>NW_006399792.1:5250108-5283516 GCF_000299155.1 Elephantulus edwardii | reverse complement strand
GGAGTTTAGGGCTGTTGTACATAGGGTCGCTATGAGTCGCAGACGACTCGATGGCACATAACAACAACAACAACAAACTATGCGTACATAGTCAAATGTTACGGAAGGGTGTACCCTATGAACAGTATACAGCTCTTTATGCTTTGGTCAGTTATAACACTCACTGTGTGGTTAGGCGACTGATATAATTTCTCTATTTTTAACAACAATAAAAATGTACACTTTGAAAAAGGAAAAAAGCTTTTCTTGAAATTAAATATAAGATCTCAGAAATAACCTAGATTTAGTAATTATTTCTATTTGAAGCCACTTAAGATAATTGTATCTTACTCTTTAGAGGCAAAAAACCCCCAAAATCCACCCTTACATATATGCTATATAACATTTTCACATAACAGAACAGGAACCAGAGGAGTTTAATTCTAGTTCCTTCTCTGCCCCTGCAGCAACCTCTTCTATTTGTGAGGACTCTGTGAAAAAGTCAAGCCAAGTATGGCACAGCAATAATTGGCCACATCAACCCAAGTGACAAAAACGAATGCCTGCGTGAAGCAGTACCAACTGTTAAGGTCTCAGCAAACCATCTGTCACATAACACAAACACAGGAATTTCACCCATCACAAGTATGTGCTCCTAAAATATTTAATATATTTGTCTCAACTGGGTTTTAGACAAATTGATGAAAATAATGTCTCAGGCATGTTGAGGAAGTAAAACAAGAAATGAAAGCATGATAAATAAGCACAAAACCAGAAATCAGGTTCTAATCATAGTCACTTACCTGATGGGGATCATATACATGGACATCAGTTTCCACAACCACCAAGTGAGGAGTTAGATTTAAACCAGGCTTTTGTCCTAACATTTGACGACTCTCCTACACTAAAATGAGTGTTGATTATATTAAACAAAATTTATATTACACTATAAAAAATCCAATAGACAAAGCATCTATTAAGGAGCATATGTGGCTTACTTTATATAATGTACACACAACCAGGCATATAGTAACGTCCTTACCTGTACAAAAACTTTCTGTAGTAGTCCTCGACGTTCTGCTAGAGGTAGCTCATTCTGTGCACCTACGACTGCCTCAGGCACATGTGGAAGGTCGAAAAACAGATATAAACATTTAACCAGGGTGGAAGGCACTGACATCGTTGTCATGCAGTCCACGGTTTTCTGGAAAACAAACCAATAAATAAGTAAATAGACAGACAGACCTAAGTGTAGTTAAAAGGCACATAATTAGGTATCTATCAGTCAGGAGACAGGATGCTCCTTAATTCTAGGTTTAGGATCTATAAAATCTTGCTAAGCATAAACTTAAGCAAACAAGGTAGGTTTGTTGCCAACAAGTGTAGCTTCTCTCAGTTTCTTCTTTACAAAATAAGATAGTACAAATGTCTTAGGGTAGATAAGAAGACTATATAAACTTAGGTCTTTACATGCTAATTCTAAAAACAAAATTTTGTTCAGATACAGAGGCACCTACAGCTACCACTAAGAGTAAAGATAATTGGGATTTTGTGTTTTTAGATGCATAAAAGTTAACCGTCTGCTTAGAAATATCTAAAGGCTAATTGTGATGACAAATTATCTTAATTTGTTGAGATTGATGAGGTTCCTGAAATGCTGGATTTTCAGTGCCCAAACAGAATGTTCTGGGCAAAGCAGGCCAAGGTAGTCACCCCAAATTCCTCTATAAATTAAAAAAAGAGCAAAAAGAAATGTAAACAGACAATTCCAAGTGGAAAACCATTCATGTGCTACTTCACATAGAGCTAGTGACTAGGGAGTTACTTAACTTTGTAGCTAATGACTAGTTTTAGAAGATGCTTACAAAGAAACATGACTTGTTTCCCCAGAGGCCAATCATTGTAGCTTGACTGGTGTCACAATCACTCTTACCAGTTTCAATATTAAATGATTTGAGGAGTTTGAAAGTCCATGGCAATTTAGATTACATATATGCCCAAGTTTTATCCTGACTTTTTACTCTAGATGTGAGGAGGTTGATTATCAAGGGTAAAAGTCAGGAATTCAAACATAACAAAGAAAGCTAATTTAAAGTAAGAGCTGTGTCAGGGAAGAAAATGTCTTCTATCCTGAAAGCATCAATGTTTTCTTATTTTCAATAAATTGGCAATTTTTCCCTCATATTTTCATCTAGATTTTTAATAAATATTTCTCATGTTATTAATTTATCTGACTCACCTCAGATCAATACTTTCTTTGAAATCAGAGCTCTCCTAATCTGGGATAAGGAAAGGTCAGACTAGTCCTGATGAAGCTAAAATTTGTGGGCTACCTTCCTCCTACCAACTAGTCAACAGTCAATTCTCTTTCCCCCAAATTCTATACAATAAAGAGAATGTGAGGTCATGCCAGACAGGAAACACTACGCTAAATCTTATGGTTTCCCACTGCGTAAAATGTATAAAACATTAGCCTCAGTGAAGTTCATGCGATGAGAAGTATAAAATAACATATAAGAAAAAAGAGAATACTACATTTACATAAAATCTTATTTGGCTAAAATAATAAAATTAATTTAACAAAAGGTCATGAACTCAACAAAATCTCACGAACGGCAAGAACTCACCTGACCAGAGGAGGCTAACAAATTAATTGTTGTTAGAAGCATCCAACCTCGACTGGCTTCCTCACTCTGATTGATTTCTAGGAACTGGACTATAGCCCGACTTGCAGCCTCTATAAAAAGAGGGATATTAGGTGGAAGAACAAGTTGCAGATACTGCATTGAAACAGATGAGGGAAAGAACAGTTTAAAAGGGATATATGATTGGATATAATGGTTACAACAAGAGTCCACAATGAAGTTTGCATAGTGGAGTGTACTCGGGGGGGGGGGGCATGGTATACCAATGAAATAATTTTTCTTTTACTTTTCAAAGACTAGAGCAAACTGGGGGTGGGGGAGGGGTGGGCAGGGAGAAAAATGCAACAATGAATGAATGGAAATCCAAAATCTCTGTAAACATTAAAATTAATTTTAAAAAATTTTAAAAAAAAATTCTTCCTCATAATTTACTAAAAGGTCATCAGTTATTAAGCACATACTTGATACCAGCGATATCATATGCACAAATGGAGAATGAGTTAAAATAGCAGTATTTTAGTGTTATATATGCAAGCTATTACAAAGTATCTATTTCTCTATTTTAAGGTAAGACAGCTCAAGAAGGAATCAAAAAGAGGCAGAGAGGAAATGAAATTTGCACTAAGTCTAGAAAATAAGTATATAGTGGTCCAAGAGGTAGGAAAGACAAATAGATACAGAGAAAGCAGAAGCACAATATTAAAACTAAACCAATAAAGCGTCACCATTACACACATATCAAAACAAAGAATGCAATAACACTGGCTTAACTGGAAAGAATACAAGCTGAGAGTTAGAATTTAATCAATAGTAGTGACACAAATCATCAAACACTAACTCTCGCTGCTGCTGAGTCAGAACGGACTCAGCTGATCCTCCAGCAGGTTTTCTAAGGCTGTAAATCACAGGAGAGGAGTCTGTGAATTTTAACCACCACTGAGGGGTCATCTTCTGATTATCAGCACAACTCCCTAAGGACCCCGACAGCAGAGTTCCCTTAGAGAAATTACAGAAGTCGGATGGCATACTGGGTAGGGAATTGTGCTGCTATCCCAAAGGTCACACCTCTCTGGCAGTTCGAATCCACCAACTGCTCATGGGAGAAAGATGGGCAATGTCTTCCACTGCAACTTAGAGCTTCAGAAAACGAGCTGGAGGGCCACCAGTGAGTCAGCTCTGACTCCTTGACAATGAGGTTGAGTTTAATTATGACAAACGAACTCTGGTGCCAACCATAAGGCCATGAAAGTTTGAGTCACCAACTTGAGTCAGTTTTTGAGAATCATGAAGGAGGGTAAACTAAAGATCGTATTTGACTCTTTGAGGAAGATGGTGCTAGAGTCGTTTCCTGAGCATGCACTTTTAAAAAAGGGATTATTCACAGATTTTTAATCAAGTAGCAATGTGAAAAACAAACTGAAATGACAAGAGATTGGAGGGAGGGAAATAAATTAGGAGACGAGGTGACAGCCTCTGGTAGTAGGAACTAAAAACCATAAGACATACATGAGAGTATTCATAGAACTGCAAAGCTGAAAAATCTTCAAATGTAATTTGGCTGACAACATTTTTAAAGATAAGGTAAAATATACATGCAATTGTAGCAATAAAGTATAGGTAATTTCTTACATTAATACTTGGTGAACTAAAATTGTCAGAAAAGAAATCCAATCCATTCACTCTTAACTAAAACTGGTTAAGTTTCTAAAAAGCATATCCAAACCTCAAACTCATTCCAGTGGAGTTGAAACCAACACATACACAGCTGATTGGGAGGTTGTAAACACGGCTGATTTGGAAGTTGTAAAGTGCATTGGAGGAAACTGTCCATCCTCCTCTTGTGCCGTAACTGCTGGCTTAAAGCAGCGGGCATTGTGGTTGGCAGCACAGCTCCATACCACTAGGTACAATTCAATAGGAAATGACCTGCCCTCCACTGAAAAGGCCAGCTTTTGCTTAGCCCTAACAATGCCATTTTATGTATTTTAGAGGGTCCAGGTTTGTTGATCATATAGTTGCTATGAGTTTTTCTCAACTCAATGTCACCTAACAACAAAAACAACCATGTACTAAATGCCTATCAAACTAAATAAATAATTAGAAATTGAAATAATAAGTAATTTGGCTGTAATCATGTCGTTTGCCAGTGGGAGAAAAACATATTCAAGTCTAGTCTTGAAACTCCAAAACTCATGCTCTTCATCAACATGCATATACACAACAAGGAGAGTAACAACAACAGTAATAAAAACTTACAAAGAAAGAGTAAAGTGTAAGAAGCAGATAGTCTTATGTCTAATGGGAATAATTTCTAATCGGATTAACGGAGACTTACTCCCTAATAGTATCTCATAAATGTTTACTGATCTACAGTCTCCCTATATAGGATAGCAAACTCCTCATGTATGCTCTTCACTACAGAATTATCTGGCACCAAGTGAGCACTTGATAAATAGCTGTTAAACTGGTGAATAAATCAACTTAGCCAGATTAAAGGAATGACAGCAACAGAATGACAAACTGAATTCAACTTTATATGAACATCAAGTGGCCTGGACTAAGTACAGGTTAAGAGAGAGCACTGAAAGTTTTGAAAAAGAGAGTAAGACAAAGAAGGTAGTATTTAGTACTGATTAAATTATAAAGCTCACATTAGAAAAAAAAAAGATAAAAAGATAATCTTGAGAGACCTACTTTAGCAAAAGTTATTTGAGATTATTGGTTTTTAAAAAAAACCTCAAAACCCCACAATTATTTTTTTCCCCTTGAAATGGAGCTGGCAGTTTATCAAAGAGTATCTAAAACCCCCCTTTTTTCCCTAATAGGTGTTACATACAAAGTTAGGTAAGCAAGCATGTTCTTCAAATAGGGAGTTGGGGGGGGGGTGTGTGTGTGTGAAAGTTTCAAAAAGTAAACACTCTTTAGAGTCAAGTCAGAACAAAGTTAACTTCCTCATATAATAGTGAGAAATCCTTTTCAAATTAATTTGAACTCTACATATGTCAGTCTAGAGACTAAGGTGCGATCATAATCAGCATCAGAGAGCTGGATAATGACTAAGAAGAATTGATGTCTTTAAGTTGTGGTGCTGGAGAAGACTCTTGAACATACCATAAACTGCCAAGAAAACAAACTGGTCTGTCTTGGAGAGAATGAAACCAAGTTTATCCTAGGAGGTTAGGATTTTGAAGCTCCATCTCATACTTTGGGCCATGTGGCCAGGAGGGATTGGTCCTTAGAGAAGGACATCATGCTCAGAAAGGTGGAGGGACAGCACAGGAGAGGAAGACCCCGAAGGAGATGGATTGATACAATAACTAGAGCAACGCGGATGTGTCAGAATTAGTGAGGTTGGCTCAGAGCTATTGTACATAGTGTCGCTATGAGTCGCAGGAGACTCAATGGCACATAACAACTACATACATTAGATTTATTAACTTTACAAAGAACTCCTTATTTAAAACATAATAAAGGTAGGATGTTCAAATCCAACAGCCATTCCAACAAAGAAGAATGAACAGTCTTCACTTGTTAGGATTTACAGTCTTGGAAAGTTGATAGAAGGTCCCCACAAGTTGGAATCGGCTCAAAGGTAGTGTGACTGGTTTGCAAATTTTTTTCTGGATTTGTTTTTGCTTATTCACTTTAAAAGAAAACTATGCAGGTACATATTTTCACTGTTAATTGGGTAAGTTTTCAGATTTCAAAAACTACAAAAAAAAATGTGTCATTTGAGAACTAAGCCCCCAAATGACCTTTTTGAGCATTAAACAGTTGTATTGACCTGATGATTGCATGCATTTATTGCATGTATTTTCTTATGTTTTGGTTGATAGGAACACCTCAAGATAATAAACCATAAAAAAAAGGTAATAAATCTCAAATGATAGGTAAAAAAGTTAATTTTCTTTTTGTTACTAAAAATTATATATGCTTATAGTGTTATTGTGCTGGCCCAATAGAATAAATGTGACAATATACTGAAAAGAGCAAAAGTAGTAAAAATTATTAAGTTTGATTACCTACTCAACAAGTGGAATATTTACCTTAATTAATAATCTGAATATTATAGTCTACCAGTTTAACGATAAAGAATATTCTTTTTGAGAAGACAGAAGTTGTGTCATCAGTAATATAAAGGTACCTGACTTTGATGCACAGGCACAGTCAGATAATGAGGTCCGGAGAGATAGTATTAGCTCAATGACGTCGGGCAAGTTTCACGCTTCTACTGACAGACAGAACACACTCTACTGACATAATATGGTTCCAGAAGAACTACTTTACTTTCACCTATTGAGTTCAAATAGATTATGGAGAGAACTCAAGGGGACTTGCTATTTTTTGGTTAAAATAAGTACAGAATCTAATTTTAAAAATACACATACCATTAGGAGTTTTCCTTAGAAATTGGATTTACTAATTAAATACAACTTTCATAAAGGGTCTTAAAATTTTGAAAGGCAAAGACACTTCTAGTTAAATTTTTTTTAAATTTGCACTGAGTTCTTTCAATTTCACTACTATTTAACAAACAAGTGTAAGCAATGATCTAGCTTAAGTTTATGACAGTTAATGAATGCAATGTATTCTATTAATCCATCTTGAGAGCTGTCAATCATTTATTGAGTTAAAATTTGAGTTTTCACACTGCATTTCAATACAAAGACTGAAAAAAATACAAAGTTAGTAAAGCTTGTTATTAAATAAAAAATGTAATTCATCTTAAAACAATGTCATTCTCCAGTTTATGCTGGAAATTTAAGTCAATTTTCCAAATAATAAGCATAAGCAACATTCAAATAATCAGAAGCAAAACCATGTTAATGAGTAAAATACAACAATGTTTCCTTGGGGAAGTTAATTTATAGCAAACTTCATTTTCAGAATTTAGGCTTTTGCATGATACCAATAAAACATCAAACGCTACTCTGTTTTCAACAACAACAAAAAAGTTAGTAAGGAAAAAAACTCTTAGAACTCATAGTTTCCATGCTTCTTTTCATCTGATAATACATAACCACACCTTGGGAATGAAATTACCTGAAGGTGTTGTAGCTTTGAAATCCTTGGAGGGCAGCTGTACACACTGTTTTTCTGTTTAAGAAAAAAGGCTAGGTTGTCTAATTGGGGCTTCACTACATTACATCAATCCTGCCACAAGATGCTGCACATGATTCCACAGGAGTATTGGGGCCACATCATCTAACCTCTTCATTATCGCAGTGGTGTCAACTGGGGATTTCACCACTGGGTTTAAGAGTGGTACCTACCACTTAGCAAAGTTATTAATAATAAACTCAAGATACTATTTTTACACAGACGGGAATTTTCTCCTCAGATATAAATTGGTCATGTGTCCTTAAAATTAAGCAAGGTTGAACATAATAAATAAAGAGAGGGGGAAGGGGGGAATCTTAGGAACATCCTGCATTCAACATGGCCACATAGTATCTTTTCTCAAATTAACTGAGAGTTAGGAGGAGCTATTCCTTGGAGAGGGACATGATGCTGGGAAAGGTGGAGGGTCTGCAAAGGAGAGGAAGACCCTTAACCCAGTGGATTGACACAGGGACTGCCACAACAGGCTTGAGTGTGTCAGGAAGGCACAGGATAAAACAGGGTTCATATCTATTTTTTTAAAGGGTTGCTACGAGTTGTACTTGACAGCATCTAACAACAACAACTATATTTGCAAGAACCATTTAGGGGCAATAAAGGATTTACAGAGAAAGAACTGTGACGTTACCCTGGCAGGTATAGCCAATACATGAATCCATTTTCCAATTTGAGAGCTGCTAAAAGTTCTCTCTTTACTAATTCTGGTAAATTGAAACAAGAGAATTACAAATATACATTCCTCCAACTGGGTAATCTTAAACCCACAGTAGGACTCTTCAGCCCATAGTGTGAGTGGAAGTTAGATAATACAAGGCGACTAGGTAACACATTATAACAAGTGTTTCATGCCGAATTTAGAGGAGTCCTAGAAAAATAATCTTGTTTAAGATAGGTATGGCCAGTTTTCAAAGAAATACTAGAAAATTCACCTCATCTTCTTTTTGAACATATACAATTGAAACAAAATGAACATAGAAAATTCTTTTCAAGGATAAATTGCTAAAAATAAGAGAGTAATAATGAAATATCTAAGAGGTAGATGATCCAGGACCAATGAATGCAGTATGATATTCAGCAGAGAAAAAAAAATTGTAAAATCTCTATGAAATAATTTCTGTTCCTAAGATTATAAGATGTCACCAATAGGGAAAGGTTGATGAAGGGCACAAAGGACTTTATATACTATTTTGTACTATCATGTGACCTATAATTATTTCAAATAAAAAATTTTTAAAATCCAACTTGCACCATTATTACTGTAATTAGCAATGAGATAGCTTAAACAGTATGTTTAAAATCTGACCTGAGGAAAATATAATTATAAGTATAAAAAGGGGTATTTGTTAAGGCAATACATTTCCAATGCGGAAATAAAGTTTTATCTCAAACAAATAGATTAGAATCTGAAAGGACAGCCTCCCAGAAAGAAATTTAGATAAAAGTTTTTGAATATTTGTGTTTCCTAATCTCGATGGCACATAACAACAACAACAACAATATAAGGAGATCAATCAAAACAGAAAATACGAGTCAATCTGTGACAAAAGAGAATATAAATAAATTTCTCTCCATTCTCTCTGTTTAAACTAGCTTAAAAAACCATAAAAACAAGTCCATTTCCTACAAGAGTAATTAAAATCAGGAAAGATAAAGAAGGATGCAATACCACTTGGGACAGAAAAGGGAGAGGCCAAGGGCAGGGAGGTGGTCTCAAACTCTCATCACTTGTCACTGGACTTCTTTTAGGGGTTACCAATATAACCAAAAATTATCTTATTTAAGATTCATACCCATAAAATGTATTCCTTCTAAAGGATTTCTCTCTCCTAAAATAATTTTAAAGGGTGATACTTCAAAGACCGCATATTTCAATTAAGGATGAGAATAGATCACCTTTATACCCTCTCCTTAAAACGGCAGATAAAAGAACATCTTAAAAGGTCCAAACTGAGAATGACAAAGAGACTAGGAAAGATGACTTTAGTTATTAAAAAAGAAAAGAGGTTAGTCATAACTTATTTGAGAAATCCTGAAGAGCAACTGTAAGCAAGTGAAGGAAAAGTAAAAGTAGAAAAGCAACCCAAATGCACCAAAGAACTTTCAAAGAGGCCCGAAACTGGTGGGATGAGGTAGCTCTGGACGCAAAAGCAAAATAAAATTAGAGGGCCGACTAATCTTACTGGAGGGAGAAGAAAGGGCATAATTTAAAGAAAAATTAAAACGTCCCCAAAATTGAAAGATAATGATTTCCAGACAGAAAAGTCCTACAAGTGCCCTCCAAAATGTTTACAGATGAGCCTAAACCAAAGCATATTTCTGTGAAATTTTAGAACAATAAATACAAACATAGGATTCAAAAAGCCTCTTGAAAAGAAAAAATCACAGAAGAAAAATAAGAGTCAGAGTACCTTTCTATTTCTTAAGGCAACACTGGAACCTATACTACGATGCAGAAAATATTTTTAAATACTGATGTATAAGAATGATTAAAAAAAATTATTTTCAACCATGAATTTTAAACTCCGTGAAACCAGCTGCAAAAATACCAACTCTAGACTGCCCAGACCAAGGCTGATCTAAATAATTTTGGTTGGCCATCTGCTGGAAGAGAGGCTGTACCTAGAAAGGTCTCTAACTGTCCACTGGCCCCAGAGTTTCCTGGGACTGGAAGTTCAGTCTCAAACACCTTCATGATATTTAAAAAAACAAGTTTGTCCTGTATACTGCCTTTCTCTTCACCCAATTTAGCTACTTATTAATTTTTGTTCTACTCTCCCTCCCTTCTTATCCATATTAACCCTCTAAGATTGATCCAGTCTCTGCGCAAAGCTTTTGTCACCTTTTCTGTATTACTGGTCTTGTAAACATAATTGATCTTTCTGACTTATTTTGTTCAGCATATTTTGTTCTAGACTTAGCCATGATGCATAATTTTGATCATTTTTTAAAGTAATGTATAGTATACCTTTAGGTGAATGAGCCACAGTTGTTTAAGCCATTTGTCTGAATCAAAAGCCCTGATCATTTTCTAGTTAATGCACAGTACTCCTTTGTATGAATGAACCTCACATTTGTTCACTGATGGACACCTGTGCTGTTGCAACTTGTTGCTACTGTAAAAATGCTGCAAATCAGGATGGCTGCAAGTATGTAACTTTATGTCACAGATCTCATTTCTCTGCTCTGTGTGTGTGTGTGTATGTATATATATATATATATATATATATAGAGAGAGAGAGAGAGAGAGAGAGTATATATATAGAGAGTATATATATTTAGAGAGTGTAGATATATAAGATATATATAGAGAGAGAGAGAGAGAGAGCGTGCACTGTCTATCTATCTATCATCTATCTATCTATCTATCTATCTATCTATCTATCTATCTATCATCTATCTATCTGCCTACCTACCTACCTATCTCTGTAGGATTGCTGGTTTAAATTATTACTAACTTTCTACAGAAGCACCCAACCGCTTTCCAGAGGGGTCACATCATTTTGACAAATCCAATCTCTCCATGTAAACAGGTTTTATAAATATCCAGTAAAAACTCACAGCATACACTCAAAGTGTTGATCACAAGAATTTGTATGTGTCTTTCCTAATAGCTACTTATCACACTTGCCTTTTAAAAATGGAGAGTAACTGGGAGGATAATTTGGGAAATTTCTCCATCTAAATGCAAACCCTACCTGCCTATTCAGCAAACCTCCCTGGCATGCACTTGTCACTGTAAAGAAGGTGCAGTGGTAGGTCTGTGGCTCTTCTTCTTGATGACCCTTGGTTCTTGAAGCTTCTCCCTTCTCAACAAAACCATGTTATCTGACATCAACAAAATCTGTCTCAAACTTAGTTATCTCACATGTACTCAGCCTGAAGGTACTACCTTTTTTAATGGGGGGTGGGGGGGGAAGGTATTCACTTCATACAATAGTGAAAAGTTTCATCTGGAGGTTATCTCAAAACAAACAAACAAAAAAACCCTCCACTGTAACAAATCCAAGGAAGCCTCTGGAGAAAATACTTCACCAAAACAAGAAAGCTATTTTAAGGGATGATGAAATGGAATTCTGGAAACAGGATATAACCAAAGTAAGCGAATCCCTGAGATGATATCAAAGGTTTATTGAAGTGTTTTGAAGGTTTATTGTCCAAAATGGCTTTCCTAGCCCTTGCTTACTTTTAATTTTGTGATGAAGTATTTAAGGAGATAGGATTTGGTAACTCTGGTGGCCTAGTGCATAAGGAATTGTGCTGTGAACCCAAAGAAGATAGGATTAGGGTGGGATATAAGCCTCAACCTACTGTTACTGTTGTGTCCTCAAATCAAGTAAAACATACAGCAATCCTATGAACAATCTGAACCCGTCCTATCTTGTACTATCCTCACCACCTCAGACACACTCTAGCCTGTTGCTACACTCACTGCAAAAATCCTCCTGGTTGAAGGTCTTCCTCTCCTTCATTGTCCCTCCACCTTTCAAAGCATAATGTTCCTCTCTAAGGAAAGTCTATCCTAGCACCATGCCCAAAGTATGCAAGACTACGCTTTATCACCTTTGTCTCCAAGGAGCACTCTAGCTGCACCTGCTCCAAGACCTATCTGTTTGTTCTTTGGTACTCCATGGGATGTTCATACTCTTCTCCAGTAATACAGCTCAAAGGCATCAATTTTTCTTGTCATTCTTATTCACTGTCTGGCTCTCAACTGGACAGTGAGTGCCCGAAAAAAACCATGGCCTGAATCAGGCACAACTTAGACCTCAAAGTGACATCATTGTTCTTTGACTGCAGACTTTCCAAGTGCATCTCCTAATCTCTTACTGTTGGTAACAGGTGTACTGATTATGGATCTCAACAAGATGAATTTGTTGACAGTTTCAATCTTTCCTCCATATATCATGATGTTACCCTATTGGTCCAGTGGGGACAATTTTTGTTTTCTTGATGTTGAGATGCTATCCATGTTGAAGGCTGCAGTCTTTGATCTTCTGCAGCAAGCACTGCAAGTTCTCCTTATTTTCAGCAAGCAAGGTTGTATCCTTTGCATATCGAAGCATACTAATGTATCTTCTTCCAATTCCAATGCCACAGTCTTCTTTATAGAGTCTATCTTCTCTAATAATTTTTTCAGCATTAAATAGGTATGGAGAACAGAAAACCCTGACACACACCTTTCTTAATTTTAACCACGCAGTGTTCCCTTGCTCCATTCATACAACAGTCTCTTGGTCTAGGTATAGGTTTTACACAAGCATAGATTTCCATTTCTCAGATTTCCATTCTCTATGTTAGCCATAATTTGTTATGATCCACACAGTAAAAAAAAAACCAAAAAAACACAACAAACCTTTGCATAGAAAATAAAGCATAAACAGACATTCTCCTGGTACTCTTTACTTTCAACCAAGATCCATCTGACATCAGCAATAATATCCCTGGTACCATGGACTCTTCTAAATCCAACCTGAACTTTTAAGCAGTTTTCTGTCTTATATACTGTTCTAGCTGTTTTGGAATGATCTTCAGTAGTATTTTGCTTACATGTGGCATTAAAGATATTGTTCAATAGTTTCCACATTCTGTTGGATCACTTTTATTGGAAATGGGACAAATATGGGTCTCCTCCAGTCAGCTGGCCAGAAAGTCATCTTCCAAATTACCTGACATAGTCTTGGGAGCATATCCAGGGCTGTATATGTTAGGTGAAACATATCACTTTATATTCCATTGATTTCTGGGCCTTATTTTTTACCAATACCTTCAGTAAGGCTTGAACTTCTTTTGTTACCATTGGCTCTTGATCATACGATATTTCCTGAAATACTTGGGTGTTAAGACAATTCTTTTTGGTACAGTGAATCTGTGTATTCCCTCCATCTTCTTTCTGTGCCCCCTTTTAAATTCAAGATCTGTAGCACCCCTCCAGGAAAGAGGAACCATGACAAGACCACTCCGAGGGCTGGAGCAGATCATTTTTCTCTCTCTCCAATATGAAAGTTACACATGTTAAGGCAGGTGTGACTATGCAGAGCTTGGAAAGACCTTCATCTTCTTTTGATGCTTCCTAGATCACTCAAGATTTTGCCCACAGGATCTCTAAGTATTCCAACTCGAGGCCTGAATTTGTTTTTCAGTTCTTTCACAGCTTGAGAAATGCCAAGTGAGTACTTTCTACCCTGCCAGTGACCTGTATAAGCCCATGGAAGCTCAATGCTCACACTCTTTTGGAATGCTCGCTCCCCTGGGACACATTGTTTAGCAGTATCACAAATGACAATCTACAGGATCCTGGCTTCTAGCTCATCATTCTTTATAACACTGGCCTGCAACAGCCACACTCATGTTGAGTCATTTCTCTCCCATGTTTGAATTTTTGTGAGACCTTACAGTGAACCACAGAACTTAAGAGGGAGAAATGAACAAAGGAGGAAAAGTTGATGTAGAAATCATGGACAGGTAAGGTGGGAAATCATGGAATGGTAGAGAAAATCAAACATTTGGGACATTGTTGACTTCCTTCTTTCAGTAACTAGTCTGCTAATAATCTTTGGAGAATAGGCAACTAGTAAATGCAGGAGATATGATAAATGCTCTGGAAGTACCCCAGATTAAAGTAGTTCAGAGCTTCTGGAAGAGATTCTTCCAGGAAGATGAACTGATAAAAATATCTGACATACTCAATGATATTGAAGAGACATTCAGAAAAATGAGGGAAAAGATATAAATGTGATATAAGTGTAGAATGGTAGTAAAAAAAAAATAAAAATAAGGAAATTGAAGGGTTTAGAATTTTTCAAGAAAGGAAACGTAGTAATGGTATACTTTCCAGATCACCTTAGAATGATGTTTTTATAGTAACAATACACTAAATACTGGTCTCCTCAAAATTGTAACAGAACATACTTGAAGGTGCAGGTGTGAGCACATATAGTGTGATGGTGATGTGTTTAACAGTGTAAGTCCCATTACTAACTATGGGAAATGAAAAGGCATTATCTAAACCTGGAAAAATTTAAGGAATTAAAATATTATGGCAAACATGCTATTTAGAAACACAAAGTTAAATACTGTAAGAACTTTCAATGATTGCCTTTAAGGAATGAGAGCCAGGCTGCTAGCCTGCATTAGCAGCAGGGAAATGCTGTTGTGAAACTTTTGTAACTATTTGATTCTTAAAACTAAGCAAATGGATAATTAATTTAAAGAAACACTTCAACCCTCTAAACTTAACAAAAGGCAAAATTACATACTTAAAACATTACTCTGAACATTAAAGAAATAAACAGACAGATTTTAAAAGATAAATGATTTCCTAAGGTAAAATCAGAATCAAGTCTTAAATCATCAGGTATAATCTCCTGGTTCAGTAAGAGACCTATCAGTCAGATGGCTGTTTACAAAACTGAAGCAAAAACAAAAGGTGAGATCAGGCAAATGTAAATGCTAATTAATTTGGAAGAGAGAGGGTAATTTAAAGGCAAGTTTATTTTAATCTTAACTAAAAGGGATGTTACTTCATGAAGTTTCAAATTACCTACGAATAAATAAGAATATCCATGGAGCATTTATAAAATCATACTCCAGTGGCATTGTTCATAGTGACATAAACTGCTATCCCAAAGGCTGCGTTATCTCCGGCAGTACAAATCCACCAAATGGCAGCTCAGGATAAAGGCAATCTTTTTCCACTGCAATACGTTTGTGTTTGAGTAAGCACTATGGTAAGTACTGTAGATCATGTAAAGAGGCCAAATAGCTTATGGTCGGTCTAATAGGAAGGGAAACAAAAACATAACTTGTGCAGTTGAGTACAACATACAAGTGATATATCATTTATATAGGGCTATCCTCTATGATTCAGAAAATTAAGAGAATAAAAAATCCATCAAGAAAATGCGATTCAAATTCATACTTATGAGGACTTATACATTGAGAAAGGAGAAATTCTCTTCCCAATGTGAAAAATCACAGTAAAGAACAGAAATGAGACAGAGACAAGTTTTATGACAATAAGTTTATCTGAAATATAGAAAGAAGAAAAAACCAAAACCAGCACGTTTGCACTCTCTCTCTCATACATGAAACGGATTTGGCTAGAAAGTCATGCTAAAAAATTTGGGTTTTATTCAGAAAGAATTTATTTAATAAAGCATTAGATGTAGTTCTTATGTGCTGCAAACAGCCTTGTCAGCTACTGCCAAAGAAAAGGTTGTGGTATGAATACACCCTGAAGTTTCTCAAGAGAGGGGAAAAATGGATTTAGTGATTTACTTCCAAAACTCCGCTAATGAATACCCTATGCAAAACAGTCCTACTTTGATACACGTAAGGTCACCATGAGTCAGAATTAACAGCAACTGGTACACTGGTTATAGCAGTTATGCGGTGGGCTAGTGGTGGTCCAAAAGGAGGATTCATGCAAACATTTTAGTCAATACAAGTGTATGTCCATAAAAATGGAAACAGCAACTGGTAACTGTATTTATTTTCTATTTTAATAGTGCATCGACACATTGTTGATCAAAATCAATTTAATTTTGCTGGCTTCCATAAAAATACCTGTAGATTTATTTGATGCTCTCCTTCGAATTTCTGTCACCATCAGTCGTGAGACTTGTGTTGTGAACTGCAGAAGATCAGAAAATTTCTCTGTCATCGTATTTGGTGGAGCATTTCCAAAAACCTGTAATTGAAAAAGCAATTTTAATGAAGCTTTGTTAATGTCGAAAAAATTCCATGAATTTCAAAGTAAGGCGTGATTTGAGAATCAAGACCAAAAAAGTACACTGTATCTGAATGACAGGCATAAAATACAACAACAACAACAAAAAAAATCACATGTTCAGCCACATTTCCTTTTATATGTTAAATTCTTTGCTAAACAAATTACTAAATTAAAGGTATCTTTAAAAAAGTGAAGGTTACTAGATCTAACAAACAAATTTTAGGATAACTATTTCTCTGAGGGAACCTAAATTAAGAGTTCACAGAGAACATGTGAGAGCTCTGTAAGAGTATACATAAGTTGTGGTGACAGTGGTTGTTGCTAAGTACCTCTTGAGTTGAGAATGACTCAGAGCGACCTTATGAACAACAGATCTTAACCCTATCCCTATGCTGTGCTCTCTCACACTTAGCCAGTTCCTATAGTCACTGTGTCAACCCACCTGGTTGAGTTCTTCTTAAAAGTTGACTTTGAAAAAAAATTTAAAAAAAAAAAAAGTTGACTTTGATGCACACCCATGTTTATTATGGCTTTCTTCACAATAGCAAGGAGTTGGAAACAACCTAAGTGCCCATCAACAAACAAATAGAGAAGCTGTGGTATACTATGCTGCATTGAAAAACAAGGAACGCATGCAATATTATTCAAAATGGTGACGCTGGAGGACATTATGCTGAGTGAAGCATCTCAGTCACCAAAGGACAAATACTGCATAGTGCCACTGCTGTAAAACAGGAATGACCTCGGGGTTGGGGGAGACTGAGAAAGACGGGTTCAAGAATGTATACTGCATTGAAACACATGAGGGAGAAAACTGTTTAAGAGGGATATGTTATTAGGTATTTTTTGTCATGACAGGAGTCCAGAATGAAGGCTGCATAGTGGACTGGACCTGGTGGGGGAAAGACTGTAAAACAATGAAAGAATTTTTCTTTCACTTTTCCAAGAGGGTAGTATACTAGGGGAGAGGGTTGGAGGGGAGAAAAATGCAACAGTGAATGAATGGAAATCCAAACTCTTTGCAAATTTTCATTGAAATTAATCTTAAGTTTTTTTTAAAGGTTGACTTTGTTGTTGTTAGGTGCCTTGGTGTCAGCTATGATGCAGTTACACTACGTACAATGGATCAGAACGATGCCCTATTTTGCAATCTTGTCCCATCCTGACAACTGCTCCTGGGCTGGAACTACTGTTGTACTCACTATGACAATCTTGTTGAGGAGCTTCCCCTTTGTAAAAAAGCCTCTATTTTTTCCAAGTATAAAGTCCTTCTCAAGAACTAGCCCTTCCTAAAAACATGGCCCAAATATGAGAGACAACATCTAGGCTGAATATAAAATAATTATTCTTGTTGTTGTTATGTGCCATCGAGTCGCTTGCGAATCAACCCTATGTACAACAGCCCTAAACTCTGCTCTGTCCTGTGCCAATCGCACTGTCTCTGGCACTCCCGTCCCGATTATCCCAGTCACTGAATCAATCCACCTCATAGAGGGCCTTCCCCTCCTGCGCTGTCCCTCCATTATCCCAAGCATGATGTCCTTCTCCAAGGACCGGTCTCTTCTGAGAAAATGTCCAAAGTATGTTGGACAGAGCCTCAGAATCCTTGCTTCCAAGGAGCCACCCAGTTTAACCCTTTCCAGGATGAATCTGTTTGTTTTCCTAGCAGTCCACGGTACTCTCAATACTCTTCTCCAGCACCACAGCTCAAAGGCACCAATTCTCCTTCTGTCCTTCTCGGTCATTGTCCAACTCTCTGATGCACAAGAAGTGATAGCAAAGACCATGGCCTGTATCAGATGCACCTTAATCTCCAGAGAAACACCATTTCTCTTCAGTACTTTGGAGAGGTCCCTAACAGCAGACTTTCCCATCGCAATACGCCTTTTTATTTCCTGGCTACTGGTGCCAAGAGTGTTGACTGTGGAGCTAAAAAATCTCAATCTCTTCACCATCCATCCTGATGCTGCCAATTGGTCCAGTGGTGAGAATCTTTGTCTTCTTGACATTGAGCCTCAATCCATATTGGAGCCTGCAGTCCTTGACCTTCTGCAGCAAGCACTTCAGGTCCTCCTCAGGGTTGTGTCATTTGCATAATGCATATTGTTGATAGATCTTACTAATTTAAAAACACAGTTTCTTCAGTTAAGTGTGAAAAGTATCATTTGAAAATTAAAAAGGCTGATCGGTGAGCAAAAGGATGAATATACACTGTGAACTGTATACGTGAAGACTGTTAAAATTGCAAATGTTTTATAACAAATACTTAAGTCCCAGAATTTTTAAGAAGCAACCTTCAAAAATGCAAACAAAACCCAAATAGGCTATTTGGATATATGTGGAAAGTGCCTGGAGGAGGCCAGAATTTTGCACATTTAACACTGAGAAGTTGGAATCAACAGTGGAATTTAACACCATACTAATTTTAAATTTTGAGCCATGTACTCATTTACCATGATAAAAATAAACATTCTTTAGAGGGAAAACATAAAAAGAAGTTACTAAATAAATTTTAAAAGGCTGTATTTAAAAAAAATGGCTCATAAAAAAAAAAACTAGATTAGGCTCAGTAAACCAAAGAGGAAAAGCAAATCTGGAGGAAAGAAATGTTTAAAGCTAGCCATATACCACAATACACCATAAATGAATTTTTCAAAATCCTTCTTTATAGTTGAAAGGAATTCTCTGTTTTCCGAAGTTCTTGTCACTCCCTCGCTCATTCATTACTATGTGTAAATAATTCATAGCTGGTGGATTCAAACTGTCTGCCTTTGGCTTGCAGCACAACCCCTTACCCATTAGGTTACACCGTTGTTGTTAGGTGCTGTCGTGTCTAGTATGACTCACAGTGACCCTATTAACAACAGACCTGAACCCTGTCTTACCCTGTGCCATCCTCAACATCTCTGACACACTTGAGCCCACTGCTGCAGTCACTGTGTCAATCCATCTCTTTGAGAGTCTTCCTCTCTTTTGCTGGCCCTCCATCTTTCAAGTATGATACACCTTTCCAAAGAAAAGCCTCTTCTAGCAACATGTCCAAAGTGTGAGAAGGCAGAGCTTTATCATTGCCTACAAGGAGCACTCTGGCTGCATTTATTAATTATTATTATTATTACTGTGATTTTAAGGAATGTTATAGAGAGGTTGGGTTTTCATTCATTTATTGTTGTTTTATTCATTGACCGTTCTTCTCTCCCATTCCATCCTGCCACACAGTTTACTCTGCAATACACCCCTTGCTCCAGAATGTTGTCACACACAAATAATGCCTAATCATACATTCCTTTCAGACAGTTCTTCCCCTCATCTGTTCTAATGCAGTGTTCATTATCTATTCACTCTTTTACCCTTTCTTCTTCCACTTTTTCTGAGATATGTCGGTTGGTTTTTTTTGGCAGTCCATGGAATACTTAGTACTCTTCTCCAGCACAACACAAAGGCATCAATTATTCTTTTCTCATCTTTATTCATTGTCCAGCTCTCAGATACGCAGCAGGATACTGAAAAGACCATGGTGTGGCAATCAGGCACATCTCCTAAGTCTTCAAGCTGACATCACTGCTCTTAATTATTTTGGAGAGGTCCCTGACAGCAGGCTTGCCCAAAGCCATACATCTCCTTATCTTCCTGACTGCTGGTGCCTTAAATCTCTTATAGTATCTCTATATTATAATACTTAAGTCACAGTACTTTGGGATCTATATTATACACTGAATCTGGTCCAATGGCACTACAAAGGTAGAGATGATACTGTATTTATCTTTGTCATTTTCTAGCAAGCTACTTTCTATAACAACACTCCCTGAAGATGTCTGTTTATTTACAAGCTTCCTGCCACCACAACCAAATCCCTAGAGCGTTCAGAAGGGGAACCAGATTACAATATGGGGACAAAAATTGAGTAAGAATAAACAGAAAACAAAACAAAAAACAAGCATAGTGTAATGGACTAGAGGAAAAGCTAAATAAAAATCTCAGAGCAAAAAGATCTCTCTCTACATGTACCACATTTTGGCCACCAATCTTGTTTAAATGTGTTAAAGGCGATAACTGGTTAATGGCCATGGCTTTCAGTGTTCTCAGGAGAACAACAACATATACTTAAGGAAGGAGTTTTATTAATCATACTCTAATTTCATGGAGCAGAGAAGGATGGGCAATCTCCTCCCATGCAATTAACTACCTCTGAAAAACCACCAGAGGGTCAGCTACGGTTCTGTTCCAACTTGATGGTACACAACAACAACAACAGTTTCATTTAATGATGCTAACTAAAGGATGTAATATACAGTATATTTCTAACACTCATTGCTTTTTACCTCCTTAACAATTAGATGTTTCTTTTTTTGGTCAAGTCCAACTATTTTTGCTTTTTAAATTGTGATAAGTGTGTATGAGGAATAACCATTTTCTTTCTTGACAATTTTTATATGTGTAGCTCAGTAACATTCATTAGTTTTAATGTTGTTCAATCATCACAATTTTTTCAATTTTCAATCATCACAGTGTTTCCTAACAGCTCCATCAAGTAAAGCTGAAGGTAACAAACAATATATAAATTCTACAGGCACAAGCCTGTGCTCCGGCTCTCTGCTCACCTGATTAATTAAAGAAATATTTTCTATTATTTCAATGAATAAACTGACAGTCTTTTTAAAAGAATTCTTCATTTTCTCCCAGAGATTTTGATAAATCTTGTGTGCTGATAGATAACCTATGTCTGCTTTAAATAAGACCCATGTGCTTTAACAAACAATAAACCTGAGGTAGAATTACATGACATTAAAAACTGAGACATCTAAAAATGTCACATATATGAACACTCCATTCAAGACATATCTGTTTGTTCATTTGGCTGTCCATGGGATGTTCAGTGTTATTCTCCAACACCACTGCTCTAAGGCATCAATTCTTCTTCTGTCATCTTTATTGACTGATTCACGTGTGCACATATACTTTACATTATATGTGAATATTAAACAAATCAATTTAAAAATGAAAATAATATCAGAGATAAAAGTACAAGTAAACCCTGGAAAATATGGAATCTTTGTAAGGTCAAAGAGAAAGATAAAAAGAAAAGGTCAATATTTTCCACTAAAATGAGCAATAAATGTGTTAAGATTGCAGCACCCAGTCAAACGTAGAAAATCTGTAAGACCAAGAAAAACAAGAGAAGTCACTTAGAGTTTTGGGTTCTGCCTTCTTTTCAATAAAACAAGGAATGAAATGGGAAAAGGGTGTCAGAAGAGTAACTCTGAGGAAATGAGTGAGAAAGGGGTTGTCAGCAAAAGCTCTTCTGAGGAAATGGCGGTAAGACCAAAGGATAAAGTTTTGTGTTTAAAAAGAAAAAACCCCAATGTCATACAACAGCGAGATGGCGGAGGTGTCTTCCAGGAAGTGAAAAGAGCAACTACAAAGATTTTGAAAAAGGAGTAAGACCAAGGAGTTTGAGGAACTGAAATGAGACTATGAATGTGAGGCTCCAACATCCCAAATAAGCGGGGAAAAAAGTCTAGGATACAGTTGGAGAGTCACAGGAACTAAGTCATGAATTTGACTTTTAGATGTACAAAGCAACAAAGAAAAACACAGGCTTTTTTTTTTATTGGCTTCAGTAATTAAATTGAAAATGTGATAGCACTTTTAACAAGCAGTGTCTTTTTGGGAAAAAAATATACATTTTGATTATGTACGTAACATTCAAGATCAAGCATGGAATATCAAGAAGCACTGGTAAAATATGCTGGTTCTCAGCATCTCATCTATTGACACAGTGTTGGGCAAGAGAATTGGTGATACATTCCCCTTATAGGGATTGATTCTATAATAGATATGTGGCACATTCACTTCTCAGATAAAGTATGGTTTTCACAGTTGTTATCTTTATGGAGCTTTAGAGGGGAAACTAATAGATAAGGATCCTCTCAATGAGGCCAGAGGGTTAAGTGAATCCACCAGTAGCTTGTCAGGAGAAAGATGGGCAATCTCCTCCTGTGTAATGCATGGCCTCTGACCTCATAGGTCAACTATGACAACTTCATAGCAAAGAGCGAGTGAGTGAGTCTTTATGGAAACAGATTGCCAGACTTTTCTTCTGTGGCACCACCAGGTGGGTTCCAATTCCCAACTTGTTAATTAGCGCCAAGTATAAACCATCGGTGAAAACCAACAACTAGAAGGAAATACTAATGGGAAACAAAAGAGCTCTAGTGGGTGAAGACTTGTGCTACCAACCCAAAGACAGGTGAAGCGGTTCAAATCCATCAGCTTCTACAATAGGGAAACATAACCAATCTCCTCCCATGAGATTTACAGCCTCTGAAAGCCTGCTGGAGGGACAGCTATGAGTCAGTACTGATGGTACATAACAACAACAATGACAGGAGACTAGAGTGCTTCCTAGTAGAATAATTAACATATGCTTGATACTTGAGTTACCTTGTAGTATTCCAAGACTTGTAGCATGTCATTCACATTCTCATAAAAGCCTAAATAGTTAATACCACTGATTATTCTACAGAGAGGAAAATGAAGGTTAGAAAGGTTAAATGATTTAGGTCTTTAGGTGCTAAAGACAGAATTTAAAAGTTCTCTCTGACCTCAAGCAGTTCTTTAAATATTCAATACTGTATGTATTTTGTCAAACTTCACATGAATACTATCACTGTAATCTGCATAATCTCCATTCGTTAGAAGAGAAAGCAGGGCTTGGTTTGCTTTTAGAAGTGTCATTTTAAATATCTGCCTAAATTTAAGGAAATTTCAAGGGTATTCCCTTACTAATTAATGGTATTATTGTTGTTGAATGGCATTATTCTATAAAACTGTTAAAGGAAAAGATAGCTGAATAATTTTAATAAATTTCTAAAGCAGACTTAAACTCCTCAAATATTTTCAACAGGAAAAATTATGTTACAAAATAATGATTATTAGTCTTTGGCTTATTTGTTAAAATTAACAGATTAAAAAATTAATGATGATGCAAGTTATTATTTCATACTGTAAGTAAGTTAAGATTTTAAAACCAGTTGATACTAACAAGCAGAGAAATAAGAGCTGGACAATGACTAGGGATGATAGATATAAAATTGATGCTTTTGAACTTTGGTGCTGGAGAAGAGTACTGAATATACCATGGACTGATAGGAGAACAAACAAGTTTGTCCTGGAGACAGTGAAACCAGGCTGCTGCTTAAAGGCAAGGATTCTGAAGCTTCATCTGACATACTTTGGGCATTTTACAAGGAGGGACCAGTCCTTGGAGAGGGCCATCATGCTTGAGAGGGTGGAGGGACAGTGCAGGAGGGTAAGACCCTTGATGAGATGGATTGACTCCATGACTAGGGTAATGAGGTTATGTGTGTGAGACGTTAAGAGTTGGCACCGGACAGAGCAGGTTTCAGGGCTGTTGAACACAGGGTTACTATGAGTCACAAGTGACTTGACAGTATGTAACAACAACAATACTATTTTTGTTTCTAGTAAGGATCATCAACTTAAAGGAGAACAAAGTGAAAATGACTAGCTCAGTCCTGTCCTCTCTCCTTTTGGGATCCGTTTGCCATATAAGAATCCCTGTTTTGGATGCAGTTGGCAACCATCTAGTCTTTTTTTTTATTTTTAATTTAATTTTATTATTTTTTTGTGTGTGTACCATCAAATCAGATCTGACCGGTACAGGAGGAGACTGCATTTCCTTCTCCAGCAGAACATCTGGTGGATTTGAACTGCATACCTCTGGAATTGCAGTGCAGCTTCTTGCCACTAGGCCACCAGAGCGCCCTACCAGCTAGTATTTTCATTAATTGGTTAAACCACTATTTCAGAAACAGAATTTAACTTTGGTGCACATGCCTAAGTAACATTTTCTAGTATCGATTATACTGTTATTTGTCACTGTTGTTGTGTATCTGTTAACTGTAAAAATGGAATTAGGAATGTCAGAGTCTGCAAGACTAGCTCAGGATAGGGCAAGGTTCAGAGCTGTTTGTACATGGGGACACTATGAGGTGCAGGCAACCCAAAGGTACATAACAACAACAACAACAACAACAACAACAACAACAGCTATGTACCATTAAGTCAGAATTGATCCACTCTTGAACAGGTTTTCAGAAGCAGTAAATTGCAATGGAGGAGAATGCCCATCTTTCTCTTGCAGAGCATCTGATGGATCTGAACCACATACCTTTGGATTGGCAGTGCAATGCCTTACCACTAACTCAGGAGAGCTCACTATATTGGTATTAGGAAGTAAGTAATAAGAGCTGTAACAAAACAGTTCATTTTTTAAACTCTAAACTCATTTGGTTCCAAACGTAGGTGTTCTCCTTCTAAAGTAATCAATTAAAAAATAAAAGGTCACTCTCAAAAGACAATTAAAAAATACTATATTCAATCAAGTTGCTTTTCATCTGAATGGTGAAAATGTTTAAAAACAAGAGAGATTTATAACGATAACTTGTTAATGATTCTATTTTTAAATATACAGCAAAGTATAGCAATGTATTAATTAGTACATTTTTAAGTGACTAAAACTGTAATAAACTTTCAAGTGACTGATGTTGTTAGAGTTGGAACCAACCCACAGCTGACCCTCCAGCTGGTTTGCAGAGGCAGATAACTGCACAGGAGGAGACAGTCTATCTATCTCCTGTGGAGCAGCTGGTGGCCTCAAACTGCATGCCTTCAGATTGCAGTGCAGCTTTTTGCCAACTAGGCCATCAGAGCTCTCTTCCAAGTGACTATAATGCAAATTATTTTTTCAGTTCTGAGCTCAATTTAATTTTAAAAAATTTTTATATTGGTTTGCTTACAAAGTTCTTATACAATGGGTCTCACACTATCCTTCACTGACATTGTATATCAATAATTCTCATTCATGTTTTATAAAATTAATCAACACTGAACTATGCCCACCATTACACTGTCCACCCACCAAATTATGCGACCCTACAATGTTCCCTCTGCCTATCCTCACCCCTCGGCTCCCACCCTTCCCTCCTTGGATCTTCATACATGTTTTATTACTAGTTATCTTTTTACTTCTGGTCTTATGCAGTATTTGTCCTTATGAGACTGAGTTAATTCACTCAGCATGATGCTCTCCAGTCTCTCCCATGTAGTAATTTTTTAAAATCATTGCTCCTGAGTGCTGCATAGTACTCCATCATGTGAATGTACCACAATTTCTCAATCTATTCTATTATGGTTGGACATTTGGGCTGTTTCAATCTTCTTGCAATTGTGAATAAGGCTTGTATGAACACTGACGTACATATCTCTATTTGTGTCTCAGTTCTAATTTCCTCAGGGTATATTCCTAGCAGTGGAATAACTGGGTCATATGGAATTTCTATGTTCAGCTTTCTGAGGAAATGCCAAACCACCTTCCAGAGTGGTTGTACCATTTTAGAATCCCACCAATAGGGTATTAGACTTTTTGTCTCTCTGCATCCTCTCTAACATTTATTGCTTGCTATCCTGTTAAACTTGCAAATTACTTTTTAATAATCTTTTGTTCTTGAGACTAAAGGTCAATTATTTTTAAGAATACTGGATAAACATTATTCAGCTATTCCTGGACTTCATCAACATCGTATTTCAGTCAGAGAGGCACTGTGAAGGAGAGTAACAGTAGTTTCTTTGCAGAGCTGTGATGAAGACTACAGGAAGCACTTGAAGAACCCAGCATGAAATCTGGCCCAGAAAAAAGGCTGAAAGCAGAACATTTGCCAACCCATTTCTCTTAAAGGAAAAATCCACATATCAGAATAACAAGACATTTAATTAAGTTAGCTTATTTTAAAAACTGTTCCATAACTAGATGCCTACTGAGCACAATTATATGGTTTATTTGTCATGTAGTACAAATAATATAACTCAGAAATCAATAGTACAGTTCATTTTTACCAGTCACTGTAGGAACCAATTGAACCTAGAGCCATACTGAGCATTTATCAAAACAATTTCTTAGCTAGCTCTGGTGGCCTACTGACAAAAAGTTGCACTGCAATCTGAGAGGTGAGTGGTTCAAATCCACCAGATGCTCTGCTGGAGAAGGAGGAACAATCTCCTTCTGTACCAGTCAAATCTGATTAAACGGTACACACACACACACACATAATTTAAAAAAAAATAAAAAAGAAATTTTAAAAAAACCACAAAACAATTTCTTACTGGTAGAACATGTTCAGACAAAAATGGTAAAACAATAAATGTTTATTTCTAAATCTAATGGAAATTATTTCTTGCCCAAAGACAATTTTTATTTATCAGTGACAATCAGATGAATATATTTGATCCATTTTTAAAATTAGTCACAAATTAACTGATCAAGATCATCAGGGTATTCGAATTTTGCAAATAAACTAGTAGAAAATTTAAAAAAATGGGGAAAAACAATGTTAAAAAAAAAGATCATCAGGGGTACTTTTCCAATCTGCTTATTAGTTAAATGTTTATCGAATCTTTCTAATATTTGACTCACTCACCCTATCAGATGTGTAATGCACTGCTGATGCATGTTCTTTTTAAATAGCCAATTACAAACTTGTGACCAGAATTTAAAACTTAACAAGCCCTATAACACCAAAAAGAACAAAAACAAAATGAGAACTAAACAGTATAGAAGCAGAAAGGAAATAATCAGTAAAATACCTGCTTTTTAAAACTCAGTATTTGTAAAACTTAAGACTCACCTTCTTGATTGACAGTGGAAACCTAACCAAATAAAGAAAACAGCATAGGAGACACATGCAGTGAACAGCATGCTACTGTAATAATTGAGCAGCACAAATGCTCCAACGAAAGAGAGCTCTGGTAGCCTACTCGGTAAGGAGTTGTGCTGACAAGCCCATAATGAGTGGTTTGAATCCAGCAGCTGCTCCTCAGGAGAAATGCAGGCAATCTCCTCGCATGTGATTTATAGTCTCAGAAAACCACTGGAGGGTCAGTCAGTGATAAGTCACTTCAAACTCAATAGTGATGAGTTGAGTTGAAGATTGTTAAGCTTATCATTTATTTTTAAATGTTCATAAATTCCATGAGAATAAATTATCTCAAAATTTTATTGTCACAATAGCATATTATGACCTATATAAAAAATAATTATTAGAAAATCAATTTCTCAAAACCAGTTCTAATAAAAATTCATAACTGTCATCATGACCTGTTTTCTCTGTGTTCAAAAGAACTATTTTAAACATTATTTACCCTTCAGAAAGTGCCTTCTTTACCATCTCTACCGCAGATGCATCAGTCTTAGCAGGTAACTTAGCTTCCTGTATCATATACAAAAATTAAATGTTGTTTAAGTGCCTCCCGTCTTCTACCTTTCAGCTCTAATTTATTTAATCCAATCCTACAGGACATTTGGACTGATTTTGTTAGCACTACTGAAAGGGTTCTGACTTACAGTTGTCCCTTGTGATAGGAACTATGTTCCATGGCACTATCTTGACAGTAGGGTCTTTATCTGACGTGATAAAGAGCATGATCAGGGTAGGACCTTTCTGTGAGCAGCTGAACATTGAACAGATGGCCCATCAGGGCTTTTTGTTAAGTCAAGTAATCTCTCTATGACACTCTTTTTAACTCCTGTCCTTTTTCTTATTGGCTCTGCAAAGTTTCAATGTGCCTTCCCTGCTTTTACATGTAAGCCACTAAGAGTCACATGACAAAGTTCCCTAACAGGAATAAGTAAGATCTGGCACAAATTCATCCTTCCCAACCTTCAGGAGATCTTAAACACTACATTTCAAAGCATTACCCTTATGCTTCTTACCTACTCCACTTACTTCAGACTATAACGAGGCTACATCTTCAGTTGACGACCTACTAGAAACTCACATTACCAAGCAAGATCATATTGAACTTTCACTCCCTTAACTACAAACCATATTATATCAACAAAATCTCTTTTCCTATAGAACAAGGTAGGTCTAATCCTTCTTGTTCAATGTCCACCCTGTAATGTGACTCTATGCCTTCCTCTCTCAAGCACCTTGCTTCTCTCCTGATCATTTCCAATTTTCCTTCTGTCTTCTATTTAGGAGCCTATGTGGTTTTGTCCACTGTTCCATAAAAAGTAAAATACTACAAATCATTAAACAAAAACATCACTTCTATTGCCAAGTTCACCTGTATCAATCTTTTTGCTCCACTTCTATTACATTCTAAATTCTTCTATACACTTACTGTCTATCTTGTATTCACTCTCTCACCTACTGCTTTCCTGTTCTACCATTCTAAAAAACAAAACCAAACCCACTGCCCTGTATTGACTTCAACTTATAGCAGTCCTTACAGGTCAGTGCAGAGCTTCCCTTTAAGGCTGCCCTCTTGAATGAAGGAATTCTGTTGGCATGGTGGCAGAGTGCTTTGACTGCTAAGCAAAAGGTCAAATCCACCAACTGTTCTTAAAAAAAAAAAAAAAAAAAGATATTCATTGATCTTGTAAGTAAAACTCTCTGTTATCCAAATGTTCTTCCCAGAAAGATCTAGCAGCTGACACAATAGAGGGTTATCAACTGTAAAAATCTATAAAAAACTACACTTGAAAGAATGAATAAAGAGCCTTTCCCCCAAAGTACAAATATCTTTGGGATAAGAAGAAGGTATTTTAATGTTCCTATTAAATGTGTATTAATCCAGGCTGCTTCTTCCCTTAACACCTATCTGATGAAGCTATATAGTATGTTAGGGAATTTGACTGAGAGGTTTGAGTAGTACAGAATACGCAGTATTTGAAGTATAAATACTTGCATGCCTGAACAGCAGGGTTGAAATACTATTAAATGGGAAGAAGGGTTTATAAAAAAGGATCTGATTTAAAAGAGGGGGTGAAGAATACTGAATATTATACCAAATTTTCTCTGTATAAATGTGTACCTAGGAAAAGGGAAGGAACTACTGACTTCAAGGCCTCTTCTTCCCCAGGAGCCAGAATTCAACCTTATATAATAAGTAATATTAAAGAAGGGGAGCAACATTTATGTGCTAGCTTGAGTTCCACTAAATTGCAAGCTTAAGTTTCAACTGCTTGCTAAAACTAAACCTGTAGTTTCCACTGTGGCCAATAATAAAAGAGGGCCAATTTTAGAAAGCATAGAAAAGTCCACAGAAATTCCAGTTAATCATGGTTAGCTGCAAGCACACGTTAGAGAGCCCTGACGGCACACTCTGTAGCGAGCTGCAGTGATAACCTAAAGGCAGTAGTTTGAATCCACAAGTGGCTCCATGGCAGAACACTGGATTTCCTCTCTATGATTTCCAGACTCAGATTACCAGCTGGAGGGTTGCTAGGAGTTGGGAACAACTAGAGAGCAGTGAGGGAGTCGTCATTCCATACTGGAAAGTTAATAAATTAGTAAGAAAAAAAAGGAGGTAACTAAAATCTGACTTAGCAGACCTCAGAGACTAAAACTTAAGCTACCAGTGAGAGAGCTACAAAAAGCAAACTTGAGAAAAGTTCCAAACCTGGCAGCCAGGGGGCACTGCACAAAATAGGAGGGTTGTTGTTATATGTCGAGTGGCCTGAGACCCACAGAGATCCTACACTAAACCCTGCTCTGTCCTGTGCCAGTCTTATTGTCTCTGACACACCTACCCCCATTACCACAGTCACTGAATCAGTCCATCTCATTGAGGGTCTTCCTCTCGTGTGCTGTCCCTCCACCCTTCCAAACATTACATCCTTCTCCAAGGACTGGTCCCTCGTTGCAACATATCCAAAGTTTGTCAGACAAAGCTTCAGAATCCTTACCTCCAAAGAGCAGCCTGGTTTCACCCTCTCCAGGCAAAACCTATTTATTCTCCTAGCAGTCTATGGTATAATCAATACTCTTCTCCAACACCTAAGTTCATCAATTATCATCCCTAGTTATTGTCCAGCTTTCTGATGCCAAGATTATGGCCTGGATCAGGTGCACCTTAGTCTCCAGACTGACATCATTGCTCTTTGGTACTTTTAAGAGTTCGTTGAAGACCTCTCTGAAGACAGCACATTTTCCCAATGCAATTCGTCTTTTAGTTTCTTGGCTGCTGGTACAAAGTGTGTGGACTGTGGAGCCAAGCAAGCTGAAGCTATTAACAATCTTAATCTCTTCACCCTCTATCATGATGCTAACAATTGGCCCAGTGGTAAGAATCTTTGTTTTGTTGATGTGAGCTTTAATCCATATAGAAGGCTGCAGTCCTTGAAGCTTGCCAGCAAGCACTTCAGGTCCTCCTCAGTTTCAGCAAGCAGAGTTGTGTCATCTGCATAATGCAGATTGTTGATGATTCTATCTCCAATCCTGATGCCACATTTCCCCTCATAGAGCCCAGCCTCCTGGATAATCTGTTCTTCATATAGACTTAAATGGTAGGAAAGTAGACACTGATAAAAACAGAACAGAAGATCCCCACACTACTGCTCTCAGACTATAGGTGAGTGATTCCTATGTCCAAGAGAGAAGACTACGGGTAGTTTCTAGAGAAGAGGGACAGACATGCTGTACCAATCAAGGGCATGAACACTGGTATGCTACAATCAATAATTAAGTACAAATCTACCCAGTAAACATGTGACAACATCCTTGGCTTGAAGAAAACACTAGTAATCAGCCTTATATCTCGAGGCTGGAGATTGGAGATTCTCCCTCCAAAGATACAAATGTAACAGGGGAAAAGGCCTAAAGACAAGAGGGATGAAGGGATTCCAATTAAATAAATTACCTTAGCACAAGACAGTCTCCTCCCTGCACATATAATTTCCTATTAACATTGCATTATCTCACATACTTTGGGCATGTTGCTAGAAGGTGCTATTCCTTGGGGAAGGACATGATGCTAGAAAGGGTGGAGGATCAGTAAAGGACAGGAAGATCCTCAACCAGGTGGACTGACATGGTAGTTACCCCAATGGGCTCTTGTGTGTTAGGAAGTGTGAGGATGGCACAGGACAGGACAAGGTTCAGATCATTTATTCACCGGGTCACTATGAGTCATACTAGACTCAATGACACCTAACAACAACAACAACAACAATATCACCCTTAAATATGAAATTATAGACAATTATCATAAGACATCTGAAGACTCCTCTGACAATGAAGAAAGAAATCGATACAAAAGGGAATAAAAGGAACTGGAAACAGAGACAACGCAAGAATTGTAAGAAACATAGGGGAAAAACTTTAATACTATCAAAGTAATAAAAGATCATTTTCAGAAACTAAAATAAGGAAGAATACATGGAAAGTGAATATAGTGGTATCATAAATTAAGTAAAAGAGTCAAAGGATGAAATTATAACAATATCAGCAGTAGAAGAGAAAAAATAGGGGGAAGATAATATCAAGAAAAGGAAATAAGAAAGAACTAATATCTTATTGATAACGAAGAGTTCTAGAAACTGAATATATAAAACACAGGAGGGAATGTAAACAAAGAAATAACTTTAAAAAATTATTATGTTAAGTTATTAAGAAAATATAATAAAACCACATAGTAAAAGATAATAAGATAGGAGATCAGCAGCAAAAACTGATGTTTTCAGATTAAAAAGACTCATTTTGAAATCTCAGTGGAATTTCAAAACAATGAGGAGAAAAAAGAAGAGCCTTCAAACTTTCATATAAAAGATAAGTTAGCAGAGAGAACACAGAGATCAAGTGAGAAGAGGAGAAAGGTAGTCAGTCGGAGAAGGGGGAGAAAGAAAAAAGGCATAATCAGAGGAGAAAGACAGAAACTAAGCAAGGGGTAGGATGGTGGTTGGGAGAGATACAGAGATATGAAAGCCAGAATGTGTAGTTAAAAGGGCACAGCGCTGGCGAAGAGGAAGAGATAAAGACTGAGAAAGAGACAGAAATATAAGGAATGAGATCATCAGGAGAAAAGAGAGATGGGATATAAGCTGATGTAGAGAAGAAAGTGTTGAGGTAGAGACAGAAGAGTGTGATGGAGTCTGCAAAGGAAAGCAACGAGGGATGAGGAGTGAAAAGGACTTGTGACAGTTATTAAGTAAGGGAAAACAAGTCTCACCAGAATGGAAAAAGAACTAGAGTGTACTACTACTGTAAGGTTCATCTGTGGAAAAAGCTACAGTAGAGTGTAGAACCTAATACTGGTTAAATAAACAGTATGGTCTTATGGAGAAGATAAAAAAGAAGGTAGTATGAATGAGTAGGATGAATAAGCATGTATGGAAGATAGGAAGAAACAAAGTGCATTTATATATTCCACAGCATGAAGTTAATCAAAACTGAATGAACAAGGCAAAAGAGTAAAGGCTGTGCTAGTCAAAGCCTGAAGGGGGGAAAAGTGCCGCATCTCTACTTGCCTTTGAAAAATACACACCTGAATATCTTTGATAAAATTAGTAATTTTGATAAACAGACGTAAAATTTGTCACATGTAATAAACAAAAATGCATTAACATATTAAATGTTATTTTGATTTCCTATACCCTAACTTAAGGAAACAGAAAACCTTTGCAGCAAAGCAAACTAAGAGGATTCCTCAAAATGAACAAAGAACACAGGCAGAAGAATCATTTTAGTACAATAAGCTAGGGCTTCAAAAGCTCATGAGAGTAACATAAATGTCTAGCCTTCTCCAAAAATGAATCATTGCCAGACCATTTTATAAAATTCTCATCTCAACATGTATAACTGAAGTATAATTCTGCCCAGGTCTCAAAGAGACTCCCATTAGTTTGCAGTTGAGAGAGGAATGAGAGCTTCTGCAGACTCTGCACACCAGCCAGAGGTTAATGGGTCAGAGGGAATTTGACCTTGACTTTTCGGATCCTCTCGGATCCAGGACTCTGCTGGAGCAAGAGCTGTTATGTGAGGGCAACTGCGTAAGTGCCACCAGGCAGGGAACACTGAGAAAACCATTGGATAGGAAACGGACAGCAGGAATTTGAGTAGGAACCCCAAA
>NW_006399792.1:5234490-5244918 GCF_000299155.1 Elephantulus edwardii | reverse complement strand
GCCTACTATTTGGTCCTAAAAGCCTTCTGAGGTCCCAACTCTTCTCACTATTTCTTAGTTGTTGGAATTGACGGAAACCTCATAAGCAGTTCCTTGCTTCACCTCTGCCTTGCATGCAGACTTCCAAGCTGTTAAGCAACTTGGTGGTGGATAGAATTTGCTCCAGGACTTAAGCATAATAAATGACATAGTTTAGCCTCTGCATCTTGTCGTTCCTAACCTTTATACTGTAACTTGATTTGTGCTACTATTAGAACCTCTACTTGGAACACTATTGCTTTTTAATTTTTGACTCATGTACTTTTAACTTGTTAGCTAAATTTGTGTCTTCTAGGCTGCAACAGTTCCATGATACGTCTTCAAGGCTATGAACATGTACGGCTAAGCACAATTGATAACAGTGCATCTAAATTCCAAGATCAATCTCCCTAATAGTCTATGTGTTTCCTATTGCCAAAGGGGCCCTTTAGAGTAGTGAGAGAAGATCTTCACCCTGAAACCTACAGCATCCTTTTTCAGCAGGAAGTAGCTAAGAGAATACGCCGTCCCCTTTTCCTTATGAATCAGGGTGAAGTCTCTCTCAGGGAGGAGTGATAGGGAATGGCAAAGGACACACTGACAAAGGAGATTAATCAGAACTGGCTTTGACAAGCACTGTGGCAATTGGACAATTAAAACAGACTTTCAAGGGGGAAAAAAAGAAGAGGGTAGAGAAAATAGTGCAACAATGAATGAATGGAAACCCAAAATCTCTGTAAATTTTCATTAAAATTAATAAAATTTAATTAAAAAAAAAAAGAGAGAGAGAGAGAGAGGAATGAGAACATCAAGCTTCTCAAAGATTACCACATCCGACAAGGGACTGACATATAACCTCCTGGAAGGTACAGGTATGTGACCGACAGCCTGGACTTACCCTGTTAAACACCGGCAGCATCATGTACAGTTTCTCTTCTTGCTCCTTTTGAGTCATGTGCCGAGGAGGATGGCACAACTCTGTGAAGAGCCGGCGGAGGTGCATCAGTCCTAAGGCGTTGTCTTGTGGGCTACACTCCTCCTGCCTCGGCCGCCCCATGATTCTTTTCACCATGTTCATCTTGGCTGGTTGGTGATAAACACTTCTCAATACTATGGGGAGATGGTAACAAACAGTCAAAATGTCATCATCACTCCAAGCTGCAAGCACTGTGAAACAAAATTCTAAGAGATTTTTTTTCCCCACTTTAAACAGAAAAGGTATAAAGTTCATTTCCAAAAGCATCCTAGTATGAACTGAAATATTAAATTATTTCCGTTTCTACTGGATTTGCCACAATTTGTATCAAGTATAAACATTAAAGGGATAGACAGCAAACATCTGCGATGAGATCAGGCTCTACAAGTAAAGGGGCCACTAATCTCATCATTAATGCACTGGTCAATAGATCAGCACATGTCAAAATAAAAGAATAGAGCATTCACCTCAAATTATCTAAACAATAAAACAAGAAACAAATACACAAAAGTTTCTCTAAAGTACATTAAGTTTTTTTATAAACACATATGGACTCATACACACATAGATACATACATACATATCTACAACATTCAGAAAACCTTTTCTACATGAAGAAACATACCCTGGGTACTTGCTGAAAAGTTTACTTTCTATTATACTTTTAAAACATGTAAATTAAATAAAATTTTATCTCCATATATTTCATAAATTATTTGTAAGACAAATAATTCTCAAGTAACTAAAGATCAATAATTCAAAGACAAGAACAATTCCCTTTTGCAGATCATATTAATGGATTATAACAAGCATTTTACAAAGCAAAATGGTATCGTTTAAAAGACAGACTATATGGTATAAGGATAACTCTTATTTTGTGGTTGTTATGGTTGTTATGTGCCATCGAGCCGCCTGAGACTCATAGCGACCCTATGTAAAACAGTCCTAAACCCTGCTCTACATTGTCCCAATCTTACTGTCTCTGATACACCTACCTCTATTACCTTAGTCACTAAATCAATCCATCTCAGCAAGGGCCTTCCTCTCCTGCGTTATCCCTCTCCAACAACTGATCCTTCCTTGTAATATGTCCAAAGTATGTCAGACAGACCTTCAATATCTGTGCCTCCTAGGAACAGCCTGGTTTCATCCTCTCCAGGGCAAACTTGTTCTTGGAGCAGTCCATGGCATATTCAATATTCTTCTCGAGCACCACAGTTCAAAGGTATCAATTCTCCCTCTATCATCCCTAGTCGCTGTCCAACTTTCTGATGCACTGCAAATAACTGTAAAGATTACGGGCTGAATCAGGCACACCTTAGTCACCAGACTGACATCATTGCTCTTCGGTACTTTGTAGAGGTCCCTGACTGCAGACTTTCTCAATGCAATTCATCTTTTAGTTTCCTGGCTGCTGGTGCTAAGAGTGTTGATTGTGGAGCCAAGCACACTAAAGTAGTTAACAATCTCAAGCTCTCCACCATCTATCATGATGTTACCAATTGGTCCAGTCGTGAGAATCTTTGTCTTCTTGATATTAAGCTTCAATCCATATTGAAGGCTGCAGTCCTTGACCCTCTGTAGCAAGCATTTCAGGTCCTCCTCAGTTTCGGCAAGCAGGGTTGTGTCATCTGCATAACACAGATTGTTGATGAATCTTCCTCCAATACTCATGCCACATTTCTCCTCATAGAACCCAGCCTCCCACATAATCTGTTCTGCATACTGACTGAAAAGACAGGAAGATAGGACACATACTTGACACACACCATTCTGAATTTTGAACCATGAAGTGTTTCCCTGCTCTGTTCTGACGACTGTCTCTTGGCCCAAGTATAGGTTTCACATTAGCATAATCAACTGTTCTGGGATTCTCAATCTTCTCAGAGTTAGCCACAGTTTGTTATGATCCACACAGTCAAATACCTTTGCATAGTCAATGAAACACAGATAGACATTCCTCTGGTATTCTCTGCTTTCAGCCAAGATCAATCTGACAATAGCTTTATTATCTCTCGTACCACGACCCCTTCTAAACCCAGCCTGCACTTCAGGTAGTTCTCTTTTGATGTGCTATTTCAGTTGTTTTTGGATAATCTTCAGCAAAATCTTGCTTGTATGTGATGTCAATGACACTGTTTGATAATTTCTGCACTCTTTTAGATCACCTTTCTTTGGAATGGGAACAAATATAGATCTCTTCCAGTCAGTTGGCCAGGTGGTTGTCCTCCAGTTTTCTTGACACAACTTAGTGAGCTTTTATTTTGGGATTTTTTTTTAAATGTTGTTTTTGGTTGTTGAGACTGTCGAATTGCAACCAACTCGTAGCTAACTGTTGAACAGCTTTTTAAAGGCAGTATATTGCATACCAGTTACATGCTCATCTTTTTCAGGCAGAGCAGCTGGTAGGTAGACTTTAATAACATGACTTTAGGTTGACAACTAAATACATTCCCACTAGGCCACAGCCTGAGGGGTACTTGTGCGCTGGTGGCCATTAAAACGTGGCTACTAACTGAAAGGCTTGTGGTTCAAAATCCACCCAGAGGTATCTCAAACAAATGCCTGGGAATCTACATCAGAAATATCAAGCCATTGAAAGTCCTACTGAATGTAGTTGGCACACAAAAGATCTAAGAGGTGACCCAGCAGCAATATGTTTAGTTTTTGTGAGGCAAATATGTAATGTATAATGTACCCCTTTCTGGAGCTTCATTTAAAAAATGATGTAAAAAAAACAAAACAAAACTCTATACAGTGGTTTGGAGTTTATTTCTCAAACACCACCTTTCAGAAAGTATCACCAGTTCCTTTCAAATCAGTTCTGAAATGTGCCAGTAATTAGTTCTCTGCAGACACATATCCAGGGTATCTTTTTTTTTTTGGTTTTCAGGTTTTTATTGGGGGTTGGAGGGGAGGGCCCACCCTCGGAGGTGCTCACAGTTTCTTCCGCCACTCCAGGCTGGGACCCAGGGGGTCCTGGGGGTGGTTGGGCATGTCAGGCGTGTTCCCATCATCTCGGAGGGGCACTGGGTAGCTGTAGGGGGTGACCTCATTGATCATGGAGGCATACTTGGTGTAGGGGCTTAACGAGGGCAGAATTACAGCGAGACCTGCGATGGTGAAGGACATGACCAGCACCGGCTCCTTGTCCCAGGCATTCTTGAGGAAGGCCGCGAGTCTAGTCGCCATTGTGGCCTCCGCGGCGGCAGCGGCCCAGGGTATCTTTTTTTTAAAAAAAAAAAATCTAGGGGCATATCTCTTTCCAGGATATCTTAACAAATGCAACCAGGAAGGTGGGGAGAACATTATGGACATGCAGAATTTGGAAAGAGTCATGTGCCTTTTTAATTTGTAGGGAAAAGCTGACTTACATTGATGATTAATTTTTAATTTCTCTGCATAAACACATGAACCAGGATGCTACTTAGGAGATGAATGATAAATGACAAAATTGGGTTTTATCAACTAAGTACCTGTCTCCTGATTTTCTTAAAAGCAGTAAGACCAAACATCTTAAAACAAGTCTGTCCTAGAGAATTTTTATTGAAGTCCTTGTTTGGCTACAGGCATATGCTTACGCATATTAGCCTAAAGGCAAAAGCGGCCATGACGTAAATCACTATGGGTCATGACCAGTGGGGTTGTCTGTACAGTGCTCACCTGCATGGAGTGTCTAGTATGCAATGAGGATTCACTAGATTCTAAAATGCTAAATTTAATGCACCTGGACACACATGCAAATATGTAAGCAATTAAACTGCAAAATATCGACGGCTAAGGGGTTAGAGTGGAAGGAGGAGTGGCGTCCACTTCCATAATAGCTTGCCTCCGCAAACCCTATGAACTTGGAGAGAGGATGAAAGGCACCCAAGCGTCAAGGACTCTCCTTCATAGGGTCACTATGGGTCGCCTGCAACTCGACGGCACTTAACAACAACAACAACAACAACAACAAGGGGTTAGAAGCAGTCCAGTTCAAAGTTTTTCAACATATTATCATAATGGAAAAATCAGTATGTCCTCTTAAAAACAAGTACACACAAACCAGACTGTACAAGTACACATATAAAGACATAGTCATACGTGTAAAAAAATTATTAAAATAACATATGTCAGGCTAGCATTTTTCTTGCAAATTCACAGGAAATAAAATCTGAAGCATAACAACTTTGAAACTTAGTCAACGTTTTAGACCATCCATAGTGCTGTTTCTCCTTAGCCTATAGTTAGAGTTCATGCTAAGATTTAAGGAATTTTTATCTTTATGCTAGGAAGCTCTGCTGGCCTAATGTTAAGGAGCTACACCACCATTCAAAAGGCATATCGTTCAAATCTACCAAATGTTCTGTGGGCGAAAGATGGACAATCTCCTTCGGTGTGATTAAACTGCCTCTAAAAACCTGCTGTAGGGTCAGGTTTGGGTCTGTTCTGACACAACAGTATACAACAACAATCATTCAGGAAGGCAGACTTATGAAGAAGAGCATGACAACAGAACTGGAAAAAGACTCATCCATGATTTGTGTAATGAAGATGAAAAGACTTTGCTTGCTGCAGAAGATCAATTCATTATGGATTATCTTTTGGTATCAAGAAAACCAAGTCCTCACCACTAGACCAATAGGCAAAAATCATGATTGCTGTTGTTGTTATGTGCTGTAGACTCACCTGCAACTCACAGTGACCCTATGTAAAACAGCTCTGAAGCGTTCCCTGTCCTGAGCCAATCTCACTAATTCCGACACACCTACCCCCACTGCCCTAGTTACTGTATCAGTCCATCTCATTCGGGGTCTTCCTCTACTGCACTGTCCCTCCACCCTTCTGAGCATGATGTCCTTCTCTAAGGACCAATTCCTCCTGGCCATGTGCCCAAAGGATGTGAGATGGAGCTTCAAAATCCTTGCCTCCAAGTAAAAATGTGGTTTCAACCTTCTCCAAGACAAACCCTTCTCCAGGACAGACCTATTTGTTTTCTTGGCAGTCCATGGTAAGTTCAAGACTTTTCGTCAGCATCACAACTCAAAGTCATCAATTGAAATTGTCAATGATTTACTCTTACTTGGATCCATAATCAATACCATTGGTACCAAGACTCAAGAGAGAAGGATATGCATTACATGATGCAAGTTTGCTTAAGGGACCTCTTCAAATTACTGAGACTTAATGGTGTCAGTTTCAAGACAAAGGTGTGCCTGACTCAAACCATGTCTTTTCAATCATATGTTATGTATCTGAGAGCTAAACAATGAATACAAATGACAGAAGAATAAATGTCTCTGAGATGGTACTGGTGAAGAATACGAAATACCCATCCCATGATTGCCAAATGAACAAATACACCTTGGATAAAGTGCAAGCAGAGTGCTCTTTAGAGTCAAGAATGGTGAAATTTCATCACACACATTGTCAGGAGGGGCTTGTGCTTGGAAAATGACATCATATTTGGAAAGTGGAGGATCAGCAAAACAGAGAAAGATGCTCAGTGGGATGGACTGGCACTCCCCACCCTGAAACCTGGAGAGACAATAATCACAACGAGCTCAATTATATCACAGATGATGAAGATGGTACAGGACAAGGCAAAGTACAGAGCACAGGTCTCTCTAAGTTGTAGTACACACAATGGCATACTGTTGTTATGATGCTGTGGGTGTGTGCCATCAAGTCAGAGCTGACTCACAACTGACTCTCCAGCAGTTTGCAGAGGCTGTAATTTGCACAGGAAGAAACAGCACATTGCCCTCCACCCCTGCACAGACACCCCTCCTCCCAGCAACTTATGGATATGAACTCGATGCCTCTGGGTTGACAGCACTCTGCTAAGTTACTTCCAAGATAGACTTATTTTGCACTTTCAGCATTCCATGGGATATTCAGTAATCTTCACTAACACCACATCAAATGTGTCAATTCTCTTTCAGAATCTCTTGTTTACTGTTGAACTTTCGTATGCATATTAGGTACCTGAAAATATCACAGCTTGGAATAGGCATGGTTTTATTTTCCAAGTGACATTCTTGATATTTAGCACTTTAAAAGGCCTTTGTGGTTCAGTGCTTTCTTAGAAAGTTCAGAACAGCAACATCATTTGATCCAGCAATCCCACTACTTGGTATGTACTGTCATTCCCGTTTTTCTCCAAATTAAAAAAAATAGTAATATATACATATATATACTATAGTTGGAATGAATTTTCTACGGGTCATAGTAGATTCAATGGCTTGGCACTGTTTTTGTTTTGTGCCATGACGTCTATTCTGATGTTATTATATACCATCCTATGAGAACTGACTCATAGCTTTTCATCGAGAACACTGGTTTTGCCTTTAAATGCTGATATTCAAAGGCACAAAACAGTATGTTTAAAATATTCTTCAGCAAGGAAAGAGATGAAATCCTATGTACTTGCAGTGTTATGGATCACCTCCATATGACCTTTCTCATCATCAGGTGAGAGGTCTTGTAACTCTCTCCTAATGGTTGAGTCACTCAACTCACTGTTATTGAATCTATTTTTACTCTTACTTACCCTCCATCTGGTTTCTGAGGTTGTAAATGAAAATGGAAAAGATGCCCTTATTTCTCCCCCACTGCCACCCAAGCCACTAGTGGATTCGAATTGCTAGGAATGCCTGGCTTTGGGTTAGCAGCAAAATTAGCAGCATAATTAGGTAGTACTCTGAAAATGAGTGGTAGCAGCATCAGGAGACCACTGTGGGACCGCATGGTGGTTCTGACTTTACAGAGTAAGTTACGGGGGTTCGTGGGCCCAACGATTGTGAGCCGAGAGCTTTCAGGTAGAAGGCTTCCTGTCAGAGTAGAGTACTTCTTGGCATTCTTTCACAAACTTAACACTTCACAAAGTTTTAAAACTTTTTTTATAATGCTTGACAGAATTTTATAATACTTGACAAAGAACAAATGGGGTTTGGCCATAAGACCCAGAAACACGGGGTTGGGTGAAAAGTCAATCTGCTAGTATAATTTAAAATCTTTCCCTAGCAAAAACCTATCTTGAGTTGTTTCTGATTCTGAATTGTAATCTACTACTTTTATAGTAAGACAGTTGTGTTGGCCTAGCGTTAAGGAGCTGTGCTGTCAGCCCAAAGGCATGAAGTTTGAATTCAACAAGCTGTCCTGTGGGAGAAAGGTGAGTAATCTCCTCTTAAGTAATTTCCTGCATCTGAAAACCCACTGGAGAGTCAGCTATCAGTCAGTTCCAACTTGATGGTACATAAAAACAATGACGCTTGTCTAATAAAAACCCTATACCAATGAATATGTGAGTTCTGTATCATTTTATTTATTATTAAGCCAAACAAAAATATTAAAAAGTGTCAGATTTAGTGAAAAGGTTGAAGAGTGAAGGCATGTCTGACCACCACCTCACAAGAATGAACCTTGGACTGCTGCTATTGATGTTTCTCCTCTTATGAGCTCAGACAAAACAATTCAATGTCTCCCATCTTATCATTTCTACATAGTGAAAATCTGAAGATGGTAAAATTTTTTAAAAAATAAACAATACATCCATATTATTAAATACTATACAGTTGTTAATAATTAGATACATGTATACAAGTGAAAACATATTATGCTTCAAAAAAACCCTCTAAAATAGAAATTTTAACATTACAATGTACAAAGTTCAAGTATTATCACTCCCACCTTTACAACTAGAAACTGCAGAACTAATACAAAACCCCAGGCATTTTCAGAGAACTGTGGTTGTAGGGCAAATCCCACCCTGAAACCTGGAGAGACAATAATCACAGTAGGGCTCTGCTTACCTGGAACAGGAGCTAGTGCATCTTCACACCAGCAAGAACAAATAAATAGTAAATTTGATGAATTGGTGAAGGCTGAGAACAAACTCCTTTAAGAGCAAGAAACTCCTCAAGGAACCCCCAAGTCTCTTCTCCCTCAAAGTCACTGGCAGATCTGAACTACTGTCCTTTTAACTGGTCACTGAGTGATCATCATTGAACCACTAAGACTTAAGAGTATATAAATCATTGCTGTTGTTGTTAGTAAGTGCCCTCAAATCAACCATGACTCAAAATGACCAATGAAAAACAGAGCTGAGCCTTGCCCCAACCTGTGCCATCCTTAAAAATCTCCTGCATGCTTAATCATGTCCACTGTTAGAGTCACTGGGCCAATCTATCTCCCGGAGGGCCTTCCATTTTATTTTGTCCCTCAGCCTCTCCTAGCATGATGTTTTTTCCTGTAGACTAGCATCTCCTGGCAATATGTCCAAAATCTGTGACACAAATATTCACTATCCATAGCCCTAAGGATCCCATCAGTAAATTAAGAACAGTGGGACAAGAACAAAAATATATGCATAATTGGAATGTGCATAAAAGAATAGAGAAGTAACACTTTCTAATGCAAATAATGTTCTATCTATCACATGCTCAAAAGGAAGTTCAGGGGAGCTCTGGTGGCCTAGTGGCAAGGAGCTGCAACTACAATCCCAGAGGCACACGGTTCGAATCCACCAGATGCTCTGCCAGGAAAAGGAGGGACAATCTCCTCCTGTACCAGTCAGATCTGATTTGATGGTACACTCACACAAAAACTTAAAAAAAAAAAAAGGAAGTTCAATTCAAAGTATTTTCATAAACATGGTATGCTAAAATTTTTTATAGTTGTTACAATACCTTGGAAAAATCACAATAAGACTAAAAAATTGTTTAAAATGTTATTTGCATAAAAATAATAAAACACAACTATGAGATATCATCTCAAGCCAGTAAGAATAGCAAAATGTAACAGAACAGCAAGCAACAAATGCTGGTGAGGTTGTGGGGAAACTGGAACCCTTATTCACTGTTGGTGGGAGCGTAAAATGGTGCAACCACTGTGGAAGGCGGTATAGCGCTTTCTCAAAAACTTGCAAATAGAGATACCACTTGACCTAACAATTCCACTACTGGGAATATACCCCAAAGAGATCATAACTGACATCCAAGCAGAAATATGCACACCCATGTTTATTGTGGCTCTGTTCACAATAGCAAGGAGTTAGAAACAACCTAAGTGCCCATCAACAAAAGAATGGATAGAGAAGCTGTGGTATATTCACAGAATGGAATACTATGCTGCACTGAAAAATAAAGGAACTCATGCAATATTATTCAAAATTAATAACCCTGGAGGACATTATGCTGAGTGAAGTATCTCAGTCACAAAGGACAAATACTGCATGGTGTCACTGTTGTAAAACAGGACTGACATCAGGGTTAGGGGAAGATTGAGAATGATGGGTTCAAGAATGTATACTAAATTGAAAGATTTTTTTTCTTTTACTTTTTCAAGAGGGTAGGGTACTTGGGGGGAGGGTTAGTAGGGAAGAAAAGTACAACAATGAATGAATGGAAATCCAAAGTCTCTGTAAATTTTCATTGAAATTAATAATAAAA
>NW_006399792.1:5232626-5234390 GCF_000299155.1 Elephantulus edwardii | reverse complement strand
GAGAGGGACATCATGCTTGGGAGGGTGGAGGGACAGCGCAGGAGAGGAAGGCCCTCTATGGGGAGGATTGATTCAGTGACTGGGATAATCGGGTTGGGAGTGTCAGAGACAGTGCGATTGGCACAGGACAGAGCAGAGTTTAGGGCTGTTGTACATACGGTCGCTATGAGTCGCAAGCGACTCTACAGCACATAACAACAACAACAACATCTCACACAATACACAAGAGCAGAGCAAGATGTCACTCACAAAGGGTGACACAGTACCAGTGGATTCCCTGAAGCCAGAAAGTCTCATGGAACTTTCTGACACAGAATTTAAAAGAGGAGTGACTGAATATATCCAATGGATGAAAGACAAACTTGATGAACTACAGGATACTACAAGCAAAAACAAGGAGCTAAAAAAAACAATGCAGAACATTGCAGAGAAAGCAAATGAGCCATTAGCGGCACTGGAAAAACAAGAATCCACTATTCAAAATATAAGGTCCAATGTTTCAGAGGCTGTCAACATGATGGAGGGACACATGAGCAGAGTTGACGAGATGGAACACAGAATCAGTGATATTGAAGACAGAATTGTCACCACTGATCTGCTAGAGCAAAAAGCAAACTCAAAAAAGAAGGAAAAAGACGAAAACCTAAGAATAATGTGGGACATGATCAAGAGAAATAACATGCACATCACTGCAATCCCAGAAAAGGAAAAAGAAAGTAAAGGCACTAAAAACGTTGTGGAAGAATTACTAGAGGAAAACTTCCCAGGCATAATGAAGAAGGAGAGAATATGTATTCAGGAAGCTCAGCGAACACCATATAGACCAGACCCCAAAAGGAAAACATCAAGGCATATCATAGTTAAATTTTCCAGAAACAAAGATAAGGAGAAAATCCTGAAAGCAGCAAGGGAGAAACAAAGAGTAACTTATAAGGGAGAACAGATAAGATTAAGTGCCGATTTCTCAGCAGAAACCATGCAGGCAAGAAGAGAGTGGAAGGACACATATCAAACACTCAAAGAACACAACTGTCAACCAAGAATACTGTACCCAGCAAAATTAAACATCAGATATGAAGGTCAGATCAAGATATTCCCAGAAAAGCAGAACCTAAGAGAGTTTGTAAAAACAAGACCAGCATTGAAGGAGAAACTCAGAGATGTCCTTCTTACAGACATAGCACAGAAAGCTGCATGGTCCAAAGTAACTAGCAACAACACCAAAAAGAACTCAACACAATGATAGCAATAAAACCTAGAATCTCAATAGTCACACAGACTGTGAATGGTTTAAATGCACTGCTGAAGAGAAAGAGAGAAGCAGATTGTATATAAAAACAAAACCCATCAATATGTTGTCTACAAGAGACACACCTGAAAAAGGAAGGTAAAGACAGGCTAAAAATAAAAGGGTGGGGAAAAATATACCAAGCAAATGGCAACCAGGAAAAAGCAGGAGTAGTCATATTAATCTCTGATAAAATAAATATCAATGTAAAAGCCATCACAAAAGACAAGAAAGGTCACTACATAATGCTGAAAGGGTCAATAGAAAAACAGGACATAACAATAATAAATATCTTTGCACAACATGAAAGAGCAGCAAAATACATGAAACAAACATTAACAAAACTGAAAAAGGAAATAGACAACACTACTGTAGTACTATAGTGCTGGGAGACTTCAATATACCCCTTGCAAGAAAAGATAGAACTACCAGAAAAAAACTCAACAGAAATACTGAAGAATTAAACCACACAATAA
>NW_006399792.1:5225560-5230167 GCF_000299155.1 Elephantulus edwardii | reverse complement strand
ATGATAACAAAATAGATATTTGCAGACATAATGGCTAAATATTTTCCAAATTAATGAAGACACAAAATCACAGAACCAGGAAGCTCAGATAGTTTACCTAAGCATATTAATGTTTATGCAGCAGCAAGCCTAAACCATAACATCTTAAATTAGGTCAGGGATGGTTGGAACACCTAGCATATGAACAAGGAGGAAAAATTACAAGAGATATCATGAACATACAAGCAAAAGGGGAGTGAAGTGAAACATGTAAAATGTTGAAAAGAAAACAACAAAACACTAACCTAAAACTTTATGTCCACTCAAAGTGTTTTTCAACAATTAAATAGAAACAAAATATTCTCCAACCAAAGCTGATTTGTCTTAAAAGAAATATGAGAAGTTCTACTCTTTGAAAAACCCTTATACAAGTCAGAAACTTGCATCTATATATAAGAAGGAAAAATATCTTGGATGGAATAAATCTATGGTGAGTTTTGGTTTGGTTTCTTTACTGTTAACTGTTAATAAGGGTTCAAAGAACAATAATTAGACTGGAGAGCATTATGTGAAGTGAACTAACTCAGTCCCATTAGGACAAATATTATGTAAGACCATTACTGTAGAAATAGAGAACTAGTAAAACATCTATGAGGGTCCAAAGGGTGTGAGAGAGGAAGCAGAGAGGTGAAGATGCGGGAGGTAGTAATCACAGGGTTGCACAATTTGATGGGTGGAGGGAAGGATGGGTTAAGGAAATAGGAAAGATTCGGTGTGAAAAACAATATATGTGAATTCTGTAAGTACACCAACTAGTATAAAATAAAAATTTTATATTAAAATACCCCACTACGGTACACTAGATCCAAGTCATGGATTTTTATTTTTAATTGATGCTTATGCATCTGAAATTTAGATGAATAAAATAAAATGGGGGGCAGAAAAGAAAAAGAAGAACAGTAATTATGTTTTAGATGATAGTGGCATCTGGATAAAGTAGATGGATGACAGCAATGTCAAAAAGGAGGAGAGGAAGAACTTAGGAATATCGTTAAAACATATCCACACTAAATTTGAATGATATACTGTTATCTAAAGGAAGACATTATTTATCATTTTTCTAAAAAACCCTCTATTTTTAATACATTTTTTAACAATTTCAAGACAACCTAAATTTTTAAAAAGCCATGTAACTGATGAGCTAAGAGAAGTGATAAAAGAGAATCAACAAACATGTTCCAATAAGACCAAAAAAAAAAGGCAGAAAAGGGAATGGGGGGATAAAAAACCCACCACAGGGTAAATATAGCAAAGGTAAAGCAGTTATAAGTCTTATAACCAAACCATACCAATTATCACTTTCAATATTAATCACGGAAATATTCTATGACAGATTGAAGTGGGCCTCCCTCATTGAGCATTCTTGCCCATAAAAATGAGCCTGTTTTAGAGAGGGTTTCTTTTGCTGTGTGAATGAGGCCTGATGAGAGCGGGGTGGTCCCTACAACCAGTCACTGCTGAGTAACAACTGGGTCAAGGAGCAGATACTCATGAAAACATATTCAAGAGACGGTACATGCCAAGGGAAATCAAGAACGCTAAGGAACATCAGGGAATGCCAGGAAACTCAGGATGCTGACAAGGAAAGATACTGGACAAAGGGATTAGTGGCTAATTAGTGTGTATAGCTTCCAAAGGTAGGAAGATGTTTCATTTCAAAAAAGTTCTGGTAGCCTAGTCCTAGGAATGGTACCATCATGCCAAAGGCATGAGGTTGAAATCTATCAGTTGCTCAAATGGACAAAGATGGGCAATCAACTCCATGTGATTTATTGCCTCTGAAAACTGCTGGAGGTTCAGCCAGGGGGCTGGTTCTGACTCAATGGTACGAACAACAATAAGCTTTTAAAACTGTAAAAGGATAAGCTTTTGTTCTTTGAGATCACCCAGGGAGTCTCAATTACCAATTATCTACTATGAATTTTAGAACTGGATAGTGACTAAGGACGACAGAAGAAAAATCAATGCCTTTGAGTGGTGGTGCTTAAGAAGAGTACTGAACATACCAAGAGAACAAGTCTCCCCTGGAAAGTGTGAAACCAGTTGCTCCTTGGAGTCAAGGACTGCAAAGTTCAGTGTCACATACACTGGGCATGTCACCAGGAGGGACCAGTCCTTGGAGAAGGACATCATGTTTGGGGAGTGGAGGGTCAACCCAGGAGAGGAAGATCCTGGACAAGATGGATTTAAACAGTGACTGTGGCAATGGGGCAGGTGTGTCAGAGACAGAGAGACTGAAGATAGGAGAGGCTTCAGAGCTATTGTTCATAGAGCCATTATGAGTAGTAGTCAACCCAATGGCACATAAAAATGAAAGAGAGCCTCAATAGAGCCCTGATGGCTTAGCAGTAAGGAGCTGAGCTGCCAAACCAAAGGCATGTGGTTCAAATTCACCAGCTGGTCACAGAGAAAGATGGGCAGTGTCCTCCCCAGTGTGACTTACAGCCTCTGAAAACCCACTGGTGGATCAGCAACGAATAGGTCCTGACTCAATGGCGTATACCACCAACAACTGGTTTGCTGGGGTGTTTTTGTTTTGTCTTAATTAACATCACCACTTGGAAAATGAGATAAGTCCTACATAAAAAGACAGTCCTTCCAGGGTAGATTAAAAAGCAAGACACAGTAACTGTATATTGTTTAAAAGAAAATTATTTTTAATAAAAATACTTGGTAAAAATAAAAAGGAGAAAGATACAGAATTTTACAGATTAATAAAAAGTAAGCTTGTTCACAGCTACCATCAATTCAACTATGACTCACAGTAGCCCTATGAACACCAGATCAGTTACAGTCCTAATGATCTCCATCACGCTCAGGACCTCAGGTGCAGTCACTGTGTCAATTCACATTACTATCTTCCTCTCTTTTGCTGACCCACTGCTTTTCCCAGCACAATGTCTTTCACAAGGACGAGCACCTCTTGACAAGTCCAAAGTATGGGACGCAAAGATGCACCATCCTTGCCTCTAAGGAGCACCCTGGTTGCACTTTGTCCAAGGTAGATCCGTCTATTCTTTTGGCAGTTCATGGGATATTCAGTACTCTTCACCGATACTAAGGTTCCAAAGCATCAATTTTACTTCTCTCTTCTTTTTTCCTTGTCTAACTCTGATATGCACAAGAAGGAAACGAAAAGATCATGGCTGGGATCTGGCAGACCTTAGTCTTGAAACTGCCAGTAAGTGCTCTTCAGCACTTTGGAGAAGTCTGTGACAACAAATTTTCCCAACGCAACACAAGAGTAGCTATGCTAATTTCTGAAAAAATGAGCCTTCAGCAGAAGGCAAATTACCGTGTCAGTAAAAAAGAGAAATTACATAATGAAAATGGTATCATTTCTCTAGAAAATCACACAAATCCTATATATGGTCCGCCCAGAGTACCAAATATGAGAAGAAATGTGAATAGGCCACATGACCTCTCAAAGTGAGTTTAATGGCCTGAAGCCTCTGGCTCCTTGGGGCTGGGTACACAATCCTTGCAGGAAGTTCAGAGCCCGTGAGGTGACTCCAGAATACCCGCAGTCAGGATTTGCAGGGACGGGAGTCAGTTTCTCAAGGGAAGATCTCACCCAGAACTGAAGGATGATGACGTGAGTAAGCCGGGACTTTCAGCTTTGTCTCCTAAGAGTCTCCTTTCCTACAGAGGAATGATCTGTAACTGGGCTTGTCACAGTGAGGAGTATTAACAAATCTTAAATTAAAAACAACAACAACAACAAAATCCAAGCCCACTGGGTTGATTGTGACTCCCAGCAACCTAGGAAATTTCATTCATTGTTTCTATGATCATATTTTTCTATATAACAAGGATATAATTTGACAAACTGAAGATCTGAAAACAGAAAAAAATTCTCCTTTTCCACATAATGACCTGGGCTTTGGAACACAACCATGACAATAAGGGAAAGTGTGTGTAGTCTTTAGTGTCACAGTGGCACTTATCAGGTGAGGAAGAAATGAGAATTTAACATATAAAACACAAATTTTTTTGTTCACTCAGTGAGAGAGTTTTTTTTCTCTAAGTGAAAATACAACTTACGGGTGATGGGGGCAGGGGGTCAGAAGGAGAGAGAGAGACATGTTGATGTCACGTACCGTAGAGTCAGAAATGACTCAGCTCACCCTTCAATGGGTTTTCAGATGCTGTAAATTATGTGGGAATAAACTCTTCTTTCTTTAGGAAACAGCCAAAGGGATTTCAAACATGTGAGTTTGAGTTGGCAATGCATTTCCTTACCACTAGACCACCAGAATTCCCTACATAATTATTTGAAACTAAGATATACTGAAATCAGTTACTTTTAAAGGAAGCAGATGAAAAGAATTAATAAAAATCAGGACAAAATCAATGTAATTAAAAACAGATGAGGGGGAACCCCAAACCAACAGCTATTCTCTGAAACGAACAAGAAAATCTATAAAACTCTATAAAACGAAAATGAGGGAAGACACACATTGTTGTTGTTGTTGTTATGTTCCGTCGAGTCGCCTGCGACTCATAGCGACCCTATGTACAACAGCCTAAACTCCGCTCTGTCCTGTGCCAATCGCACTGTCTCTGAC
>NW_006399792.1:5209306-5218030 GCF_000299155.1 Elephantulus edwardii | reverse complement strand
TGATTCAGTGACTGGGATAATTGGGATGGGAGTGTCAGAGACAGTGCGATTGGCACAGGACAGAGCGGAGTTTAGGGCTGTTGTACATTGGGTCGCTATGAGTCGCAGGTGAATCGACGGCACATAACAACAACAACAACATGGTGATATGCATTTGTTAGTGTTTATTTCCCTGAAATGATAAGTTCCTCAATGATGGTAATCAAATCACACTTATTTATCTTGTTTTCCTAGCTTATGAGCTCTGGTGGGATAGTGGCAAAGAGCTGCACTGCCAACATGCAGGTAAAGGATTCAAATCCACCAGTTGCTCAATAGAAGAAAAATGGGCAATCCCCTCCTGTGCAATTTACTGCCATTGAAAATCCTCTAGAGAGTCATCTATGAGTCAGGTGCTACTCAACACTACCAAACAACAACAATTCATAGTTGATGGTGAACGAAAAACTGTTTAAAAATTTACTTATGGTCACATAACTCTAAATGATTATTTGGTGTTGTTGTTGTTAGGTGCTGTCAAGTCATATACAACTGTCATATTCTGTGCCACCCTCATCATCTCTGACACGCCTGAGCCCGCTGACTGCGAAATCACCATGTCAGTCCATCTTGTTGAAGGTCATCTTCTCTTTCACTGACCCTCCATCTGTCTATGCATGATGTCTGTTTCCAAGAAGTAAATTCTCCTAGCAACATGCCCAAATTAGAAAAGACAAATCTTTGCTATCTTTGCTTCCAAGGAGCACTCTGCTGTACTTCTGCTAAGATCTATCTGCTTATTCTTTTGGCAGTCCATCAGCTACTCAGTACTCTTTTCCAACACCACAAGTCAAAAGCATCAATTTTTCCATCATCCTTGTCCACTGACCAGCCCTCATATACACAGCAAATGATTAAAAATTTACACTAAAGCAACATAAGCCCTTAAAACTTAGAATTTACATATTTTAGTTTGCATTCTATAAAATGCCTTCGTAAAAGATCTTCAGTAATTCTAGTAAAAAATTTACATTATCAATTTAAACTGATTACTTCATTGCTTAATCATCAGTCTCTTTCATTAGCCTACAAACATCCTGTTTTTGGGGTTTTTTTTTTCCTTTAAAGTAGTACCTACTGTTTAAATACTTAAAATTAAGCCAAGGATCTGTTATATAACATAAATGAATGAATAAATAAATTTTAAGAGAGATTATTAAAGTTTTAAGAGCCAGCCCAGATTTCATGGTTTTTCTTTATCTGCTTGAAACCTGGCCTAACTCAATTTACTGCAATTCTACTTTACCCACCTTTACCCACCAGCTTATTTCATACTTCGGCCTTCACACTCTTGTGCATGCAGGGAAAAGCTTGCCTATAACACTTCTTCACAGAACTAACTGCCAATCATCCATTAAATTTCAGCTCAAATGTTCTAGAAAGCATTTTCTAATCTCTCAGTTTGATTTAGATGTCCTCTTCTTTGTTCCTATACCACTGTCATATCTTTACCACAACATTTCTTAGGCTACTATACAATTTATTTTGCCTGTGTTTTTCCAACATTAAAGGCTGAGATAAGATAATGGATGACAACGGCCATGTTCCAGTGGACTATTTCCCCCAATAACTAACACATCTGGGAAATAAGAAATAGGTCACTAAAAGACTGATGAATGAGTTACTAAGTGCTCAGTTAAGGTTTTGAAAATATGGATTAGACAGAGTGCTTAAGCCAAAGTTAAGCTGATGTCATTTACAGCAGGACAAATATTCTATAAATTTCATAATGGCTTCTGTTTAAACATGATATCACAGCAGACATCTTTACTCTTTAAATGTGTGTAAATGCTAATGTATTACTCGAAAAATTTTAAAACATCATGATCAATACTATTAGAAGTGTGTGTGTACTGAATAGTGTACCCAAATGCAGGGAAACAGGTGTAAATTCAGAAGGAAATGACTATCAATGTGACTCTAAAGAGAGAAAAGAAAAGAAAAAAACTACTGAAAGACACTTTGGTTTGGTTAGTAAGCAGATGATGACAAAACAAAAGGCATTATGCCAGAATAGTCCCCAGGGAGTTTATGCATCAATAACATACTGAGAACTAGGAACAAGCCAAAGAGGAAGCCAGCTTACTGGGATCGGTAACAAAATCAGTAACAAATCAGAACTAGACAGGGCTGGGGCATGGGGTATGACAAAAGAATGATGAAAAAGAAAACTATAAATTCAAAAGAGTACACTGAATTTTATTAATAAAATACCATAAATGAAAAAAATATATACATAATGATGCTGACATGGCTCAAAACCCCTGTGAAAATTCCTCTTTAAAAATTGCTCTTAGAACATTTTAGAAGATACTTCTAAAAGTTGGTGTCAGATGTCATGTTTTACCAAAAATGGAATTACCCAGCTTGCTCATCTGCTTTAGTTGCTAAACTTCCTCCAAATAACTTTTGTTTATTGCTAAATATCAAATCCATCTAACAGACTGAAACCCCACCACTAATAACCAAAAGAATGCACCGCAGATTCTGTGGTTGACTCCGGGGGGAACAAATATAAATACATTCTGAACAATGGCATTTTATCACACTTAATTCCCTGTCTACTAGACACACCCTGGGGAATATGAAATCTGAGCTTTTATCCTCTTCATGATACTACTATATTCTTTTCTGAAATTCCAAACATATTAGTATACAACTTCTCTTAAAGAATGGGGAAATGTCAAAATTCTTTGAAGGCATAAAAGGCTCTTCAAAATCTGGTGTTTATCTAATTTTGAAGTTCTGCCTCCTGCATTACCTCATGACACGTTTATCCACCTGATATTTCCTGGAGAGTAGCCTCTAGGGGAAACAAACCATTAGGTGCCTGACTAATAAGCAAAAACTCTGGACCCACCTATCTCTCCAGATTCCAAAAGAGCAATGTTATGAGTCTAAAGACTATGGTGTGCCTGATTCAAGCCATGGTCTTCTGAACTGCTCATTATGCATCTGAAAGTTGGGCAATGACTAAGGATGAAAGAAGAGTCCTCATCTATGCCTTTGAGCTATGGTGCTGGAGAAGAGTACAAAATATTCCATGTACGCCAAGAGAACAAACAAGTCTGTCTTGAAGAAAGCGAACAGCTCAAATTCACTAGGTGCTCCATGGTCAAAGGATGAACAATCCCCTCCCATAGGATTTACTCTCTCTGAAAACCCACTGGAGGGTCAGCTATGGGTTGGTTCTGACTAAATAGTACACAACAACAACATGCTAAAAATTAAGAGAGATGTAAATCAAAACCACAATGAGATACCATCTCACCCCAGTAACAATGGCAAAATTTAACACGACAGCGAGCAATAAATGTTGGAGAGGATGTGGAGAGATAGAACTCTCATACACTGTAGGTGGGATAGTAAAACGGTACAATAACTCTGCAAAGCAGTTTGTTATTTCCTAAAAAACCTGAACACACAAATTCCATATGATTCAGCTATTCCACTGCTAGGGATATACGCTGAGGTAAATAGAACTACCATACAAATAGAGATTTGTACTCCAATGTTCACGGCAGCATTATTCACAATCGCAAGAACATGGAAACAGCCCAAATGTCCATTAACAAAGAAATGGCTTGAGAAACTGTGGTACACTCACACAAAGGACTACACTGCAGCACTAAAGAGCAATTATTTTGAAAAATACTATATAACATGGAAGATATTGGAGAACATTATACTGAGTAAACTGACTCAACAAATACTGCATAAGGCCATCATTATAAAAATAAAAGGATTACTAGTAAGATGTATGTTGTTTTTATGTGCTATCAAGTTGCCTGTGACACACAGTGACCCTATGACAATAGCTCTATACTCTGCCCTATTCTGAGCCAATCTCATTGTCTCTAATACACCTGTCCCTACTAACCCAATTATTGTGTCAATCCCTCTCATCTCAGGGTCTTCCTCTCCTGCATTGTGCCTCTACCCTCCCAAGCATGATGTCCTTCTCAAGGACTAGTCCCTCCTGGCAGTGTGCCCAAGATATGCAAGACAGAGCTTCAAAATCCTTGCTTCCAGAGAGGAAATTGGTTTTACTCTCTCCAGAACAGACCTGTTTGTTCTCTTAGCAATCCATGGTATGTTCAGTATTCTTCTCCAGCATAATAATTCAAAGACATCAATTCTTCTTCTGCCATCCTTATTCACTGTCCAGCTCTCCGACGTATAGCAAGTAATTACGAAAACCACGGCCTGGCAGGTCAAAGGGGCTCTGTGGGGGTGTGGGGTGGGAGGGGTGTGTGGGAATACTGAGGTCACAGAGTTAACTGGGAAGAGTGAGGAGTTGAAGGAATTAGGAAAGATGGGGACCTTAAAGGTGGAGTAATGGTGGACATGGATCAATGGTAAGTAATTTCATAAAACACAATGTAAGAGAATGACATGATGAAATATGATGTTCACAATGTGAACAGAAGAGTAATATGTGAGAAACACACCCTATATAAATAAAACACAACGTATATGAATTCTGTATGAAACCAATATAAAATATTTAAAAAAAAAGAAAGGCTGAACATAGAAATTGACATAGCTATTTCACTGCTAGGGATACTTTTCCAGGAAAGTAGAACTGAGACGCAAATGGAGATCTGTATGCTGATGTTCATTGCCGTGCTATTCACAATAGCAAGAACATGGAAAAAGCCCGATTTCCAGCAACAAACGAATAGACTTAGAAATTGTGGTATATTCACACAATGGAATTCTATACAGAATTCAGGACACATACTTTTGAAAAACACTATATAAAAGGGAAAGGATAGAACATATTATGCTGAGTAAACAAGCCCAGTCTCAAGGATAAATACTGCTTAAGACTATGAAGATAAAAACAGAAGGATAACCATTAAGATATGCAAAAATTTCCAAAAAAGGAAAGGGAGGAGTGATGAGGGAGAGGGGGTATTACAGAGACATAGAGTTTGGTGGGGACAGGGAGGGTGTGAAGGAATTAGCAAAGACCCAATGGGGATCTGAAAAGACAGATCATAGATCAATAATAATTAATTTTAAAAGACACAATGTATGAAATAATCACATGAAACTAAAGGAATCAAGACATGTGTGAAACATAGTATCTATGAATGAGACACAATGTGTATGAATTTTGTATATAAACCAATATAAAATAAAAAAGTTTAAGTAAATGAATTTTATTATTTTATTATTAATAATGTTTTACAATTAAGTATGGTAACACCAAATTGGTGATAATATGGATGAATCAGTTATGTATTCTGAAATTATTATTGACTGTTACACACATGTATGAAAGCTTGAAAGTGAATAAGAAAGATGAAAGAATGCCTTCGACTTATAGTGTTAACTAACAAAGAATACTGAATATGCCATGGAATGCCAAAAATACAAACAATTCTATCTTGGAATAAGTGCAGCCAAAATGCTCTTTAAAAGTACAGAAGAGAGGGAGCTCTGGTGGCCTAGTGGTTCGAATCCACCAGATGCTGGAGAAGGAAGGACAATCTCCTCCTATACCAGTCAGATGCGATTTGACAGTACACACAAAAAATAATAAAATTTTAAAAGACTGAAAAAAAAAAAGTACAGAAGAGAGCTCTGGTGGCCTAGTGATAAGAAGCTGCTCTGCAATCCCTGAGGTGCATGGTTCAAATCCACTACATGTCCTGCTGGAAAAGGAGGAACAATCTCCTCCAGTACCAGTCTGATCTAAATGGACAGTACACTCAAAAAGTAATGAAACTTAAAAAAAAAAGTACAGAAGGTAAGATTTCATTTCACATACTTTAGCCATGTTATTAGGAAGGTTTGTAAATCTTTATGGGAGGAGACTATTCGTCTTTCTCAGAGCACCTAATGAGTTCAACTTGTCAACCTTTGGGTCAACAGAGTGTAAATATGTATATATAAATGTATAAATGTATCTATCTCTCTTTATAAATGTGTGTATAACCTTTAATTCATGAAGCACATGAAATTTAAGTCATAAAAGTACATGAAAAAAATTATCTCCTGTAATTCTCCAAAAACTCTCTCACAGAAATGGTAATTCAGAAACAGGAGGTGACTTGCCCGTTGTTAATAAGCAGCATAAATGGGACTTGAATGTGTACCTCTGACTGTATTTCCCTTTCTGCACACACACGTGCTCATCCACTCCGTGTGTTTGGGTCACTGACTCCTGCTCACATGCCCCAAATCCCCATACACTCATTGGCCTCACCTAGAAAAATACACACTGAGATTTTCTGGCCTTATGACCAGTGCTACACTAACAGTCAACAATCTAATCTGATTCCAAAGAATATTGATATTTATGTTCTATTATATACTATTTCTCAACCTCACATAAGGATCGTAAAATGTCTCGGGATTTTTGCAGGGTTTCTCCGCTGGGTAGGCAAACCTAACATTCCTGACAAATGATCTTAGTATAAAGTCAATGATCTATGCATTTCAGTAATGAACTTTTTAGTGTTTGGCACAGAATGCAAGAAATGAAAGATTTTAATAGAGTAGAATCAGAGGAAGCTGAGGTCTCTGTAAAGTAGAAATTAACACAAATATATTCCACTAACAGAGAATGACAAAAAAGGTAGCAAAGGTAGAAAACCTGAAAGAACCAGAAAAACAAGGCTGAGTTCTGGGCGTCAAAGGTTACACTGTAAATGAGTAATTGATGGATCATGGGATACAGCTAGTCAGGAAACCTAGAAGCTGATATTAACTTATTCATTATCTTTTTCATAAATTTCTCTATCTGAATTATTTTAGCTATGTTTATATATGCTGTTCCCTATTTACATAATAAAAGAATGTAAAAGAAAACAATAAAATGTTTATTAAGTTCTTCTAGAAATATTCTTTAAAATATAAAGATTGTATTAATCATAAAAGTTATGTTATTTGATTTATATTTTTTTATTACTCAGAATACCATTAAGTTACTATTATCATTTTTACTAAAGGTATTCAACAAACTAAATGTAAATATATATTTCTTTTCTCTATTAGAGAGTTAGAGCAATGAAAATTGGAGTATGAAGGGACGGAAGGGAAGGAGAAAAAAAAATATGAAAATCTATCCCTCCAACATCCAAAACTTAAGAATAGCCATGTTCTAATTACATCATTTCACAGCTGATCACATGGAGCCTATTTAAAAAAAAATGTCTTTGGAAAGAAGGAGAGGGGAAATGCTATTCTTATCAGTTAGTTATTAGGACATTTTATAAATTCATCTGAAAAACTGACAAAGATATTCCCTAAATACTGACTTCAATTTGTGGGGAAAGATTATGAAAAGTAAATATATTTACAGAAACAGATTATCAGCTCATCACATTTTTCTTATCATTTTGGCCTCCTCTGGGAAGAATTACCAAGTAATAAAATGTGTAAAATACCAGTTAGAATATGGACCTCCTGAAATGGGAAAACGACTGTTTCCTAAGGCTCTTCTTTTGCTTGCTTGCTTGTTTTATTAACTTTAAATAACAAACTCTAGGTGGATCCCTGCTGGTTGTAGTGGTTAAACCCTCAGAGGCTAACAACAACAACAACAAAATTAATCAATCAGTTCAAATTCACTAGCTGCTTCGCAGGAGAAAGATGTCATGTAGCCTTCTGAACTGATTCGGTTACAATGAGTTAGCTTGTCTGCTTGCTTTAAACTCCTACTGTTTCGGAGAACAGCCTAAAAAGCACTTCCAAAGCTGAAAGCTTCTCATTTGTTTTGGGAACCAAAACCAAATAAACCCAAACCTACTGGCATTCCTCAAAAACATGACTCTCAATGAGTTGCAAGACCCTTAATGAGACAGACTGACACAGTAACTATCCATGTGCTTTAGCACATATTTGCAGGAGGGGGCAGAAAAATGCAAGAGTTTCATTATGTTGCATACAAAGTTCACTAGGAGTCAGAAGTGACTCAGTACCACCTAACAACAACAACTGGCAACCAGCTGATTTCAGAGTTTTCACAGAACTCACAGTGAACCTATCTGTTGTTGTTGTATACCATGGAGTAGGAAACGACTCACAGCTGCCCTCCAATGTGTTTTCAGAGACAGGAAACCTCATGGCAGAAGACTGCCCATTTTTCTCCCACAGAGGGACTGGGCGGATTCGAACTAAGTATCTTTGCACTGGCAGAGCAATTCCTTACCACTAACAACAATCTTTGTGGAAGTAGTAGATTGACTGCCATATCTTTTGACAAAAGAGGAGCTAGTGGCTTTGAACTACCAACATGTCTGTTAGCAGTCAAGCATTTTCACAAAGGATCAGGCATAACTTGCTGTTAGTTTCATTCATTTTCATCTCCTGGAATGTAACTCCTTTACAGTTAACACTTTCACAAGTACTGGGAAGGAAAGGGCAAAGGTCTTATGACTGAAATCTCTCAGTTAAAATATTTGCTAGCAAGTTTAACATTTGGAGGTTAAAATTAAATATCTAATCTATTTCCTGTATTTTAAATTTCCAACTTTTGAATCCAGCAGCTTCAGCAGAAAAGATAAGCGTTGAGAAGTAAGTTTTCGTACATGAAAATTATAAAGTTTTGTTTCTCTTCAGTACTCTGGAGAGGTCCCCGACAGCAGATTTTTCCCAGTGCAATTCATCTTTTGATTTCCTGACTGCTGATACCAAGAGTATTGATTATTGACTGCCAAGCAGAAGCTGTTA
>NW_006399792.1:5204269-5209206 GCF_000299155.1 Elephantulus edwardii | reverse complement strand
CCTGGCTGCTGGTGCCAAGACTGTTGACTATGGAGCCAAGCAAACTAAAGCTGTGTACAATCTCAATCTCTTCACCATCCATCCTGATGCTGCCAACTGGTCCAGTGGTGAAAATCTTTACTAACACGAAAATAAGACAGAGCTCATCAACCTTAATTCCATTGGTATTAAAAGGAAGGTTGACAGAATACCACCAAATATTCTGGAGTCCTTTGGTTGTGCAAAAGGTAAACGTGCTCGGCTGCTGATAAAAAGATGGAAGGTTTACATCTCACCCAGAGATGACTGTGAAGAAAGACCTGAGGACCGACTGCTGAGAAATCAGTCACTGAAACCCCTATGGAGTACAGTTCTTGTCCAACATCCTGAGGTAGGGTTGGCTCAGCACCATTCAGTTTTGGTTACCAAGCCTTTGCCTAGAAATTTGGTGATGAAAAGGAAATGAGCCAAATCCTTAAAAAACACACATTACCAAAATTCCTACAAGGAGAAGGAAATCAGAAAGCATCAAGTCTAGATGGTTTCCTTGGTGAAGTCTATGAAATATTTAAAGAAGTATTATAACAATTCTCCTTTTCAAAATAAAAGCAGAAATAACATATTTTAATTGTATTTCTATTTTTATTTATCCACTATTGCACATTTGCTCCACCCCCTGCCCCCGCCCCAGCTCACCCCGCAAAGCATCCCTTGTTCCAGATTGTTGTCATACATAGAATGCCTAATCATGTCTTTCAAACAATCCTTCTTCTCATCTGTTCTAATGCAGTGTTCATTATGTATCCACTCTTTTCCCATTCTCTCCTCAACCCTCTTGTGTTTGTCCTATTTTTTAACAGTGGTGTTATGCAGCATTTATCCTTTTTTGACTGAAATATTTCACTCAGCATAATGATCTCCAGGTTCCCCCATGTTGTATAAGACTTTATAAGTTCGCTATTTTTAAGTGCTGTGTAATATCCCACTGTGTGAATGCAACCATAGTTTTTCTATCCATTTGTTTGTTCAAGGGGACCTGAGTTGCTTTCATCTCCTTTGGTACTGTGAACAACACAGAAATAAATATGGTGTGCATATATGGCTGTTTAAGTTGTGGCTCTTGTTTCTTTAGAGAATATTCTTTCGAGTATATTCTCAGTTTAATTGCTGGGTCAAGTGGTATTTCTATTTCCAACTATCTGAAAAAGCCCCAGACTGCTTTTCACAGTGGTTCTACCATTTTACCTTCCCACCAGCAGTGAACAGAAAGAGCAATGAGAATGCATTATCCTAACACCAAAACCAACGCAAATACTACACAAGTAAAGATTATGGTCTTTCACTGCTGATGCATAAAAATGAAAAATTCTCATAATCCCAGTACCAGCAAAAAAGATCCAATAACACATAAAATGAGTTATATACTAAACCCAACTGTGACTTATTCTAGATTCCTAGAAGATTGAATCAACATGTGCAAATCAATAAATAGAGTTCATGGTACCCACAGACTATCCACTAGTATACATGAAGAGGAGTATTAGAATTGTTAACCCGTGTCCCTCCCTGCAGGAAATAATTTTATCAACTAAATTGCAGTGTTTAGTCAGAGGTGCTTTTGCCTTTAGTCTTACAGACTCCGTTCATTTGCAGAGTTACTTAGACTAGCCCGTACCCTTTCCCCTTCTCTAACTTCTGTTCATAAATTTATAATCTGAGATTTTGGCAAATTTTTTATTCTATCCTAAAAATAATCAGTTGCCTGCATTATTTTTCAAGTTTACCAACAGCAAACTTTCTGGTTTGTATTAGAAAATTCTAAATGGGGTTAATAAATGTAATGTCACCTACAGTACTATATACTTCATATAGTCAACCATCCCTCTTTCCCCAAGACCCTGGCAGTCCTGGTTTCTTTTTTCTACTTCTATAATATTTCCCTTTTCAGATGTCGTTTAAGAGGAATCATGCAGTAAAAGGCTTTTTCAGACAGTCTAATTTCACATAAGAATAAACATTAAGATTTATTCATGTGTTTCTATAGCTTGAAACCCATGTAACTACTAAATTATATTTTTTGTGGATAAATGGATGGATGTATTTCCATTCACCTATGAATTATGCGTTAGATGTTTCCAGAGGCTGGTGAATAAAGAAATCACTAAGTTTTCAAGTCAGCTGGATAAATTCCTGGAGTGTGACTGCTGAATCAAGTGGTTAAGACCATGTTCAATTTTACAAGAAGTGGTCTTCTACAATACTTTCCACTGTTTTGTATCCCTGTCAATACCTGGTATTATACTTTTCTGAATTTTAAATATCCAAATAGGTGGGTGATCACCTCTCATTTTTAAACTGCAATTTCATAAGGAAAATTATTATCAGCATTTTTTTTCATATAAAATTTTTCATTTGCATGTCTTCCTTTCTCTGGTTAAGTGATTCTTAAAATCTTATGCCTATTTTTAAATTAGTTCATTTTTTATTGGTGAGTTTCAAGACTTCTGTATACAATTTTATATAAAGTCTTTATGAGATAAAGTCTAATACATATTAAGAATTATACTTCTGATGCAGCATGTAAAAACTGCATCACCAAGCAAAGTTTTCTTCTAAAAATTTTCTTCCAGAAATTCTACAGTCATTTTCAGGTGCACCTCAACCAGCATAGTCTTTGCAATTGCTTGCTATGTATCAGAGAGCTGGACAATGACTGGGGATGATTCAAAGAGAACTGATGCCTTTGAGCTGTGGAACTGGAGAGGAGTACAGAAGAATGTTGAATATACCATAGACTGCTAGAACAAGCAGGTTTATCATTGAGAAGGTGAAATCAGGCTGCTCCTTAGAGGCAAGGATTCTGAAGCTTCGTCTGACATACTTTGGACATGTTACAAGGAGGGATCGGTCCTTGAAGAGGGGCATGATGTTTGGGACGGTGAAGGGACAGCACAGGAGAGGAAGACGCTTGATGAGATGGACTGATTCAGTGACGGGCCATAGGGGCAGGTGTATCAGAGACAATAAGGTTGGCACAGGATTTAGGGTTGCTACGAGTCGCATACAACTCAATGGCACAATACAACAAAAACAACAATTTCTGAGAGATGGAAAGGTTATTTATTTTGCATATGGGAATCTAACTGCTGCAACACTATTTGTTGAAAAAGTAGCCTAAATGGTATAAAACATAGTATATAGGACAAATAAGCAAAGCGTCAGTAGTTCTAATCTACCAAAAACTCAGTGAAAGAAGATGGAAACTCTATTCCCGTGAAGATTCACAGGCACAGAAACCTGACAGAACGTCTCCATGAGTCTAAATCTGGGATGTTGTTGTTATGTGCCACTGAGTCACCTGCGACTCATAGCAAACCTATGTAAAAGAGCCCTAAATGCTGCTCTATCCTGTACCAACCTCACCATCTCCGACACACTGACTCTCACCACCCCACTCACAAAATCGATCCATCTCATTGAGGGATTTCCTCTCCTATGTTGTCCCTCCAACCTCCCAAACATGATGTCCCTCTCCAATGACCAGTCCCTCCTTGCAACATGCCCAAAGTATGTCAGACAAAGCTTCAGAATCCTTGACTCCAAGGAGCATTCCGGCTTCACCCTCTCCAGGGCAAACCTATTTGTTTGTTTTCCTAGCAGTCCATGGTATGTTTACCATTGTTCTCTAGCACCACAGCTCAATGACATTAATTCTTTTTCTATCATCCTTGTCAAAGACTCTCACCACTGGACCAATTGGCAGCATCAGGATGGATGGTGAAGAGATTGAGATTGTTCACATCTTTAGTTTGCTTGCCTCCACAGTCAATACTCATGGCATCAGCAGCCAGGAAATTAAAAGAGGTACTGCTATGGGAAAGTCTGCTGTTAGGGACCGCTCTAAAGTACTGAAGAGCAATAGTGTCTCTCTGGAGACTAAGGTGCGTCTGATACAGGCCATGGTCTTTGTAATCACATGTTATGTGTCAGAGAGTTGGACAATGACTAGGGAGGATAGAAGGAGAATTGATGCCTTTGAGCTTTGGTGTTGGAGAAGAGTTTTGAGGGTACCATGTACTGCTAAGAAAACAAACAGATTCATCTTGGAGAGGGTTAAACTGGGCGGCTCCTTGGAGGCAAGAATTCTGAGGCTTCATTTGACATACTTTGGTCATGTTGCAAGGAGAGAACGGTCCTTAGAGAAGGACATCAAGCTTGGGGAGCTGGAGGGCAGGTGAAGGAGGGGCAGGCCCTCTAGAAGATGGACTGATTCAGTGACTGGGGTAACAGGGATGAGTGTGTCGGAGACAATGAGAATGGCACAGGACAGAGCAGAGTTTAGGGCTGTTGTACATAGGGTCACTATGAATCGCAAGCAACTTGACAGCACTTAACAACAACAACAACATCATTCTTGTCACTGTCCAACTCTCCGATGCATAGCACATAACTGTGAAGACTATAGCCTGGATCAGGCACACCTTAGTCTCCAGCCTGACGTCATTGCTCTTCAGTACTCTTGAGAGGTCCCTGACACTTGACTTTCCCAATGCAATTTGTCTCTTGATTTCCTGGCTGCTGTTACCAAGAGTGTTGACTGTGGAGCCAAACAAACTAAAACTGTTAACTATCTCAACCTCTTCACCATCCATACTGAGGCTGACACTTGGCCCAGTGGTGAGACTTTGTTTTCTTGATGTTGAGCTTCAATCCATATTGAAGGCTGCAAATACTACCATTTCTCACTAGCTCTGTCCCTCTGTCAAAGATCAGGTAGCTTTATTTCTGTGAGCCTGTTTCTGTACTCTCTTTTATGTCCTAATGATATATATGACAATTATTTTTCTAATATATGAGCTATTATGAAAACTAGGCCAGGAGCTGATTGTGGAACAGACCACCAACTACTCATATGCAAATTCAAGCTAAAGCTGAGGAAAATTAAACCAAATCCAAGG
>NW_006399792.1:5193384-5196194 GCF_000299155.1 Elephantulus edwardii | reverse complement strand
TGATGCTGCCAATCGGCCCAGTGGTGAGAATCTTTGTTTTCTTGATGTTAAGGTTCAATCCATATTGAAGACTACAGTCTTTTACCTTCTTCTACAAATGCCTCAGCTCCTCCTCAGTTTTGGCAAGCAAGGATGTGTCATCTGCTTAACACAGATTGTTGATGAGTTTCCCTCCAATCTTGATGTCACATTCCTCCTCATACAGCCCAGCCTCTCGGATAATCTGTTCATCATAGAGACTGAAAAGCTGTGAATATACAATGCATCACTGGTGTACACCTTTCCTGATTTTGAACCATGCAGTGAGTGTTTCCTTGTTCTTTTCTGTGTCACATGAGCACCATCAAATGTTCTGGGATTTCCATTCATCTCAAGGCTACCTACAGTTTGTTGTGATCCACACAGTCAAACGCTTTTGCATAGTTAATGAAACACAGATATTCTTCTGGTACTCTATGCTTTCAGCCAAGATCCATTTAACATTAGCTATATTAACCCCAGTGCCACAACCTGAATTAAATATTTCTGATGAGCAAAGTTTTATGACAAGAAAGAATATCTGAAATGTTAAAGACTGACAAATGATTAATATTTAGTATTCACAAAAAAAATTCCCAAATCAGTAATTTGTTGTGATGTGCTGTCAAGTCACCTGTGACTCATAGCAAAGCTATGTACAACAGCCCTAAACCCTGCTCTATCCTATGCCAATATCACTGCCTCTGACACACCTACCATCATTACCCCAGTCACTGAATCAATCCATCTCGAGGGTCTCCCTCTTCTATGCAGTCCCTCCATAAGCACCCCACCCCCCAGCATCACATCCCTCTCCAAGGACTAGTCCCTTCTTCTAACATGTCCAAAGTATGTCAGACGAAGCTTTAGAATCCTTGCCTCTAAGGAGCTGCCTGTTTTAACCCTCTCCAGAACGAACCTGTTCACTGTCTTAGCAATCAATGATATATTCAATACTCTTCTCCAACACCACAGCTCAAAGGCATCAATGATCCTTCTATCCTCCCTAGTCATTGTCCAGCTCTCCGATACATAGCAAGTGATGGCAAAGACCATGGCTTGGATCAGGTGCACCTCGGTCTCCAGGCTGACATCATTGCTCTTCAGGACTTTTGAGAGGTCTCTGACAGCAGACTTTCCCAATGCAATACACCTTTTAATTTCCTGGTTGCTGGTGCCAAGAGTGTTTATTATGGAGCCAAGCAAACTAATGCTGTTAACAGTCTCAATCTCTTCACCATCTATCATGATGCTGCCAAGTGTCCCAGTGGTGAGAATCTTTGTTTTCTTGATATTGAGTTTCAATCCATATTGATGGCTATAGTCCTTGACCTTTGGCAGCAAGCGCTTCAGGTCCTCCTCAGTTTCAGCAATCAATAAAAAAACAATGAAAGTAACAAGGAAAACATATCTAAATAGGCCAAACTTCTCAAGAGATATTTAAATTTAATCAATAGTTAGAGAAATGCAAATTAAAACAAGAAAATACAACTTAGGCACCTATCAGATTAGCAACAATCTTGGGGAAAAATTATATGGAACATACCCATGGTGTTGTCATGTGAATGGGGACGGCATACATGGGTAGTGGAGTGATGGCGGATTTAAAGAGCAATCTTGCATTACTCAGAATCTTGCATTCTGTTCATGACTACATAAATGTGTGTATCTCAAAGGAACTCACTAATGGGTCCTCAAGGGGACTTGCTCGTCAGTGTTTACTGAGCTGTTACTTGTGGTGATGGAGACTTGAAAGTGATTTCTATTTCAGTTACAGTATGTTAAAGCAGACTTGATGCACAATCACAGAATCATCTAAGTTTTATCTATTTCACATGTTAAAAATTTTGTGATAGATAAAAAAGAACTTGAATGAAATATATACTAATGCACTGATTTTGGAAATATCAATCCACATTCACATAAACAAACATTTTGCAAGTATACACACTAACAACGAAACACTTTAAAATGGTCTGACATCATTAGATCTTAACTCTTTAAAAGAAATAATTATTTTGCAGTATTTCTGAATGTAGTTGAACTAATCTCAACAAATTAGTTTTACAGAAGCTGTCGTTGTTAGGTGCCACTGAGATATAATTAAGATTATACATTTATATTGTTGTGTACTGTTGAGTTGGAAACATAGCTGACTCTCCAGCAGGTTTTCAGAGGCAGTTAACTGCACAAAAGGAGACTGCCCATCCTTCTCCCATGCATTTATATTAGACAGCCAAAATTAAATATTTAAATAGTGAACACTTCATTTCTTAATTAACTCTCAAGTGAATTAAAGAACATACAGGTATTTTTATTTTTCCCCTCAAGTAATTCTTATCTAGTCTACAACTTAACCTTTTAGTTTTAATCTTCTATTTGATGTTAGTAATATTTTCTAAAAAGATATTTTATTTGTTCAGAAAAAAACAACAATAGCAGCAGCAAGAAAGTGTATCAGAAATATCTAGCTGAATGTTTTTTAAAATGCCTGTGGCTCTTAGAATGGTATAAACAAAATTAAGTTCGGATAGACTTCTCCATTTCCTAGGGGAGGACATGCTGACTCTCTTAGTGATGATAACTCAGCCTGTATAATAAACCATCTGGGAACCAGGAATTGGCCCAGAGGGGAAAGAGTCAGACCAGGCAACTACCCTCAGATTCAGACGATTCAGAGAACAGGGGACACAGTAAAATTAAATTATTAAAACTTCTCCAGTAGGGTAAAAAGGGAAGCCACTGACTGGGAAAAAGTATTCGGTAATAACATATCAGATAAGGGACTTATA
>NW_006399792.1:5185573-5191845 GCF_000299155.1 Elephantulus edwardii | reverse complement strand
GGCTGTGAAGTGTTAACAGCGTAGGTTTGGTCTTACTGAAAAAAAGCAATTTCTTGAGTCATTACAAATTTGGCATAATCTCTCATTATTCTTTCTATGGCTGTATAATAAAATTATGATTATGAATGTTTTGTATGAAATACTGTAGTTGTAGTTGTTGTACGCCATGGAGCTGGAACTGACCTTCCAGTAGGTTTTCAGAAGCAATAAATCACAAAGGAGACAGCCCATGGAGATTGCTCCCACAGAGAAGCTGGTAGATTTGACCCACATACCTTTGGAATTGCAGTGCAGGTTTTTAATAACAGGCCATCAGAGCTCTTTACCACAACAGAAGTCTAGCTAGTATTATGGTTGACATTTTAGAAATGCTTTTTTATACCACAATAAAAATAATAAGAATTAATATCTAAAATATCAGCTATTATACTAGGTAGACTTCTAGTATAAAGTAAATCAATAATGCTGCTGTTGTTTGCTGTCGAGTCAGAATCGACCCATAGCTGGCCCTCTAGTGGGTTTTCAGGGGCAGTTAATCATACAGGTGGGACAACGCTCATCCTTCTCCAACAAAGCAGCTGGTGGATTCAAACCGTGTGCCAACATTACTTGCTTGCCAGGAAATGTTCAAAGCATTGTATGTAAGTCAACTCACTGAAATAGACAGGGTATGTGTGTTCCTAGAGGTGAGTATGGATGGTGGTAAAGATAATGTGCAAGGTGCATTACACCAGGCAAGCATAAGAAAAGGGAGCAGTAAAGCAGGAAAGCCTAATTTATCACAGGGGGGCAGGGCTGTAGCAACAAAGAGTGTGTCAAAGAAAAGAACATTTTAAAAAGACTTTCAATGACAAAGGAAAACAAATGGACTGTAATGGCCAAGGAGAGATGATTTAAGTTGACCAAGCTTTGACAGTTTTGCTCATTTTGCTCCGTGTTACTCATTTTCAAACTTTTCCACTTACTGCTTTCTAAACCATCTTCCAAGACGAAAATACAGTCATTTTCCCCTTGAATCACTCTGACAATATCAGCCATTAGTAGACTTAAGAGTTAAATCCTATGAAACTCTTGTTTCCTGCCTCTGCCTACAGTTTTAGTTTAAAAAATACCTACTTAAGATCCACAGCCAAGTACAATGCTGGGTCTATTCACCGTTTGTCTATGTATTTCCCATCACAAAAGAGGAGGAAGTGTGCATTGGACAGATGCAGAAAATGAAGAGAGGTTAAATCTTGCCATAAAAATAACTATCAATAACTAAAACGTAAATCAAGACTTTTAACTCCAGTCTTCTTCGAAGTAAAAGGAAGCTGCCTCTTTGTTTTTACAAAAGAACTTTATTTAGGTAAACAACAGCCTTTAAACAATTTTTATCTATTCAAATGATTTAATAATTTAGAATACATTAAATATTTTACCTATCAAAAATAGTACTATTTGTTCTTTCTCAAAACATTTAGAAAACAGTTTCTCAACTACTATTGCTTCCAAGAAGGTGGGGGTGGGGCAAATCTGTATTTACTCTGTGTATCTTTTACAAAGGGTGTAACCAGCCTGCAAAAAGAAATGATTCATGACTAATATCTTGGCAGAAAATTCTTAATATCTCTAGATACATCTGACACATAGGGAAATGTTACATACCCACAACTACATCTTATCCTTTTAGAGTTTCCTTTTCTCTGGAGCTCAAGTATTCCTTAATCCTCACATTATACCATAAAACATAACCCCCAAATGAAATATTAAAAATATTAAGGAAATTAACTTCATCAAAGAATTCTTCAACAAAAACCACAAAGTTACTATTAGTAAGTCAACACAAATTGCTCTGATTAATTTTTTAGTTAATGGCAAAAAACTGTAATTTTAGAAAAACATTTACTCCAAAAGTCATCATTTTTATATTGTATTTCATAATGTATTTTGCTTCATGTTTACTATGACTATAAATGGGAATGTTAATATTGTACTTAGCCCAAGCTAAGTGATCTGACTTTTCTAGCTCATATACATACAGGCTTATGAAAATGGAAAACCAAGTTTTCAGAAATGTTTTAATAGTTTAATTAGCAATAACAGGAGTACTTCTTTATTATACAGAATTCCATAAGTATGAAAATGATAACCCTGAACCTAACATTTTTCACTGTACTTAGGTCACAGTAGTAATTTTAAAATGTACACTTTAATTATTTTGTTAATATTCCCTTTTCATCCTTGTCCAAACATTTATTTATTTATGTATTTCCAAAGTCTGGCCTTCAAAATTCTTAAGACTTAACTTCAAAGAGTTATTAAATTCTGACGTAAGATCTAAAGCAAAATTTCTTTCACCAAAATATTCTCACAGGAAATGTTTCCATGAATCCTTATTTGATCTGATCTTATAAATCTGGACTGCTTTTGTACTCTTGTTACTTAAAAGCAGTATCTCCATATCTCTTCTCGAGTTTCTGTGTACAAATTTCATTCATGTCTATAAATATTTTACTCAAAGCTTATAAATTCATTCCACATGAAACATAAAGATGTATAATATCAGTATTACATAAAATTTCTGGTTCAAGTTACAAAAATGCTGTGTTAAAGAAACAAGCAGTGGACTAGAAAGGGCGTAAAGGGTAATATTTAAATTGTCAGAGTCTAGAGTGATGTGTACCAAGCTCTGACACGTTGTTCATGCACTCACAATCTATTTGAACTCAATGAGGTCAATGTAAAAACTGTCACATTTTCTTTAATTATAAAATGGGAGAGGATTATAAGTACTGGCTTTATAGAGTGTTGTTAAGCAGTGTATGTCTGAATATGCAAAATGTAACTGGCACAGTGTAGGCAATGAATATCTAGGTGCTACATGATTAGAACTGCATCAAGCTTGGTAAAACAAAGGGTCCACCAAGAAAGGACGACTCTCAACAAGATGGATTGAAACAGGAGCTGCAACGCGGAGCCCAAGTACAGCAAGAATGATGAGGAAGGAGAAGCACTGGTGGTTTCAGTAGAGTTTCATCCTATCGCACCGGGGAAGACTGTGAGTTGGAACAGGCGTGGCAGTACATAGCAGCAACAAACCAACCTAGGATTCGTGACTGCTGCATTTTCTTTTTCTCTTTCTTAGAAGTTAAAAATATTTCAATATGTAAAGTTCTACGTTTCTGTTCTTTGTAGCGAAATAAATTTGCATGGTAGGGGTAGGAACTGGAGCTTAACATTCACATCACCTGGTTCTATAATGTGCCTTCAAAAACCAAGATCTTGTAAAGTTAAAAACCAGGCTTTCCAGCAGCTCCTGTCGAGTTGAGTTTCTGCAGTAATTTAGTTTTCAGCCCACTGATGGAGCATTCTTGTCCAAGGTTTGGATGGCAGAAGTGAAAGAGAAATCAGACTCTTGCTGACATTTTCATTTTTTTAGCCACAATGTTTTCAAGGATCTTTGTGGCCAGTAATTACCCTTGTGGTGCTGGGAGGTGGAGCATGATACATCCATTTGGTTGGTCTAATCCTGGAATATGTCTTACAATACTGTACTCTAGGCCACGTCATGAAATGTTCTTTTTTGAGGATGACAAATCATATGATTGTCTGATTCAAAATGGCCAAGTCTCTCTTAGCTCATTAACACAGAGTTGCTGGTCTTTTAATCCATTTTTTCACAATATCTAGTTTTCCTAAATTAACACTTCACAAATATATTCCATGTTCAAATAATTAATGGATTTTTGTAGCTGTTTCTCCTCATTTTGAGTCTTTCCCTATCATTAGCGAATTAAAGCCATCCATTTAAAAAAATGAAAGCTTTACTCCATCTGTATCAGTAAGCTGGTGGGAAAAATAGGGAGGGCCACATGGGGATGGTCACCTTTAGAGACGTTACAAAAGGGAACTGTTCCTGTCCAAAGCATCAAAAATGGGTGGAGGGAAGGATGAGTAAACTAAAGGGGAAAGATATGGTATGAAAAATAATGCATATGAATTTTGTATGCAAACGACTGTAAAAGAATTTTTTTAAAAAAAAACATTAATAACACAAAACCAATTCCCATGAGGTCACACATGTCCCTCATGTTCCTATACCTTTTTCTACTCATCTCAACACCTTTCTTACTGCTTTACTGTGTCCAAAATCCAGTGTGGTGACAGCTTACAGACAACACAGAACCAAATTGGGGAAGGTTAATAGCCAAATGCAGTCACTGTATATCCAGCTTACAAAATGTGCTCAAAGGCACCTTGAGGTTTGAGACTTTTAGCTAGTATTCCAAAGTTCTCAGTCCTGCCAATATTGGCTCCACCACCCCTCCCCCAGTTGTCCAACAAATTTGGGCAAAGGCTCTTAGCTTAGCTTTGGTTCTGTCCATGCCGAGAAGCAGTCCCCAGGTGGCTCCACAGCTTCTTGGTCCTCTGATTTGGCCAAAGCTGCTGATACTGTAGGTGTAGATGGAGCAAGAATGGCACTGAATGACATACTATATTCTCTTCCGTTTTCTTCTTCGCTGCCAAGAAAGATCTAATTCTTTTCAGAAATGAGACTAGGCAAACACTTGTGGGTAGGCAAAAACATTCTATATGCATTATTTCCATCCATCTACACAGCAAACCATGACCTCTTCTAAAGCCAGGCTGTACTTCTGGCAGTTTTTACTTTATGTGCTGTTCCAGCCATGTTTTTGGATAATATTCAGCAAAATTTTGCTTGCATGTAGTATTAAGGATATTGTTTGATAATTTCCACACTGTGTCGGGTCACCTTTCTTTGGAATGGGAACAAATATATAGATCTCTTCCAGTCAGTTGGCCAGGTGGTTGTCTTCCAGATTTCTCAGCACAATTTGGTAAGCACATCTAAGGCAGCATCTGTTTGTGGAAATATATAAAATGGTATACCATCAATTTCTGGGGCCTTGTTTTTAGCCAATTCTTTCAGAGCAGTTTGAATTTCTTCCTTCATCACCAGAGGTTCTTCCTCATACACTGTTTCATGAAATTCTTCTATGTCCACCAATTCCTTTTGGTACTATGAGTCTGTATACTCTTTCCATCTTCTTTTAATACTTCCTGGACCATTTAATATTCTGTCCAAAGCATCTTTAAATATTACAAAACTAGGCTTGAATTTGTTCTTCAGTTCCTTGAGCTTAAAAAAACGCTGAGTTTGGCCCCTGTGATTTCTTGCCAGAAGTGCAGGTTAGGTTTAGAAGAGATCATGGTACTAGGGATATTGTAGCTAATGTTAAGATGGATTTTGGCTGAAAGTCGGGACTATTTGTGTTTCACTGACTATACAAAGAAGTTTGACTGTGTGGACCACAACAAACTATGGCTAGCTCTGAGAATAATGGAAATCCTAGAACACTTGATTGTTCTTACGAGAAACCTATAAAGGAACATTGCATAGGTCAAAATTGGGAAGAGTGTTCTACAGGTATGTGTCCTATATCAGTATCTTTTCTATCTAGATGCAGAAAAGATTATCTGGGAGGCTGGGCTCTACGAGGAGAAATGTGGCATCAGGATTGGAAGAAACCCCATCAATAATCTGCATTTTGCAGATGACACAACCCTGCTTGCTGAAACTGAAGAGGACCTGAAGTGCTTGCTGCAGAAGGTCAAGGATTGCAGCCTTCAATATGGATTAATGCTCAATATCAAGAAAACAAAGATTCTCACCACTGGGCTGATTGGCAGCATTGTGATGGAGGGTGACGAGATTGAGATTGTAAACAACTTTAGTTTGCCTGGCTCCACAATCAACACTCTTGGCACCAGCGGCTAAGAAATTAAAAGACGAACTGCATTGGGAAAGTCTGCTGTCAGAGACCTCTCAAAAATACTGAAGAGCAATGATGTCAGTCTGAAGACTAAGGTGCACCTGATAGAGGCTGCAGTCTTTGCCATCACTTGCTATGCATCAGAGAGCTGGACAATGATAGGGATGATAGAAGGAGAACTGACACCTTTGAGCTGTGGTGCTGGAGAGGAGTACTGAATATACCATGGACTGCTAGAACAAACAAGTTTGTCCTGGAGAGGGTGAAGCTCGGCTGCTTCTTGGAGGCAACGATTCTGAAGCATCACCTGACATACTTTGGACATGTTGCAAGGTGAGGCCAGTCCTTGGAGAGGGACATCATGCTTGGGAGGCTGGAGGGACAGGACTGGAGAGGAAGACCTTAGATGAGATGGACTGATTCAGCGACTGGGATAATGGGGTAGGTGTGTCAGAGACAGTAAGATTGGCATAGGCTACAGCCAGACGTAGGGCT
>NW_006399792.1:5169601-5184083 GCF_000299155.1 Elephantulus edwardii | reverse complement strand
AAAAAATCTGCTGTCACCTCTCCAAAGTGTTAAAGAGAAAGGACTTTAGTTTAAAGACTAAGGTGCACCTGATTCAAGTCATACTATTTTTAACTGCTTCCTATGCATTTGAAAGTTGGACAATGAGTAAGGATAACAGACTGTTGCTTTTGAGTTGTAGTGTTTGAGAACGGAATATCTCTTGGACTACCAAAAAACAAACAAATCTCTCTTGAAGGAAATACAACCTGGGGGCTCTTAAGAGACAAAGACAGTGAGAGTTCATCCCGTATATACACTGAGCATGTTGTCAGGAGAGGTTAGTTCTTGGAAAAAGACATCATGCAGGAAAAGGTAGAGAGAGAGTCAGCAAAATAGAGAAAGACCTTCAAAGACATGTTCACAGTGTTGCTAGGAACTATAGTCAGCTTGAAGAAACCTAACACCACCAGTAATCCTGACAGCATGGTGACGGAACATACAGCAGCAAAGGTGGCTTGATGGAAAAGTACTAAGAATGTATTTTCTAGAGTAGCAGTTGACATACTTGTTCTGATAAAAGCTAGAGGGTAAATACTTTTACCTTATTACTGCTATTACAACTACCTAGCTTTCACTGTATCTTAAAGTAGGAGCGCTAGATAACAGGTACATGAATTAGCATAATTGTATTCTACCACAGATGAACACTGAAATTTAAATTGCAAATCATTTAAGTGTCACAAGTGTTATTTTTTTAAAAGACGTGTAAACTGTTTTCCTCTCTCAAGCCTTACGTGTACAGGTGCTGGGTCAGGCTGTGCTACAGGCAGTGGTTGCCTAAACCTACAAACACCTCTGGATATAGAGATAAGTCTCTGATGTTCTAGTTTTGTGATGTAGCATTGGCAGATATTTAAGTCCCACCATAAGTTAAAGTCTTTTTCCTTGGCCTTCTCCTTTGCTCTGTGACTCATTAAGCCATTAATTAGTACCTTGTAATGGGTCTCCTGCTTGGATTGACAATTAACACCCTTGGTACCAGCAGTCAGGAAATAAGGCAATGCGTTGCACTGGGAAAATCTGTAGTTAAGGATCTCTCCAAATCACTGAGGAAAATGACATGAGTTTGAGAACTAAGGTGCATCTGATTCAGGCCATGGTCTTGCTGATCACTTGCTATGCAAGGTATCTGAGAGCTGGACAATTAATAAAGATGAGAGAAGAAGTGACGCCTTTGAGCTGTGGTATTGGAGAAGAGCACTAAATATCCCCTGGATGGCCCAAAGAACAGATATGTCTTGGAGAGGATGCAGACAGAATGTTCTTTAGAGGCAAGAATGATAAGCCTTTGCCTCATATTTTGGGCATATTGCTAGGAGGGACTATTCCTTCGAGAGAGACATGATGGAGGGTTGGGGAAGAAGCAGAAGACCCTCAACCAGGTGGACTGACACAGTAACTGCCACAATTGGCTCCTGTGTGTTAGGAAGTATGAGGATAGCACATGATAGAACAGGGTTCAGATCTTCTGTTCATAGAGTCATTATGAGTCGTACTCAACTCAATGACACCTAACAACAACAGTAACAGGTCTCTTTCTGTCTTAATTGTCTACAGTGGATTCTCTTCTCTAAAATGAAATCCTGACAGATTCACAGTACTACTAATATAAAACTAAGAATTCATAGTTTAAAAAAATTCTCATTTTATTAACTATCTTTTAAGGATACATAGTAAAATACTTGATTGTGTATTAATTTTAAATGCTTTTTAAAACATGACAGGTTTAAAAATATTTAAGCACAAGTGAGTTTGAGAATAGCCATTTTATTTCAAAGTAGGCACTCAAGCTATGTAACCTACAAGACTCTTCAAAACAAAACACCATGGTAAAAAATACAAAAACCTTTGAGTAGTCATTTATAATACAAGTATTATTACTTATGAAAAAATAAAATTATATAATGATAAGGGGGAAACTGTCCTTTCAGAGACTAGAAAAATTGTACAAGATTATACAATATGAAAGCATAAAATTCTTTCATATCATTCCATGGGTATTTTGCAAATGAAGTTCTACTTTACTTGCATTAGGACAACAAAGAGCATGTCTCTAAGGCTGCAAGTTCTATACAAACCAGTCCATCATAGTAATTCAACTGGTAGATGAAGAAATAGCCTAGCATCCAGCATAACAGCAACATGCAAGCCACCAGATTTCAGTAAATGGATAAAAAGATTTGCCTACTTATGTATAAAAATGAGAAAATGAAAACTGGATGGGTCACAATGGAGTTTTATCAAGAGCTACACTGGAGGTTAAACTATATAGGTCAGAAGTTTCCTTTAATCACTCAATCACTGCCACTGTTGGAACCATCTCATAGCTGAGTTATGAGTTAATTTCATACACTGTAAAGTACAAGTGAGAAGATTAATGCTGGCAGTTTCAAGGTTCCAGAGAGGCCCTGCTTTTACATTAACAGTGCAAACTTTTATGGACTACACAATCAGAGTTACCTAGGTTGGAAGGCTACTGTAGTAAAGTAGAAGACACCTGCAGCACTGGAGACGGTACACTATTTCACTCTGTTGCACATGTTGTTACATGGAGTCAAGGACAACTCACAACGACCCTGAGAACAACAGATCTGGCCATTGTGCTACCCTGCACCATCCTCATCAGCTCTGATGTACTCAAGCCCACTGCTGCACTCCCTGAGTCAATCTAACTTGTTGAGGGTCTTAATTCTCTTTCACTCTTTCCTGGCGTGATGTCTCTGTCCAAGGAACAACCTCTTCTAGCAACATGTCCAAAGGATGTGAGACTAAGTTTTGCTGGGTTTGCCTCAAAGGAGCACTCTGGCTGCATCTTCTCCAAGACACATCTGTTCGTTCTTTTGACATCTAGGTTATTTAAAACTGTGTAGTAATAAAAAGTTATGCTGTTAAGTATTACTCTGTACAAAATTTAGTGTTGTTCTTATGGATCACTGAGTTGACTACAATCCATAGCAAACCTATGAACAGCAGATCTCTACCCCATCCTATTCTTTGCAGTCTTCATTATCCCTGACATATTGGAGCCCACTGTTCCAGTCACTGTTCATAGGACAGTAAATAACAAACGTTGTCAAGGATATCATGAAACTGGAACTCTTTTACACTGCTAGTGGGAACATAAAATGGTACAACCACTAAGGGAAACAGTCTTATGTTTCCAGAAAGACTTGAAAATTGAAACGCCTTTTAACCCAGCTATCCCACTACTAGATGTCTATCCGAAGGGAATAACAGCAGTGACACAAAGTTCTATATCCATACCATTTTAACTGCAGCATCATTTGCAACAGTGAAAACACAGAAACAAACTAAGACGAGTTTGTAACCATCAACAGACAGATGGTGAAAGAAAGTATAATATTCCCACAAAGGGGCATTATGCAATACTAGAAAATAATAAAGACATGATAACTATAGATGAAAATATGCTGAAGGACATAAATCAGTCAGAAAAGGACAATTACTATATAAGACCATGAAAAAAGCCTAAGGAAAAGATTACACAAAGATAAAATTATTCTTAGATGGTTTCCTGTGATAAGAAGGGAGATGGGAGTAAAAATTAAGAAAATGATACTTATTAAGACATGTGAAGGGAAAAGAAATAACACTAAGAGGTAGATCATATATTCAGTATGATGAGGATGATGCAGGATAGGACAGGTTTCAGATACGCTGTTCACAGGGTCACTATGAGTCATACTCAATGGTGCACAAGATTATAAAACAAAATGTACATGAATAAATGAAAAATTAGTAATACACTCAACTTGACAATACAATTTTTAAAAGTAATTTAAGATCTTCTGTCTGATGAGTTACAGAGATGTGTTGTGAGGCAGAACTGATTCACAACTGGTCCTTCCTATGGGCGTTCAAAAGCAGTAAATCACACAGACCAAGACTGTCAATCTTCTTTCCATAGGCAGATAGTGGATTTGAACCACACATCTTTGGATTAGCGGCTTAACTGATTAGTAGGAGGTTATACGTAACTTTTAAAATTGCAAAATTTCAATGTCAAGATACTGCACTTACGCTCATTAGCATTACAGGGTGTTTCTTCATATAGTTTAAAATCACAGGCTATTGGAAGATTTACCCTCCATTTTTCCTAATCCAATAACAGAAAACTAGATCTTATTGTTCACTTCATTAATAAAAGCAAAACCAAACCCATTGCAATCCAGTAATTATAATTCATAGCGACCCTCTAACAGAGCAGAAAGGCCCCACAGGGTTCCCAAAGCTGTAATCTTTTATAAAGCAAACTGCTTCCCCCATGAAGCAGCTGACAGGCTGAGATCACCAATCTTCTGGTTAGCAGCCAAGTACTTTAACCACTGTACTACTAAGAGCTCTATTTTATTAACATTTCATTTTAAATAAGGAGCTCTGGTGGCACAGTCGGTAAGGGACTTCACACTGCTAATCCAAAGGCTGCACATTTCTATTTAACTCCACAAGTGACTGCAGGAGAAAGACAGACAATCTCCTCCCAAGGAATATACAGCCTCACATAGAAAAGAATTGGAAAACACTAATGTGCAGGCAATGCTTATAAATTAAAGGAGCCGTAGCACCTTAATCCATTACATGTTCAACTGTGAACCAAGAGGTTAAAAATTGGAGTCTATCAATCACTCCTTGGGAACTTCTATGAAGAGTTAAAGCCTCAAGAACACAGTAACGCTCTTAGGTGGAGCTGTCTCAGCAGCAGGGTGTAGTCTGGGTTTATGATATATGTATTTTTTTCTTTCTCTTCTTTTTTTCTTTTTGTGTACCATCAAGCAGGATCCAACTGGCACAGGAAAAGGTTGCTTCTCCTTCTCCAGAGGAGCATCTCATGGATTTGAACAGCGTGCCTTCAGGACAGCAGCACAGCTCCTTGCCACTAGGCCACCAGAGCTCCCTTGGGTTTTTTTTTTATATATTAAGGAGCCTTGCTAGCATAGCAGGTTAGGTTGTTTCTGTGTTGAGCAGTGAACCTAAAGCCCAGAAGTTACACTCCCCAGATACTTTCCTCTGTTGAAAATAAGTAAGGTTTATAGTCTACAGCGTTGGAAGTCTGGAGGGTTGCCATGAGTTGGAATCTACTTGATGGTAGCTGGATTGGTTTTATTAGATATGAAGGAGTTTAAATCTTTTTTAAAAGCAAGTTTAAACCTTTTTCCCTAGGTTAGATTTCATTTTTTAATTTTTTAACCTCATTCTCTATGCATGCATAACTTCTACCCATTTATACTTCTATAGTTTCTTTGTATGCAGTTTAGAAAAACCTTCTCCACAGTACACAAGCAAAACTATCCATTCTAATCCTAGTATTTTAAAGCTTTCTTCTTTTGGGGGGGGGGTGGGGTAAATACTCAGGCCTGGTTCTAGAATGTGCCCTGATAGCGTGGTCAATTATCCTAACACAATTTAGCTGAATTCCCCATCTTCAGCACATGCAACTGAAATCCTTTGTCAGACAAATTTTGCATGTACATTTTGGTCTAATTTTAAATTCTGTTGCTTTCTCCTGAAAGTAAGTCCATTATTACCAAACGTAGCACAGTGTAAAGATTCTTCATAGTTCAGAAGTTTATGATATTTTATCATTTTTGGCCATGCTGTCAATGAAAAGAGGTGGTTTGAATCCACCAGCTGCTCAAAAAAAAGATGGGTAATCTCCCCACATATAATTTATAGTCTCTAAAAAACCCACTGAGGGTCTGTCATGAATTGGTTCTGGCTTCATGGCAATGAGTTTAGGCTGTATTTTTTTTTTTTCATTGTGGAAGGAATATTCTAGAATATTTTATATTGAATATTAAAGGATAACTTTTATTTTAATCCTTCCAGACGTTACTCCATGTATACCTCTACTCTTTTTCTATAATAGTTCCTATATGTTGTTGTTGTTGTTGTTATGTGCCATAGAGTTGCTTGCGACTCATAGCGACTCTATGTACAACAGACCTAAACTCTGCTCTATCCTGTGCCAATCTCACTGCCTCTGACACACCCATCCCAATTACCCCAGTCACTGAATCAATCCACCTCATAGAGGGTCTTACCCTTCTGTGCTGTCCCTCCACTCTCCCAAGCATGATGTCCCACTCCAAGGACCTCTCCCGCCTTACAACATGTCCAAAGTATGTCAGACGAAGCCTCAGAATCCTTGCCTCCAAGGAGCAGCCTGGTTTAACCCTCTCTAGGATGAATCTGTTTGTTTTCTTGGCAGTCCTGGGTACATTCAATACTCTTCTCCAACACCACAACTCAAAGGCATCAATTCTCCATTTATCCTCCTTAGTCACTGTCCAACTCTCTGATGCATAACAAGTGATTGCAAAGACCATAGCCTTTATCAGATGCACCTTAGTCTCCAGAGTGAGACCATTGCTCTTACGTACCCTGGAGAGGTCCCTAACAGCAGACTTTCCCATCGCAATATGTTTTTTTATTTCCTGGCTACTGGTGCCAAGAGTATTGACCATGGAGCCAAGCAGACTATAGTTGTTAACAATCTCAATCTCTTCACCATCCATCCTGATGCTGCCAATTGGTCCAGTGGTGAGAATCTTTGTCTTCTTGAGATTGAGCTTGAGTCCATACGGAAGGCTGCAGTCCTTGACCCTCTGCAGCAAGCGCTTCAGGTCCTCCTCAGTTTCAGCAAGCAGGGTTGTGTCATCTGCATAACGCAGATTGTTAATAGATCTCCCACCAATCCTGATGCCACACTTCTCCTCATAGAGCAGAAGCGGGGTGGGGGGCAAACAATAGAGAAGCGACTTGCGGGAAAAGCCTTACCATGCCCACAGGTACAAAAGGCCAGAGGCTGCACCAAGATCATTCAGGCCTGAGCAGGACACATCAACCTCCCTCAGAGACATTATCACTAAACTTAAGAGACACTGTTCACAGCATAAGAAATTGTCAGCAGCTCACGTGTTTGGAATCACTGAAACCAAGAAAACTTCAGATACAAACTGTCAGATTAAGGGCTGGACAATGGAAGATAAATGCTGAAGGGATTCGGTAGAAGTGAAGTGGTATCCTGGTGGAGGTGGGAAATAAATGGGTCAACACACTGGGCCAAGGGCAGGGACAACATTGTAACTAATGGTAAACTCCACAATGAGGGATTTATCATTCACTGTTCTATAAATTGCTTTTCTGTCAGATACTCCTAAATCTGAACATTCAGATTAAGACAGACTAGGAAGAAGGATTGGCCATCCACTTCTGAAATAGCAGGCCTCAGAAAACCCTATGTACAACGGAACACATGTAGATAACAGAAAGGGCAATTGAGGCTGAGCTTTCAGATATGGAAATACAAGGAAGAGGAACAGTTGTAAGCAGACACTAGTGATTGGAACATGGAATGAGAACCATGAATGTAGGAAAATTAGACATTGTTAAGAAAGAAATGGAATGGGTAAATATTGACATTAAAGATGACAAAGACTTTCAGCTTGGGCGAGTGTTGTCAGCTGCAGTCGAACTGAGTACAACTCATGAATCCTGTGAACAGATCCGAACCCTGTTCTATCCTGTACCATCCTCATAATCTCTGAAACACTTGACCTCACTGATGCAGTCACTGTGCCAATCCATCTTGTTGAGGCGTAAGATGGGTGACTAGGCATAAAATAGTATCTTCAATCAGCTTAGGAAATAATGAGTAAGAATTGGTGAGAAAAATTAAAGAGTGAGATCTAGCTGTGATGAAATAAAAGGAATATAAAAAGATGTAAAACAAGGAAACAACTCAGAACTTTACTCAGAAGAGGAAAAAGACAGACATAGGCACTTAAATAACAAACATCAGAATTAAACCATAGTTTACTAGAGGCCTTCAACAACTGAGCACAGAAAATATTTTCTACAAATAATAAGTATATTTACATAATCTGCTTTTAGCAATTTTATATTTTGAAATTTAATACCTGTATGGGTTTTTAAAAGAATATACAGTAAGAGTAAAGATCTTATAGCTGAGCCCTATTTTTCCTCTCTACTACCAATCACAATGATTTCCTGAGTATCTTTGCAAAAACTGTGTTTTATGTCAACTCTCTGGTGTACAAATTGGCATATACCAGTAACTTGTGGTTGCTGTGAGGCTGAACACTGTGACACAGATATGTCAAATGCGTTAATGGTTGGTTACCCAATGTGGACAGAGTGGGGTGCAGCTCCCCCATAAAAACAAGCTTAGATGGAGGAGTGGCATCCACTTCCATAACAGCTTGCCTCTGGAAACCCTCTGAACCTGGAGAGAGGACTCTCCTTCATAGGGTCGCAATGAGTCGCCTGCAAATCTACAGCACTTAACAACAACAACATGTAAACTCAGTCCCATAAGCTCAAAAACTGTGTAAGACCATAATTGTAGAATGTATATGAGGATCCAAAAGAAAAAAGGTGGGAGCACAGGGCTGAGGATGGGCAGGGTGGGTGTGAGTGGGGGGCGGAGGGGGAGAGTGTTAATCATAAGGTCGCATAATTTGATGGGTAGAGGGAAAAGTGGGTAAAGGAAATTGCAAAGCTCGAGTGTGAAAATAATATAGATGTACTCTGCAAGTAAACCAGTATAAAATATAATTTTATTTTTAAAAATGGAGCTCTGGTGGCCTAGTGGCAAGGAGCTGAAACTGCAATCCCAGAGGCAAACGGTTCGAATCCACCAGAAGCTCTGCCGGGGAAGGAGGGACAATTTCCTCCTGTACCAGTCAGATCTGATTTGACGGTACACTCACACAAAAAATTAAACAACATAGGTAACACATAATGTATGTAATCCTTTTAATAACTTAGTGGAAAGAAATAACTTCTTCAAAGACACAGTTTCTATTTCCTAAAAACGATGTTGTAGTAATTAACTATGTAATGACAGTACTATAACTCAAGGCAATTAAAAAACCATTTCTACTCACAAGTAGTTTACATTCTTATTTTATCAATAAAATTAATGGCACTAAAGATTAAAAAGCAAAGCTCATGACCACCTCTTCCCATATACTGACCTTTAGGGCATTCCTTGGATTGCAGGTTCTGAATTTGTGAGCACAATACAGCCCATTCCCTGATGATAATTTACTCAAGACTTGGTATCGGGCTCCAACTAGAAAAAAAAGGAGGAGAGGAAGATTATTAATTAATCCAGGTATACTAATTATCCCACGTGACAGGCATTTTCAATCCTGGTTATGCATTAGGATCAACAGAAGAGCTTTATAAAAAAAATAATAATAAAATAATTCAAGGACCAGTACTTCCCCAACTTTCTTGTCCTTGAGTAGATTCCAACTCATGGCAGCCCTTCTGGAGAGAAAACAATTATCCTATGGGATTTCTTTAAGGAAGCCATGTCCATCATTAAGAGGCTGATGAGTTCAAACCACCATCCTTTTGATTAGCAGCCAAAAATGAACCACTATGACACCGGGGGCTTGATAATAACCCCAACCCCAAATCATTTCAGAGCCACCAGGGCTGAAGCCTGAGCATGGTTTTTAAAATTTCCCCATTTGATTTTAATGTGCACTGGGAGTTGAGAAAATGCAATTACTAGATTTTATGGAAGTCATCCTTAACTATTTCATTCTGTTACTACACAAATTAAGTGCAGGAAATAAACTATTAAAATTCTTGGTCAATGGTGACCCAAACATACCAGTGTGTCCCTTATGCAGGACAAAGTGACCCTGGAGCTCCCACAGCACAATATTCAAAAGGCATCCACTGCATTTTCTCTGGCTAAGCCTAATTAAGAACTCAAGACAAATCTGTTCTGAATACTGCACTATTGAAAAAACATGATCAAATGTTAAAAATTCTGTAAATCAAAGCCAAACCCCGAAAAAAAAAAAATTCTGTAAATCACCTGGAATTACAAGGGAGTTAGGAACTTAGAGATGTACAAAACTGCCGAATTACCAGTTGGTATTCTGGGTAAGTGCTGGGCCGTCAGCTTGAGCCCACTGGCCAGGGGAGAGAGATGAGGCTTCAGTTAAGATTTACAGTCCTGCAAAAATCTCTGAGACAGTCTATCACTTAGACTCTACTCAACAGCAGTGTTTTTCTTTTTGTTATTTTGTTTAGCTTTGTTTTTGAAGAAGAGGCAGACAACTACTGCTCAACTGAAAAATGTCAAAAGTGAGTACGTTAAACTGAAAATTTGGTTGTTTAAAACCAATCAGCTTCTTTGTGGGGGATAGGTGTAGTCATCTCTTCTCGAGGTCATAGCTTAGAAAATCTCAATGGAGCAGTTCTATCACATGGAATGGCAGAGACACTTAACAACAGTTCCCACCGAAAGAGTCTGGTTATTACAAATGGTTTGCAGTTGGCTGCTACCAGGAGAGTGACGATTTTAACTCATCCAGCGACTGCACAGAAGAAACGCCTGACATCTCTTTCTAGAAAGGGTATAGCAAAGAATAGATGTATGCTGGGAAGCTGTTCTACTCTGAACCACATGGGATGATGATTCTAATGCAGACAACAAATGACTGTTGGGCACTTGAAATGTCTCACAGCCTAAACAGTTACTAGTTACAAATGGAGGGAGCTCCGGTGGCCTAGTGGCAAAAAATGCATTGCAACCCCTAAGGCATGAGGTTTGAGGCCGCCAGCTGCTCCACAAGAGAAGGATGGGCAGTCTCCTCCTGAGCACTGAGCAATTCACTGCCTCTGAAAACCCACTGGAGGGTCAGCTGTGAGTCGGTTCGGCCTCTATAGTATACAACGACAACAGTTACAAGCAGAGGGAGCACAGTCGCTAGGGGATAGGAAGGGAGAGGTGTATGTTGCTATTCCCAAAATCACACTCTCCTGGTGGTTCAAATTCATCAGTGAGTCCGTGGGCGGGGGAGAGCAATCTCCTCCAGTAAAATTTCTAGCCTTTAAAAACCAACTGAAGGGTTGACTATGAGTCAATTCCAACTCAGCAGAAAAACTTGCTTCAACTTGAACTACTGTTGTTGTTAGGTGCTGGAGAGTCAGAGATCTGACCCAGTCCTGTTTTGTGCCAACCTCACAATCTCTGACAAACCTGAGCCCACTGCCGCAGTCACTGTCAATCAACCTGGCTGACAGTATTCTTCCCTTTCGCCTTCCCTCCACCTTCCTAAGCATGATGGCCCTCTCCAAGAAATAGCCTCTCCTACTAATATGCCCAAAGTATGTGAGACAAACTTTTATTATCTTTATCTCCAAGGAGCACTCTGTCTACACCTTCTCCGAGATCTATCTGTTTGTACTTTTGACAGTACCTGGGGTATTCAATACTTTTCTCCCACACCATAGTTCAAAGGCATCAATTCTTCTATCATCCTTATTCAATGCCCCACTCTCACCTGCATGGCAAGTGACTGAAAAGACCATGGCCTAAATCAAGTATGCTTTAGTCCTTAAACTAACATCATTGTTCCTCAACAATCTGGAGATTTCACTGACTGCAGACTTTCAGAGTGCAATACATCTCCTGATTTCCTAAGTGCTAGTACCAAATGTATTGACTGTGAATCCAAGTAAGATGAAGTCACTGGCAGTTTCAATCTTTTCTTCATGTAGCATGATGTTGCCTTTGAGTCTGGTAAGGAGAATTTTAATTTTCTGGATGTTAAGATGGAATCAATATAGAAGGCTATAGTCTTTGATCTTTTGATGTGAACTACAAGTGGCTACTTAAAATTAAACAGAAACAACAACTCACTCATTGCCAACAAGTGGAACTGACTCATTCATAGCTGACCCTCTAGCGGGTTTTCCAAAAGATGTAAAACACACAGGAAGAGACAGCCCATCTTTCTCCCACTCTGCAACTTGTAGATTCAAACCACCCACCTTTGACAGTGTAACATCCTATGCATTAGGTCACCAGTATTCCCTATCCACTTCTGCACTGAGTAAATACCTGCTCTTAGTTATAATCTTTGTAGAAGACTGTGAGGCCTTTCTTCCATGCAGTAGCCAGATGACTTCAACCATCATTCTTCAGTTAGCAACCAAGTGTATGTACATTACTTGTGATGACCAGGCTCCTTCAACAGGAACCACTGATAAATGTCTCTGCGACCCTATCCAGCAACACAGTAGAATGACCCACTGAGATTGTCCAGGCTGTAATCTACACATCAGAAAGCTGGACGTAACTAAGGATGACAAGAATAACCAATGTGTTTAAGCTTTGAGGCTGGAGAAGAGTACTGAACACCCCACAGACTGTCAAGAGATCAAACAGGTCTATCTTAGAAAGAATGAAGCCAAGTTGTTTCCTGGAGGCAAGGATTTTGAAACTTTGTTTGCCATACTTTGGGAATGTGGCCAGGAAGGACTAGTCCTTGGAGAAGAATATCATGCTTGGAAAAGTGGAGGGACAGAGCAAGAGAGGAAGACTCAGGATTAGACAGATTGACACAGTAACTGGAATAATGAGGGTAGGTGTGTCAGAGAAAGTGAGACTGGCTAAAAATAGGCAGGGTTCAGAACTATGGTGCATGGGCTCACTATGAGTCACAGGCAACTTCACAGCACATAACAACAATAATCTTGACAAGAGATCATCACACCTGTCTCCCACAAAGAAGCTGATTGGTTTCAAAGAGCCACACTGTCAGGTAGCAGCCAATCATTTAACTATTGTACCACTGGGACTCCTCAATAGCAACTAAACCAAATCAATTGCCATCAAGTCCATCTGAACTTAAAGAGATCCTACTGGACAAAGAATTGGCTTGTTGGATATCCGACGCTTTCATTCTTAACAGAAACAAACTCTCCCATCATTCTTCAAAGGACTGGACAGTAGGTACAAGCATTGACTTTTTGTCTAGTAGTGCACCACCCGGGTTCCATAATAAACCCAGAAAAACTGTCATTTAGATGATTCCAACATAGAAGAGAATGTCCATCTTTCTCCCTCAGGGCAACCGGAAGGTTTGAGAAGTCAACCTTTTGGTTAGCAGTCCAACACATTACCACTATACCACGAGAGCTCCTATTCGGTCCTAGACAGCTGCCCTGCTAACTCAGGGACCACGCTTCTCTGACAATTCTATCCATCAGGGGCTCCAAGGTAGAATAATGAGCAATTTCCTCCCTTATGATTTACAACCTCCCGAAAACCTGCTGAAGGGTCAGCTATAAGTCAGTTCCAACTCAATGGCAGTAAGTTTGAGCTGAGTGGCTACCATATTGAAAGTAACATTAATGTTTCTATCATAGCATAAAATAACATTAACAGCGTTGGCAGAGGGGTTCAACAAATCTTTTAAACGGTATGCTAACTTTTGGATATACATAGACTCTAGGAGGATGCTTTCTGACTTGTGTGATTCTTAAAGGAAACTCAAACTCATTACCTAAGAGTTGGGAAAAAAAACCCCTCACAAAACAGGGTGGCATTTCCTCAAAAAGTTGAATATAGAAACTCCTTATGACCCAGCTATTCCACTACTAGGAATATAACCCAAGGAAGTTAGAACAGAGACACAAATGGAGATCTGTACACATCAGCATTAGGCACCATTGCAAGAACATACAAATAGTACAAATGTCCAAACACAATCGAATGGATTGAGAAATTGTGGTACGTTCACATAATGGAATACTATGCAGCACTGAGGAGCAGCGATTTAAAAAAATACTACGTAGCTTGGGAGAGGCTGGAGAGCATTATGCTAAGTGGACTAATGCAGTCTCGTAAGGCTAAATATTGTACAAGACCATTATTGTAAAAATAGAAGAATAATTAGTAAAACATGTAAGGGAACTCAAGGGGAGGAGGAGGGCTAAGGATGGACAGGAGCAAAACTACAGGGTTGCCCAGTTTGGTGGGTGGAGGGAGTGGGGGGGAGGGAGTGGGGGGGAGGAAATGGGAAGGATCCAGGTGAAAAGACTTGGTAATGACGGGCAAGATCCAATGGTGATTAATTTTATAAAACATAATGCAAGAGAATGATTGTATGAAACACAATGTGAATGAATAATAGTGTGAATACCAAGTATATGAACTTAGTAAGCAAACCAATTTTTAAAAAAAAGTTAAAAAAAAACAACCCCAAACACAAAACCAAACCAAAACAACAACTCTTAGCTGACCGTCCAGTGAATTTTCAGAAGCTATAAATTGTACAGAAGGAGATGGCTCATCTTCAGAGGAATTGCTGGTAGATTTGAACCATCAGAGAGGACTGCAACTCCTGAAGGACTACACCACCAGAGCTCCTTAACATGTTGCCGCACACTTTTAAATTGACAACCGTGCTTAGAAACACATTTTGTCTGGCGCTGGCTGAAAATCGCCTGTGACTTCATCCATAGCAACTGGTGAGAGTCAGCGCCCAGAGCCATCAGGGGCTTTAAGCTCGTTGCCCACTGCTGTGGTGTGGACAGCTGAAACCCAGGCCCCGACAGGCACCTGGGGGGAAAAAAAAACAACCCAGACTCTACTTCGTGCTCT
>NW_006399792.1:5150526-5168066 GCF_000299155.1 Elephantulus edwardii | reverse complement strand
AGAGTTACTGTACCAAAAAAAATTGTCTGACACACAAGAATTTCATGAAATAACATATGATGTAGATGCAATGGTGCTGAAGGAGGAAGTTCAGGCTGCTCTGAAAGATTTGACCAAAAATAAGGCCCCAGGAATTGATGGAATACAAATTGATAACCGCTGCCAACCCAAAGGCACATGGTATAAATCCACCAACTGTTCTGTGGGAGAAAGATGGGCAATCTCCTCCCATATGATATACTGCCTCTGAAAACACTCTGGAGGATCAGCCATGAGTCAGTTCATAATAAACTGTTAGTATACAACAACCACCAACAATACACCCAAGCCAGTAGTTCCTTGTTCCTTTGCAATGGAAACAAAATATTACTTATGGAAAGTTAATTCTGCATTCCACAGACAAAATAAAAACTACTTTGCAGCATCAAGGTCCACTTGCTCTTTCTTAGAACTCCAAGGACCAGGGAAATAAACTACAAGCTGAAAATTAAGGTTGTCATCAGCAACTAAAATAAGACAAAAAAAACCAAGCTCCTATCACAGAAGAACTGCCCGAGTCTGGTACTGATAAAAACAGAAATTACTAAACAGACCACATACCATGGTACAATGGCTGCCTGTCCAATTACATTCATTGTCCAGGGTAAAATTAACTGCAAAATTGATTTTAAAACCTAGAAGCCTGATGCCATGCTGTTTAGTCATTCATTAAGTATGTAACCACACTGAAATGCCCCACTACAATTGATCTAATTCAAATAAAAACTGAAGGAAGGACAATTATACCCCACTCACACTCCAGGAAAAAAGATCCATCCTAGCCCAAAGACCACACATGAATACAAACAGAAGTAGAGGATGAAAATCGTCTATGCTAAAGGCAAATCCAGAGCCTCTTTTGCCAAGTATTAGGTAAACCTGCTTGCTGGGTGAACTCTAATTTTGTGTCCAAAAACATTTCATAATTTATACTTTATTAGATCATACAGCTAAAAACCAATACACTAATAAGTTGATAGATATTTTTTTAAGTCATGTGACTCAACAATTCCATTCACATGTATGTATACGGTCAAGGGTGATAAACTATTTTTAGTTACTGTTGACTCTGACTCAATGAGACTCCATCTGTGCAGAACAGGGTTTTCTTGTTTCTTTAATTGTGATTTTAACGAAAGTTTACAGATATCTTGGTTCTTCATTTATTCAATGTTGCACATTCTTCCCTTTCCTTCCCTCCACTTTTTTTTTAAAGCATTCATTGTTAGACAATTTCTTCCCTCTCCGTCCTACTCTTCCGCCAGTCCCCTTTGCTATCCACTTCTTATTTTAGACTTTTTCATACAAATAATGTGTAATCATATTCTTTAATAAAATTTTATTTTAATTGTGATTTTAATGAAAAATTTAAAGAGAAGTTAGATTTTTATTCATTCCTTAGTTGCACATTTTACCTCCTTGTACTCTCTTCACCCTCCCCCAGCTCACTTTATTAAAAAAAAAAAACACACAACAAAAAACCAACTTATTCATTGATGAACAATTACCTACCTCCTCACCCCAGTCCTCTCTGTAATAATATCTTATTCTGGGCTGTTGTATGTATAAAGCCTAATCATATACTCATTTTAGACCATTCTTTCTTTCATCTGTTCCAATGCATTGGTCCTTATCTATCCATTCTTATTCTATTCTCCTTCCATGTCAGAGGTACTTTATATATTCCTTATAAACAGTTCTTTTCTTCATCTGTCCCAAAGCAGTGTTCAGAACTGTCCATAGGGTTTTCAAGCTGTAATCTTTAGAAAAGTAGGCCACCAAGTCTCACCCTCAGAGCCATGGGATGGGTTCAAACTGCCAACCTTCCAGTTAGCAACTCATTATCCATTATATCAACAAAGATTCTTCTAAACAACTATTAAAATAAGAAAACACAACACAAACAAGACAAAAACTATTGCCACAAAATCAATTTCAACTTTTACTGAGCCTACAGAGGAGTTTTGGTAGCCTACTGGCAAGAAGCTACAATGCAATCCCAAAGGCGGTTCAAATCCACCAGCTGCTCTACAGAAGGAAGGGCAATCTCCTCCGCTGTGATTAACTGCCTATGAAAACCCACTGGAGGGTCAGCCATGGGTTAGTTCAGACTCCATGGTAAACAACAACAAAAACACTGTCTGTCCCTCCAAAAGAGAGGAGAACTGCCCCATAATGTTCTCAGATCTGTAAATCTTTATGAAAGCAAATTACCACAACATCTTCCTTCAGAGTAGTTGGTGATTTTGAACTACTCATCTTTCCAATGGCAGCAGAGCACTTAACCATGGTGCCAAATAAGACTGCCAAATCTAACCCACATCCCATTTTTTTAAGTACGATTTTATGTAATCACAATTAACCCATTTTTTTATTCTTCTAATATTTAAAAATGCTTTCATGCTACAGCAGCATTGCTGAGTAATTTTTACAGTCAGCAAAGCTAAAATGACTTCTCTTTTGCTCATAACGGGGAAAAGATCCGATGCCTACAATAAAGGTTGAAAACCTATACTTGCAGAAACTTGTATATGAAAGTTTATACCACCTTTATTTTATTGTCACAACCTGGAAACCAAAATGTCCTTCAACAGTAAATGGTCCAGTAAGGCACGTGAAGCATAAAAAAATAAACAAACAAAAAACCAAACAGAAAAAATGGTAAATGGGACACATACCTTGGATAATCACAAAAGATAGTATGCTAAGTGAAAGTAATCAGATTCAAAATATTACATATTGTGTGATGCTATTTAATGATTTTCTGAAATGGAGGATAGGTTAGCAGTTGACAAGAATCAGAGGTATTGGGAGAAAGGTATTATAAGAGGACAGCGTGGGGGAGCTCTGGTGGCCTAGTGGCAAGGAGCTGCAATTACAATCCCAGAGGCACATGGTTCAAATCCACCAGATGCTCTGCTGGGAAAAGGAGGAACAATCTCCTCCTGTACCAGTCAGATCTGATTTGACGGTACACTCACACACCAAAAAAAAAAAAAAAGAGGACAGCACAGAAAATTTTTAGGCGTAATAAAAATTGTCGTGGTAGTTATACCTTATGTATTAAGTTGTGAACCACAGTATTTTAAAACCGGAAGTGTATGACAGTTTAAGTAAACCAAAAACTAACAAGAAATAATCTCTAAAAATTCAGGGCACTTCAACAATAAAGAGGAGATAAAAATTATGATCTGGGTTGGAAAGTGACTCATTATATCCTGAGGTTATATTCTAAAAAATAAAGTCTTGATTTCTGAAAATGCATAGAGCAATAAATCAATAACCCATCTCAGTATTTGTCCACTATTTTTCTGTATACCTTTTGGCAGGCGCTATCTTAAGGTGAAGATCAAATACTGACTGTAATATTTACCCTCTCAAGTATAACATGTTACATGCAGTAGTATTACAATTCAAGTTCTCTTAGAATATTTCCATTCTACTCTCCAGATTAGTTATAAACATCAAGGCATGATTTATACCATAGTCAACAGCACTTTGTACACATTCATGTTTTCCAATTTTACCCTCAAAACTCTTCCATCTCTCTAAACTGTCAAGAAAATTTGGCACATACTCATAAAACTCCACCATGTGCATTATAACTCTGTAGATGGCCACAGTATTTTTTTTTCAGGCACTCAGTTACAGTTTGATCATTAGCAGTCAATTAATTCTTCTTTTGTCATCCTTAGTCATTACCCAGCTCTCTGATACACAGGAAGTAACTGTAAAGACCACGGCCTGGATCAGGCGTACCTTAGTCTCTAGGTTCCTCAACACTCTGGATATGTCCCTGACAGATTTTCCAAATGCAATTAATCTTTTGATTTCCTGATTGCTGGTGACAAGAATTCCGATGGTCAAACTAAGAAAGCTGAAACTGTTAATAATCTCAATATCATCTTCATCTATCATAGTGTTGTCAACAGGCCTAGTGACAAGAAAGTTTGTGTTCTTGATGTTGAGCTTCAATCCATACTGAAGACTGTAGTCTTTGATCTTCTACAGCAAATCCCTCAGGTATTCCTCAGTTTTGGCAAGCAAAGTTGTTATCTGCATGACACAGGTTGTTGAGGAGTCATCCTCTAATCCTTATGCCACATTATTCCTCATAAATCCAACCTCCTGAATGATCTGTTCTACAAATAGATTGAGAAAAGTGGGTAGCTTAAATCAAAGAATAACACAGAGATAAAGGGAAAAAAATATTCTACCGGTTTCTGGATGTTAAGTAAAATTACAATGTGCAAGACTTAAGCAAATGGAATACACTGAGAACATTTTCTGGGAATAAATAAAAATTTTCAATACCAAATACCTGAAATAGGTTAAAAATTACCTGGCAATGAATGTTTCCGTAATAATTCTGGCATTTTATGTTCTTTCTTTCATACTGGCAAATGAAAGTTTGTGTACCAAATTCATCATCAATCTTTGCACAAAAAGTTTTTCTATCCTGTGCCCATTTTTAAAGTGCATTGTTTCTGGAGGTCCATAGAGATTTTACTCTTAGAAGGTCCCATTCATCTATTTTATCCACTCCTGGTTGTAGGTTTTTCAAGATGCTTGGAAGGCTGTTTATGTTGCAGATTAGGGCTTCTAGAGTTCTTCCAAGCTTTTCTCTAAAGAAGTTTATAAGCCTTGGTTAGTTCTAGATCCTTGATTCACTTTGAGTTGGAGTGAGGAGTGGATCTTGCTTGAGTTCTTCACAGATAGTTTTCTAATTTTGCCAACACCATTTGTTAAAAGACTGACTGCCTTTCCCCACTTAACTGATTTCATCTCCTTGTCAAAAATCAGTTGACCATAGATAGATAGGCTTATCTCCGGATTTTCAATTCTATTCCACTGTCAGTGTCTGTCACTGTACGAGTACCATGCTGTCTTGACAACCACGGCAGTGTAGTAGGATTTGCAATCAGGGTGTGAGATGCCTCCTACCTTGTTTCTCTTTTTTAAAGAGTGCTTTGTTTATTCAGTGCCTCTTTCCATTCCAAATTAAATTGGAGATTGCCTTTTCCATCTCATCAAAGAATTAAATTGGTATTCATATTGGGATTGCATTGAATGTGTAAATTGCCTTTGGTGGTATTGTCATTTTCACAATACTGAGTCAAGGTATAGTCTTCCATTTCTCCAGGTCTCTTTTTGCTTCTTGTAGTAATGTTTTGTAATTTTCTTTGAACAGATCCTCTGTGCTTCTGGTTCTATTTACTCCCAAGTATTTAATCCTGTATTCTATTTGTCACTGGAGAGATATCCAACTGATTTTTGTATGTATGAACTGGGGGGTAGTGGTAGGCAGGGAGGAAAATGTGCAACAATGAATGAATGGGGGGGAATTAAACGGAAGGAATAATGCTGTCAAAAATATATGCTGCACTAGAAAAATAATTATTTAAAAATTTTTAAAAATTTATGTGTAAGAGCTTGGGAAGCATCAGGAGAAGACAAAGCATCGCTATACAATGTGGAAAGGCTTGGATTTGGAGAAGGCAAAGAAGAATTCCTCAAACCAAAAGAACTGAGAGAAGAATATTGAAACCTTTGGGTTGTTTATTTGAAGAATTCTTTGGCATAAATATAGAAGAATGTAGTAAGCATGAAAAGAAGACAGAAGGAATAAAATATATCCCAAAAAGTAAAACAAAAGTTTTTGTAGGTTTTTGGTGTTTTTCCCCCCATCTGTGAGTGTATGTGTGTGTATGTATGTGTGTGTGTGTTGTTGTTGTTGTTGCTGTTGTAGTTGTTTTTGTTGATTGCCCTCAAGTAAAGCACGACTCATAATGATTCTATGAACAAAAGGCCTGAAGCCTTTCTATAACTATCTTTGATTCTCAAAGTTCATAGAATTTCCATAGGCATGTTGTTTAGGAAGTAGATGGCAATCCTGTCTTAAACAGGGAGCTCCACCAAACAGTGTTATGACATTTGACTCCCCCCAATGTCCTCACAGCAACCTCAGGTTATGTCAGCACAGCAAACTGACAGAAGAGTGTTCCTCTAAAATATAGTAACAACCAACATTTAAACAGAAAGGCTCTCCATAAGGTCTTGGTGACTCTAAACAAGAGGCTTAATATTTTTTTTTTAAAAAAAACCACCCAGCCAATTTAATATGTTGGTGTTAAGTACCTTTGAGTCACCTGCGACTATATATACATTCATTCATTCTTGGCTTAAGATCTTTCATTTTGCAAATGTTGTTCCTTTCTGATGCTTTTTTGCATATAAAGTATTACTGGAACATAGCTCTGTTTATTTTTATTGTCTTTCCTAGTTTAAAAACAGCCTTGAGTAGCTACCATTATGGTTTCTATGACAGCTACTTATTTCTACTATGGTATGTATCAAACAACAGCTTTGCAATCCCAAACCCACTACTGTTTAGTCAATTCTTCTCTGTCCTATAGGGTCACTATGCATGGAATTGATACTCAGCGGTGTAATCTTTACAGAAGGTGACAGTCCCACCTTTCTCCCAAGAAACGATAGGCTGTTTCAAACTACTGACCTTTTGGTTAATAGCTGAATATTTTAATTATGTGGCCTCCTATAATCTAATATAGGGAACTCTGGTGTGCTAATGAATAAGGAGTTGCACAGGCAACCCAGGGAGGATGATTCAAATCCACCAGCTGTTCCACAGGAGAAAAATGGGCAATTTCTTCTTATACTATTGACAGCCTCTGAAAACCCACTGGAAGGTTAGGAAGAGTTGGTTCTTGCTCAACAGCACATAATGACAACAAAGTCTAAGATATTTACTATCTGTTTCTTTACAGAAAATATTTTTTCCAATCCTCCTGTTACATTTAACATCGTCAATTAAAGAACAAATTTTTTTCTTTTTCACTGATTCATTTAGTACATATTCTTTCTAAGTTTTAAAGAAAATGAACAGATGACTCTTATCTATGTGGACTTGGCAGTGGATTACACAAGAATTACATTAACTACATAGGTTGAAAGTGATTAGAAAGGCCATGGCCTGAATCTGACACACCCTAGTCCTCAAACTGATATCATTACTCCTCAATAATTTGTAGACGTCTCTAACTGCAGACTTTGCCGGTTCAGTGTGTCTGCTTATTTTCTGGCTGCTGGTACCAGGGGTATTAACTGTGGATCCAAGCATGATGTTGCCTATTAGTCCAGTGGAAAGAATCTTTGTGGTTTGCTTGTTGGTTGTCTTTCACTCCTGTAAGTGGTCATTTCTTATAAGAGTACATGTTTTTCAAATTTTGCAAGTAAACTTGTCTTATCTGCGTAACGTAGCTTGTTGAGAAGTTTTTCTCTAATCTTTCAGGTAATGGCTGGTAAATCTGAGGTGCTGGTACTTCAGTCAGCAGTCAAGCACTTGACCAATCTGCCACCAAGAGTCCCTTATAGTCACTGTTTTATGTAACATTAAAAACTGTCCATTTTAAAAAGTTGCTGCAATGATACCCTATCATATCTACTCTTAAGATGCATTCTAGTTTCAGAGATCTGAGAGACAAAAAGTAAAAGTGTGTCTTAAAATTTATTACATTTGGCATGTCAGCTGACAATTATATAAATCCATAAAACAAAAGACAATAGGGCAGTGATTCCTCTTCTGGGCAGGATTTATCTCCCCGGGGAAGTGTAAAGTATAAAGAATTCTCTTGCTTCACTGTGTCAGAATATATTATAATAAATATATGAATAGAAGACAGGAGTATGTTTTGGTAGGCAAACCCCCTTTTAAGGCACTAATTTGGTTTCTCTGTGTTTTTACTAAGCTAGTAATTGCCTTGACAATCAAGTCAGAACAATGAATCAAAGCAATCAAGCTAAGGAACAAGTGAGGCCCATTCTACAGGAAACGAGTGAGGCCCATTCTACAGGAAACGTCAGATTTTTTCCAAGACATTGGTAAATGCACTGGGTACATTTAATTGACAGGCAAAATTTTTTCACTGTACAACAAAATGAAATATGTTTTTTATTTATTCCTCCTTCTCCATCCTTCAATCATAGTAATTTTTCAGGTAAATATCTATTCCTTGCCTGCTACAATTAAGATACAATCTGTAAAAAAAAAAAAAGAAAGAAACCAATCTGTAATGTTGAGATACAGATTGAATATCTCTAGATACAGACAGGGTTTCATAGCTATTGTACAAATGGTTGCTAATGAAACACAAGTGATTACGCAGATATTATTAAAATGACAGAAAATACAAAAGTAAAGTAAGTGATTTTCCTCAGTATAAATAAGCACATCATTTCAAAGTAATGAAACACTTTAGGGACTATAAGATTAAAATGTAAAATATAACGTCTCATCTTAAAACTGTTCAATGCTTTTCTGTGTATGCTGAATGTTGCTGTCGTTGTTGTGTGCTGGTTAGTTGGAATCAACTCACATCTGGCCCTCCAGTGGATTTCAGAGGCACTAAATCACACAGAAGACTGCCCACAGAGAAGTTGGTGGATCTGAACCTCATGCCTTTGGGGTTGGCAGGACAACTTCTTAGCATTAAGCCCCCAGAGCTCCTTAGTGTTGAATTGTTGTTGCTGTTGGGTGCCAATGAGTCATATATGACCCACAGCAAACCTATGAACAACAGGTTCTATCCTGTCCATCCTCACACTTCCTGATACACTAGAGTCCATTGTGGCAGTCACCATGTCAATTCCAGGATTGAGGATCTTCCTCTCCTTCACTGACCTTTTGCTTTTCTGAGTATCATGTTCCCCTCCATGGAACAGCTTCTCCTAGTAACATGCCTGAAGTATGTGAGGTGAAGTCTCATCATCTTTGGCTCAAAAGAGCATTCTGGCTACACCCTATCCAAGACATATCTGTTTGTTCTCTTGGCAATCCATGGGATGTTCAGTCCTCTTCTCCAACACCACAGTTCAAAGGTAACAATTCTTCTGTCATCCTTATTTACTCACTGTCCAGCTCTCAGATGAATATTAAGTGATCGAAAAGACCACAGCCTGTATAAGATGCACTTTACTCCTCAAACTGACATTATTCCTCAATAATTTGGAGAGGTCCCTAACTGCAGACTTTACCAGTGAAATAAGCTTCCAAATCAGGAGCTGAGCACTGGCATGAAAGGTGTTAACTGTGCATCCAAGTAAGATGAAGTTGCTGACAATTTCAATCTTTTCTCCATCTATCATGATGTTGCCTATTGGTCCAGTGGTAAGAATCTTTTTTTTTTGACACTGAGATGTAGTACATATTGAAGAAGGCTGTATTCTTTAATCTTCTGCAACAAGTGCTTCAAGTTCTCACTTTCAGCAAGCAAGGTTTTGTCACCTGAGTAATGCACATTATTGGTGAACGTTCCTCCAATCTTGATACCATATTCCTCTTTAAATAGAGTCCGGCTTCTCAAATAATTTCCTCAAAACCCTTTAATGATAACTGGTGACTAGAAGGCAAAAGTAGGAAACAATGAAGAAGGAATAGTAGTCAGAAAATATGGGCTTGGTGATAGCAAAGAAGCTGGAAATAGAATGATCAATTTTATATTTTCAATGACTTATTCATTACAAATACCGTTTTTAAAAGATACAAATAAAAACTTGACACATGAACCTCACCTGATGGGGACTGCATAGGAACAGGACTGACAACATTTGTGAAAAGAATCATTGGAGGAGCTCAACAATGGCAGTTAAAACTAGGCCAGGGGCAGACTATGGCTTGGACCATCAATTACTTATGTGCAAGTTCACTAAAATAAGTCCACGAGAAATCAAATATGATCTTAAATCTATTCTATCTGAATTTCAAAATCATCTTTCATACATATTAAATTTTATTAATTTTAATGAACATTTCAAAATCATCTTAAGAATAAGTTTGAAGCATTGAACACCAATAATCAAAGACCAGATGAGTAGTGGGACAGTATCAAGGATATCATCCAAGGAGAGAGCAAAAGGTCATTACAAAGACAGAGAAGAAAAAACCAAAATGAATGTCAGAAGAGACTCTGAAAATTGCACTATTGTGTCAAGAAGCCAAAACTAGGGGAAATATGCAGAAGTAAAAGAGTTAAACAGAAGAGTTCAAAGGGAGCTCAGGAAGTCAAAGCAAAGTATAATACGTTATAATACAATGTGCAGAGAACTGGAATTAAAGAATAAAAAGGGAAGAATTTGCTTTGTATTTCTCAACCTAAGTGAACTGAAAAACAAATTTAAGCCTTGAGCTGCAATACTGAAAGATGCTATGAGCAATATATTGAATGACCCAGGAAGCATCAAAAGAAGATGGTGGGAATATACAAAATCACTGTACCATAGAGAACTGATTTGACACTGAAAATTTTCAGGAAGTACCATATAAGTGTGGCAAGGAGGTGCCTGAAATCCTGAAAGCACATAGTTTCAGGCCACCGTCTGCTCTGCAGGAGAAGAATGGGCAATCTCCTGTATGATTAACTGTCTCTGAAAACCCATCGGAGGATCAGCTATGGGTTGGTTCCAACAAAACAACAATAGCAACCACCACCACCACCACCATATAAGCAGAAGCCAATGGTGATAAAGGAGGAAGTGTAAGCTGCACTGAAGGCACTGGCAAAAAATAAGGCCCCAGGAATTGATGGGATGCTAATCAATTTGTTTCAATTAACAGATGTAGCCCCGGTGCTTTCCAGTCTATGTCAGGAAATATGGAGGACAGTTGTCTGGCCAATGGATTGAGAGGCCCATATCTGTCCCTAGGTGATCCAACTGAATGTGGAAACTATTGAAAAATATCATGAATATCATATGCAAGCAAAATATTCCTGAAGATCATTAAAAAATGGCTGAAGAATTTCCAGAAGATCAAGCAGAATTTGGAAGAAGCTGTGGCACCAGGGCTATAATTGCTAATATCAGACGGATCCTGTCTGAAAGTAAAGAATATCAGAACAATGTCTATTTGTGCTTTATTGACTATGAAAAAGTATTTGACTGTGTGGATCATAACAAGTTATGGCAAATATGGAGAAGAATGAAAATCCCAGAGTATGTAATTGTGCTCATGTGGAACCTATACCCAGATCAGGAGGCCGCTGTACGAACAGAGCAGGAGAACACTACATGGTTTAAAATCAAGATGGAAGTGTGTCAGGATTGTAGTCTCTCTCTTTATGGCGTTGAATAGAATTCTTAATTTTTATCTTGATCCTTTAAATTCTGATTAAACTGATCATTTCTGCCTCTCAAACCTCATTTCTCCTTCTCCCCTAGACATGTTCAAGCATCCTTTCAAGTCCTCATACTTACCAACTGTTCACACAGCTGAGCCTTCCTATGTCCTGTGTCATCTGAGCAGGCTGGCTTCTAAGTAGTCATCTTTAAAGACACTGCTTCTGAAAAGCCTTTCCTAATTTTATAATGTTCTATCACTTCACCTTCTTCACTTCCTGCATAGAAATCACTTTTCATTATGAGGAAATATTCATTTTTATCTACCCTCCCATATGATGACTTCCAAGTGTACCAGAGTATGTTTGCTTTGTTCATTAATAAGACACCTAGGATCTAATAAAATGCCTGAATAAGAAAATTATGATTAGACTGATTTTATACAAGTAATTGAAAATTCAATATAAACTACAATTTTCTTTTTTTAATTTTTATTATTTTTTACATGTGTATCATCAAATCGGATCTGACTCCTACAAGAGGAGATTGTTCCTCCTTCTTCAGCAGAGCATCTGGTGGATTTGAACCACACACCTCTGGGATTGCAGTGCAGTTTCTTGCCACTTAAACTACAATTTTCAAAGACTCTTTGTGATTCTCCCCTTTTAAAGAGTATATATCTAGCTCATAAAACTTTTATTAAAAAATTATGATAATCCTCAAAGCTGAGTTTTATGATAAAAAAATGCAGAACTTCAGAGATGACTATTACTTTAGAATACATCAGAATCTAGGTGAAAGAGTTAAATAAGTTATTAACATTTAGATAATATTTACCTTAAGTAATTTATTTTATTTAGTATATTTAGAGTAAGTATATTTATATACAATATGATTATTTTTTACTATGAAAAACAAGTAGCATATTTTTAAAAACCACCTACATTTTAGAAAATGCCATTTCCATTGAAAAAAATACACATATTTTTAATGAGATAAAATGATCTATTTTGATTAAGCACAAGGGAAAACAATAAATTAATTCTGTCATTCTTCAATTATTATAAAATATGTATTTTCCTTAAAGGATAGAGCCTGAGTGTGATAGTGTTCCTTAAATTTCAATGGTATGAGTATACTCATGCAGCACTATGAAGTCCACACAAATTGCATCTGAGACTTTCTGCCAAGAGTGGCAAGACACTCAAGTTTTCTGTCAACAGTCACGTGAAGGCTACATCAGAGAGGAGGGGCTTCTAGCCCATATCAGATGGAGTAGATGTGCCCCATACAGTTTCCAAGGTTTTGAAGTCTTCATGGAAGCAGACTGCCTAACCGTTCTAACTTGGAGAAGCTACTGGCTGGAAACACTGATCTTAACCATGCCACCTACAGGCCTCACTTATATGGTAATACTATGTCTTATATGGCATGTACTAAAGGAACTTTCATTAAAGCTAATATGGGGATATTAAGCGTTTAAGAAAACTAAAATACAAAGATCACATCTGCATTCTACAAAGATGACTCTTAGAAAAGGTTTCCAAAGAGCCTTAATTCCACCCAATTAAGGGGGAAAACTACAAGTCATCCAAGTTAGGGAAAATATGGACAGCCTGAAATAAGTTAACAAGTATTAAAACGGAGAGGAAAGGGACTTCCTTGCCCGGGGACAGGCTTCTTAAATAGGAGTTGAGACTGTTCCTGGAGCCTGGCTGCAGACGAGGTATCATCACTGGTTTCCAATTCCAGAATTTGTCCATAGCAGTACCAATGGTGTGCAGGGATGTTTGTGACCCAACTTGAGGGCATAGCCTTTCTTTCCATAAACAGTCTGGTGACCTGGTTGAGACTCTTCAAGATAGAACATGCACATTTGTGTCACCGATCTTGTCAGGCCTGCTCTTGTGTGTGTGTGTTTGTGTGTCCCCCAAAGACTTGGTCACTACCGTGCAGTGGAGCCCTTGCCCCATCATGGATGTGAGAAGTTCCCCCTACAAGGTTTGGCCCCTACACGGCTTGTTCCCCTTCTCTCTGAAATCAATGGAGAGGCCAGCTCTGGGACACTTGGGCACCTATCACTGAGGAGGTCTTCAGATCAACCACTCGTCTGCTCTTGTACAGTCAGAGCTATAACATTTCTGTTTGGAGTTTTGTAACTGTGTTTGTACCTTATTGTGTAGACTGAAAGGATTTTCTTGAATAAACTAGGATTAGAATGCAAAAAAAAAAACAAAACCCCAAAACAAACAAGTATTAAAAGTAACAAGTGGAATAGACAGGCATAAAAAGACAGGCTATACAGTAAAATTTTGTGAATGATTCTGAAATTAAAGTTCATCAGTATCTCAAGAAGCCAAAAACTGAAAAACTGTCATAATAACATTTAAAACAAATGAAAGTCTAATTGGTATATATGGCATACTTTCTAAATTTAAGAAAAAAAATCATAAAACACTATAAAACTGGTAATTTCACTATCCTAAACAATTATAAAGTAAGTTATGATGAAGGCATAATGGTTCTACATCATTCTAATCTAAAACCTTGAAAATTATATGTAAATAAGAAGTCCAATCTTTATACACTTCTAACACTTTTTGAGTATTGTATCAAGCATAGCTCTATTGTCCTCTCTTCCTTCCAGCTTTCTTTTTTTCTCCCAAGGCAAAAAAAGTAAGAAGCTATACTATTACTTCTCCATGAATAATATGTGAGTCACGTATACTAAAAAGCAGCTCACTGTTCTTTTTTGGCTCAACAGTTCTAATTATTTATTTGGCTTAAGAGTTCTAAAATGCCTTGCTCTTCTAAGGCTTCTAGGAGTTTCTAGGTAAATTCTGGAACCAAAATAAAAGTGATACATAACTAAATTAAAAAAGATCAGATAACAGATACCTAAATAACTGCCATATCCATTCTTTTTATTCCTTCTGTAAGAACAAGTATATAAGGAATAGATAAAACATGGAGGTGGCCAAGTCTGACTTCTACCTGCTTCCTAAACGGGAACTACCCCATCAATAACATCCATTATACTACATAAATAGCTGCATGTTCAGATATTCCATCCTGCATGTTCCTGCTCCTATTTCTACTTCCTCACAGTTGTGGGGTTTATTAAGGAAATACCACATAATGTAAGTCTCATTTTGGTCCCACAATCCCAAGTCAGATTAACAAGGCACATTCCTCAATTAGTCAAAGTCTAGGTTCTGTTCAGCAGTACATACAAATGCATCTCTGGTTTCCTCAATCATCCAGCAAACTTCATCTTGGAGCAGTCACAAGTCAGCCTTTCATTTAATCATCCGGCAAGCAAAATTTTTAACTGTGGCTCCATCTTCAGGGTTCCTCTGGTTACACCATGCCACAGTCTCTTCACAGCAGTGTCACAGTCTCTTCACCCTCTCTCTATCACTCTCTCATAGTGGTTCCACATCTGTTGATATGCAAGACCACATGTCTGAAGTTAAGGTAGCTGGAGAAAAGTCAATTTTCAAGGTTTCTAACACCATAATAAGTAATGTTTTATTTCTTGTTTTCACATTTTTCAAATTTCTATAATCCTCTAATTATCAAGTAGTATTGTTAGATGTCTCTAGCTGACTTCAACTCATAGCTACTCTATGAACAATAGATCAAAACCTTGCCCGATTCTACACCCTGCTCATAAAAGCCCATGGCTGTCAAAGTGTTGTTATATGTTACAGAGTCAGAATCAACTCTCAGCAACCCTTCAGTAGTTTTGTAGAGGCTGTAAAAAGCATAGGCGGATACTGACCAACTTTCTCCTGCAGAGCATGTGATAGATTCAAGCTGCTTGTCTTTGGGTCGGGAAAGAAACTCCTTTTCACTAGGCCTGCAGGGCACCCTATTGCCAAAGTGAAGTATCATTTAAACAAGGGGGGAAAGCTAGGCAGTCTCCTCCCATTCAATTTACTGCCTCTGAAAACTCACTGGAGGGTCAGCTATGGGTCGGTTTCAACACAACAGTACACAAGAACAGTATCAATGACATAGCCAAAAATTTGCTTGCTTTACCATAATTCTGATGTAACAGTTCATTCAGTATTCATTATGAATTTGATATTCACAGTTCTTTTTTTAGAGTTCTGTCAACTATATTAAATTATTCAGAGTAAAAAAAATTAAATACATGCTAAAAACCTTTAAAAGACACACATTATTGTTTTTGTTTGGTGCAGTCAAATCAGCTCCTGTTACACAGAGTGACTATGACAACAAAATCAAATCCTGCCCAAGTACTCTTTGCTCCCTTTATCACTGCCATAGGGTTAAAACGTACAGCTGACCACTTAACAGGTTTGTAGAGGCTCTAAAACGCAGAGCAGGGAACTCTCCATCCTTTTCCTGCTGAGCAGCTGGTAGATTCAAACTGCCTTCCTTTAGGCTGGCAGCACAATTCTATTGACTAGGTCACTGGAGTTCGGTAATGCATACATTAAGAGTAATAAGAATAATCAATTAAAAAAAGCACCTAAGATTCTGTATCCTTCACGAAACACAGCGTTTAATTATATTTAAAGTCTATCAAAACAAAACTTTCAGACCAACCTAAAATGATACAGTACTACATTCTAAGTGTGTGGCTAACACTAAAATCAAGTATTCACCTACATGGGCTATTCTGAAGGAGAAGCTGATGCAAGAGCCCAAAAGAATTGTGTTTTTATATCATGAACTTGGTCCTTAAGCCAAGCTAAACTAACAAACACTACAAGGAAATGAATGCCAAGTTCACCGTAAGCTTGCAGTCCTTAGTGGTCTATTTTTACTTTGTCTTTATATCCACATCTAGAATTCTCTTTAAACTGGCTTAAAAATGAGGCTCTCAAGAGAAAAAATACATATGCACATTTAAATTTTAAAAATCAAGCTATGTCGTTTCTAGGTAGTAGAAATGTAAAGTGTGTAAACTTCCATTAACAAAAACTGGGGTTGGGGGTAGGTATTAATTATATACACACAAACACTATAATTTTCTTCATGTTTTTGGCAAGTATGCAAAACCAATTACTTACTAAGCTGTTTCCTAATCAGGAATGCCACTTTTTTCCACAGGCCAATAAAGAACCTCTGTTACATAATGAACTTAATCCTGAAATTACATTTGTTGTTCTTAACCTACAAAAGCAGAGGTTCTACAATAGATTAAGGGGTAAAATATTAATCATAAAAAGATTACGTTTTATAACCCTGCCAAAATGCTACAAGAAAACCATCCCTTTTGGGCAACAGAAGCCACAATTAAAAGAGAAATAAACAACACTGTAAATTAAATAAAACAGAGAGAGATGAAAACTTCTAGGTTGCAACACCCCCATGATACATCTTCAAGGATATGAACATGTATGGCCAAGCACAATCAATAAGAGTGCATCTAAATCCCAAAATCAATCTCCATAATAGTCTATGTGTTTCCTACTGCCAAAGGGGCCCTTTAGAGTAGTGAGAGAAGATCTTCACCCTGAAACCCACAGCGTCCCTATTCAGCAGGAAGTAGCTAAGAGAATACGCCATCCCCTTTTCCTTATGACTCAGGGTGAAGTCTCTCTCAGGGAGGAGTGATAGGGAATGGCAAAGGACACACTGACAAAGAAGATTAATCAGAACTGGCTTTGACAAGCACTGTGGCCTTTGGACAAGAACAAACTGGGAGGAGGGTAGAGAGAATAGTGCAACAATGAATGAATGGAAACCCAAAATCTCTGTAAATGTTTATGAAAATTAATAAAATATAATTATAGAAAGAAAAAAAAAGAAAAAGAAAACTACAGATCAAGGAATGCAAACCACCAGCAAAAGGTAGCATTTTAGGCTATTCATGAATGTTTACAAGAAATGGGAACAAGAGAAATAATAGATTCAAGCCTAGTCCCTGGGTTAAGTGCAAACAGTTGAGTGTGTGACTATACTACTCTGCCCAAAGGATGGCAGTTAGAACTGCACCAGAGGCTCCTTTGGCAAAAGCCTGGCCGATCCATTTACAAAAGGTCAAGGTCTTGAAAGCTATATGGAGTGGTTTACTCTGCACACAAGAAGTAGCCTTAAGATACTGATTCTCCAGGCAGTTAACGTCAACAAATGCAGGAAGCTCACATCGTTCACTGTATCAGCCCTCTCCATCCACCTCTTGTCAGTAGACATTATATCTTGCCATGATTGATACCATGAAGATTATCCAAAATGACTGAAACAGCACATCAGCAGAGAACTACCAGAAGTCCAGGCTGGGTATAGAAGAGGTTCTGGTACTAGGGATATTGTAGCTGATGTTAGATGGATCTTAGGTGAAAGCAGGGAATGCCAGAAGAATGTCTATCTGTGTTTCATTGATTATGCAA
>NW_006399792.1:5117475-5146316 GCF_000299155.1 Elephantulus edwardii | reverse complement strand
AAATATGTCACTTGGTATACTGTCTACTCCTGGGGCCTTATTTTTTGCTATTTCCTTCAAAGCAGCTTGAACTTCTTCCTTCATCACCATAGGCTCTTGTTCATATGTTGTTTCATGAAATTCTTCTGTGTCTGCCAATTCCTTTCAATACAGTGACTCAGTATATTCTTTCCATCAGACTTTACTTACGGAAATTACTTATGATCATTAACGAAAAAATTCACAGAATATTCGGTCTTCCCACATAACAGTATTTCTTCAGAACAGTCTTTTTATGGTTAACAGGAAGTATTTAAACAGCTCCTCCTGTGGCAGGAAAGAAAAGCCCTTCTAAAACTCCAATGTAGCACTTCAAATCAGAGCTTCATATTGGTTCTTTCCAGTTTAGTTATGGCTGATGAAGTGACACCAGTATGGATCCTAGTTTGTAAAATGCTGGTGTTCTGAAATGGAGGGAACTTACAAACTGATGCCCCTTAGAAACCTACTCTTCCTTTCAGAATGCAAAGGTAACATGCACATTGTACAACCAAATCTTTTGACCAACAGAGTAGGTAACAACAGTGATCAGCTCAAATATGGTGTCTCCCATATCAAGGTCCTGAAAGGCTCTGCTATATTTGAGTCTTTCATTCTATGGCTTCAATATGTGACTTCCCTCCTCCCCAATCCCCATTCTGGTTATAGCTGTAGAAAAACCCCAATTTATAAATTCAGATCTGTTCTGGTTTTGCTCCAGCAGACATGACTAAACCAGTGCAAACTGCTTTGAAGCCCCGCTTCAAATAGGGTTGAATGTATCAGGAACGTTTTGCCAAACAGAATACAAGCCTATGATATGTTACAAAAATAACCCAGAGTTCTTGTGATCTCTAACTGTTCAAATTAATTATGGATAGTTTTATGTAAATTGAAAATATACTGAATTCATAAGTAAGATGTCTATGAGGCTATCAAATGAAAAGAACAATTTCAGTTTTAAATGCTGTAGGACAAAGAAAACTCCTCTAAACAAATTTTTCTATGCTATGCTTAGATTTTGGATTAAAAAATGAAGTTGTGACTTATCAATAAAAATCATTGAAGCATGGAACACAAATGTATATGCATACAAACACGTTTGTAAACAGTGTTTACCTTGATCTGAAGTAAGAATGATAACTTTTAAAGCAACAATCAGCAAGCTTATTTCACTGTTCTAATACAACTTCATTGGTCTATGGTCTATCATCTTTATTCTTTTCTATAACTTCCAGGTTTGTGGGACTAGCAGAGTTACAGAAACCCAGAAGAAGTCAGACTTGGTGCTAAGATCACTGAAAAGGATCCAGAGACCTGAGTTTTAGCAGGCCAAAATCTACCAGCATGGAACCAAAACATTTTGCTCTTTACAAAGAAATTCATACTCAAAATCTAGAAATCTAGGTGTTTTGGTGTGTGTTGCTGCTGTTATGTGGTACTAAGTTGGAATCAACTCAGAGCTGACCCTCCAATGGGTTTGCAGAGGCTGTAATTCACACTGAAGAGGACTGCCCATCTTTCTCCCTCAAGCAGCATGTTACTTGAGTTAGAAACCATTTTACTTGAGTTAGCAGTGCACCTCTTTACCCCCTAGGTCATAGTATGCAGCATGAAGGAGTTAAAGATTTTGTAAATTTTTACTTAACTTGGGAGGGACTGGAGAGTATTATGCTGAGTGAACTAACTCAGTCCCACAAGGACAAATATTGTATAAAACCATTATTGTAGAATGAGTATAAGGATCCAAGAGGGGTGGGAGAGGGTGGAAGCAGAGGGATGAGGACGTACAGAGGGAGGGGGAATTAACTACGGAGTTGTACAATTTGATGGGAAGGGGTGATGGAAATTGAAGAATCTGTTCTTGAAAACAACGTATTCAAATTTTGTAAATAAACTAGTATTTAAAAAGAATAATAGGCAAGTACTTAAAGCAAGATGACATGTACAGTGGGATCGATTTTAGGTCTGAAATTTTTTCTAATAAAAAGTTAAAAGTAAAATAAGCAAATAAACTGGCATATTCTCTATAATGAAGCAGTTGATTATTCTGGTGGTTGTAGTTGTTAAGTGCCATCAAACTGACACTGACTCATAATGACCCTAAGAACCAGAGATGGAACCTTGTCCTATCCTGCACTACCCCCATGAGTTCTCACGTACATAAGTCCACTGCTGCAGTCACAGTGTAATCTATCTCCTGGGTGGTCTTCTTCTCTTTTTCTGACCCTCCACCTTTCCCAGTATGTCTTGTTTCTAAGAACTGGCCCCTGATGACAGCAAAGTATGCAAGACAAAGTTTCACCCTCTGAGCCCCTAAAAAGCACCCTGGCTACACTTTCTCAAAGACAGATTTGGTTTTTATTCCAGTTAGGACTTTAAAATGTACGTTTGTAGGGCAGTGATAAAGCGAACACAGAGATTTCTCCCTATTTCTCTGAAACAGATACCTACTACATTCTTTTCCCCTTAAGCACAGCAGGCGCATTTCACATTCATTATATCTTCTATTTACCAAAGGTCAAACAAATAATATGTCATCATTAATAAACAGGACTACAAGAAAATAATTTACTTTTGGATGCCAAAACAAACAAAAAAATAAACCCACAAAGTAAAAAAAAAAAAAAAATAAAGAAGAAAATATGTAAAAGATGTATCATAGATAAAGAGCTAATAATCCTAATACATATGTTTTCATATTGTGCTGCTAGCCTAAAAGTTGGCTTTCTTTTTAGCCATTACAGTTTGCCCTCTCTGGTCTCCAGCTACCTTTACTGCAGACACTGGGTCTTACAAATCAGAAAGGCTTTGTCAATTATCAACAAGTGTGGGACTAGGAGAAGAGAAAGAATGGGTTTTCATGCATAGGGTGGCAAGACTTGAGGTGAGCAAGACTTGTAGCAAGACTTGAAGGAGACGAGCTAGACGCTGTTGGTGAGACTACTAGTGATGGTGTTGGAGAGATCGTGGCATTGCTGTAGAGAAATTGTGGTTAAAAGTGTTTGCTGTTCTTACTGGATAACTTACAACTACTCTGAGATAAACATGGCTGGATGATTTGGATTTGACTGCTGAACTGAAACCAGTGAAGGGACTAATTGAGGAATTGTGCCTTCGAACTTGGCCTAAACCTGGACTTGTAATGTGAGACATTCTTTGCCTTGCCTTCCTCACTCGCCAACTTACTTCCCTAATCAACCTCATTGTTGGTGCCATAACTGTGAGTCTGTGAATCAGAAACAAATAAACGAACCCCTTACTCTTGGTGGAGCTCTACAGGCACCATGGGCCTGGGCTACAGGCTCTTTATCTGCTTTCTGCCCTTATAGCCCATTTTCTGCTATTCAGACACATATACTATTGTAAGAGTGGGGTGGAGATGAGGGTGTGGCTCTTGCTCGCAAGAGGGTGTGAACTGATGGGATTTGGTCTCACCTTTAAAAAAGCTTTTGGCTGCTCTTCTGGTGCTATTTCCAGACTAGGAGGATGAGTGGAACTGCCAGATCCTGCAAATGTTTGTTTTCTGGTTTGGGGTTAACACTGCTGTGGCAAATGTGGTAACAGTTACCCATCATGGACAGTGTCTGGTGGAGCTCACAATTAAAAGGAAGCACGAGTGGCATCCACTTCAGAAATATCTCACCTCCAGAAACTATGAACTTGAAGAAACGAATGTTATACAAGTGTTCAGGTCTTTCATTCACAGGGTCACTATGAGTCATCTATGATTCACTGGCATTTAACAACAACAATAGAGAGAGAGCTCTGTTGGCCTAGTGGATAGGAAGTTATGCTACCAAGCCAAAGGTGGGTGATTTTAATCTGAGGCACTCAGGCCTGGTTTTAATTGATTTTGGTCAAACATTCTTCTAAGTGGTATAGCACTGGTCTGTTCATTTGCTGTACAGAGATAACTCGTGATTGCTGTGATCCTAAACACTGTGACAGTGATGTGTCAAATGCAATAATGGTTACCCATGGTGAACTGTGTTTGGTGTAGCTCCCAATTAAAACAAGCTTGGAAGCAGGAGTGGCGTCCACTTCCAAAATAGCTTGCCTCCGGAAACTCTATGAACTTGGAGAAATGATGAAAGTTATACAAGTGTTCAAGTTTTTCATTCACAGGGTCGCTATGAGTCGTCTACAACTCAACAGCACTTAACAACAACATACTATTGTGGTTGTAGCCCCCACTGCCATCAAGTCAATTCTGATTCATATAGACCTTTTGTTATTGTTTATCAAGTCAGAACTGACTCTTAGCTGACTTACCAGTATTTTCAGAGGTTATAAATCTCTTTGCAAGAGACTGTACATTGTTTTCCCTAAGAGCAGCTGGTAGATTCAAACTTCCTGCCTTCAGGATGGAGGTGCAACTCCTTATCCACTAGGACATCAGAACTTTGGGATCTTTAGGCAAAATAAAATTGCCCCATAGGATTTCCAAATTGTCTTACCTTTCTTCCCTAAATAAAGCATTTGAACTGACCTTTAGGCTAACAGGCCTAAATTTAACCTACTGTCCCACTATGACTTTTTCTACCATATAGAGAGCTTAATGATTGATGAAAATAACAAAAATCACAGACAATAATGGAGTGAAAGACACATACAGACATTTCCTTCATAAATATATGGTCACTATATATATGAAAAGATCGTCAACTTCATATTAAGAAAAATGCATAACAAAACGACACTGAAATACTATTTCTTTCCCTTAAGAATGCAAAACAATAAATAATAAATAAATAAAATAAAATTTAAAGGCTAATAAATACATTGTCCTGGCAAGACTCTGTGAAAACAGGCAGACTCAAACATTGCTAATGGAGTGCAAAATAGTCTATCTCCAAAGGAAGAGAATTTGGTACATGTGAGTTTATGTTTTGAACCAATAATCCCACTTTCAGAAAAGATGCCCAAAGGTATATACATATCAGTGAAAAAAAAGACAGACCTAGGATTACGTAGTGTATGTCTCTATCAACAAAAAATACATAAAACACCTGATTATCTAAATACTGAAGACAAACTAAATAAACTAGAATACATACACATGAAAGAATAAAGATCCCTTTTGAACTAATAAGAAATTATTTAAAGGATGCACTATTCAGTGAAAAGAGTTAAGTGTCAAAATGTTTAGAGAGCATGTTACCTTTTGTTTTACAAAACAGGGAAAATAAGAAAACACATATATGCCTATTTACTGTTACAAAAAAAGAACATCAGGAAAGTAAACTACAAAACAATAAAGGTGAAGAAAAAAAATGTAGCATGGGAAAAACAGGGTGGAAGACATACAGGAAGGAATGCCAGTTCTCTGAGCATGTCTTCTGATTTCCAGGAGGGGCCAGTCTTTGGAGAAGGGTATCATGCTCCAAAGGGTGGAGAGACAGTGTAGGGGAGGAAAACCCTGGATAAGATGGATTGACACACTGACTGGGGTGTTGGAGACCATGAGATTGGCTCAGGCAGGATAGGGCAGGGTTAAGAGCTATTTTACAGAGGTGCGCTATGAATAGTAGGCAACTTGACGATACATACCAACAACATGGTTTTTAAAAGAGATTACTAACTTCAAGATGCAACCTCACTTAAAAAAAAATCATGGTAGTAAATGTAGTAGTTCTCAAATACCAAATAAGCTAGTAACTATCTGTATATATAAAGACACAAGTATTTGCTAGCTTTGTCCTCTAGAAGAGTCCAGAAATAAAATCCAAGCAGAAATGTACCAATCTGAAGTCCAGATTTGGTCTTCTAATATCTTTTCTCTCTAAAAGGGAGATCATGGGAGAAATGACTGAGTCCATGACTTGGAAAAGTCTCGTTACACATAATGAAATTAATGAAGCAATTAAATTAAGGAAGGAAACATGTCAAAGGATATAGGAACCATTAGATCTAGAACAATTTTAGTATTAAAACATTCAGGAATACTAAAGAAATTAATTAGAAGACAGAGGTAACTGAATGGTACAATTCTGCCTCCCATTTATGAGAGCTAGGTGTGATTCTCAGCCAATGTAAATTATAAGCAGTCACTATCCTTCAATCAGTATAAACTGTATGTTGTTACAGTGCTAAATAGGCTGCAGTGAAGATTCTAGATTAAGATGGACCAAGAGAAAAGCCTGGCAAACTACTTGTAAAAATTCACCAAAGACCTCTCTGAATCACTATGGCCCAATCACCAATATTTTAAACACAAAAGCATACAATTCTTCCATGTTACCAGGGATAACAAGGTGTCAGTTTCCTGTACAAATCTTACTAAAGTAGACAAAAATTAAAAAACAAGAATGGTGGACATCACCACTCCTATTCCTAGGGCAGTAACCCAACCAAAATAAATATAAGGCATCCAAATTGGCAAAGAGGTCGGTAAAATCGTCACTGTATATAGATAATATGATACATTTATATTATCATGTATATACACAGAGAACCCCAAAACTCAATCAAAAAACTATTAGACTTAAGAAACCAATTTAGTAGAGTAGCAAGAGATAAAACAAATATACAAATATCAATAGGATTTCTCTACAGCAACAAAGAAAACTAAGAAAGCAATACATTTGCAATAGTCAACCACACTATGAAATATTGAGAATAAGCCTAACTAGAGGCAGCAAATATAAGGAAAACCGCAAAACTGTTTTCCTACAAGAAACAGTAAAAGATCTAACTAAATGGAAAAATATTCTTTGTTCATGGATAGGAAGACTCAACATAGTGAAAAGGACAATCCTACCAAAAGAAATCTACATGTTCAACAGAATCCTAATACGGACACCAAGCTCACTTTACAAAGAGACGTAAAGGCAACTGGAAGATTTATTTGGGTAAGAACAAGACCCTAAATAAGTAAGCAAAGCTCTTCTGAAAAATAAAAGTGAAGTGGGAGATATAGTACTTCCTGATCTTAAAACTTACTACACAGCCATAGTAACCAAAACAGTATGGTATTAGTACAATGACAGACATCAACAAATAGAACAGAACTTAGAAGCTAAAAACTAACCCATCTACCTACACAGTCCGTTGGTATCTGACAAAGAATCAAAATCTATTTAATGGGAAAACAACAACCTCTTCAACAAATAGTGCTGGCAGAACTGGACATAGGCCTGCAGAAAACTTATACAGGCAGGATTCCTATCATAAATAAAAATCAATTCAGGTGGATCAGAGACATAGGGCTAAAACCCAAACCCACAAGGATCATATAAGGCAAAATGGGACCAACATTAGAATCCCTAGCCTGCAAATATAGTCAGAAATGCACAGCCAAGAGAGGATAAAATCGACAAATGTAAACGTTTTAAAAATTAAGTCCTTGTGTGCTTAAAAAACGTTTTCCAATACCGTGAAAAGAAAATCTGACTGGGGGAAACCATTTGGCAGTGTCATCTTAAGACAATGGTTTCATTAACATAAATTTACAGAATACTACAAGGTCTCAACAAGACAAATCTTATAACCCAATAAAAATAGAGGAAAAGACATTTCACAAAGGAAGACACTGGGATGGCCAACAGATACATGAAGAAATGCTCAAAATCACTGGCAATCAGAGAGACACAAATCAAAACAATAATGAGATAAAATCTGACTCCAGTAGCAGTGGCAAAGTTTAATAGGACAGCAAGCAATAAATGTTAGAGTGGATGTGGGGAGGCAGGAACTCTTGTGCACTGTGGGTGGGACTGTAAAACAGTACAACTATCTGGAAGGTCCTTTAGTTTCTCCTCAAAAATCTGAATACAGAAATCCTCTATGACCAAGGTATTCTACAGCTAGGAATACACCCCAAGGAAATAAGAACTGAGATATGTACACATATGTTCATAGCACGTTATTCACAATACCCAGAAAATGGAAACAGCTCAAATGCCTATCAACAAATGAACGGATTGAGAAATTGTGATACATTAAACAATAGAATACTATGCAGCACTAGGGAGAGCCTAAAGAGCATTATGTTGAGAGAACTATCTCAGTCTCATAAGGACAAATACTGCATAAGATCATTATTCTAAAACAAGACAGAAGGAAAACTCCTAAGGTGTGTAAGGGTGGAAATCACTAGGTTAGCAGGGTTTAGTGGGAGGATGGGAGGCAGAAGAAATGGGAAAGATTCAATGGAGACTTTAAAAGACAGGAAAAGACTAAACACAGATCAACTGTAATTTAATTGCACAGAATATATTTTATATTAATGTTTGGAACACAATATAAATTATTATATAAAGCACAATGTACATAAATGAAATAATATAAATGAATTATTGTATGTAAATCAATAAAAAAGTAAAGCAAAACTCCATTTTCTCATAGTCTGCTACTTACTTGGCCACTATTTACACAATATTTTCTATTATGTTTAAGATCCAAAACCAAACTCAGACACTCAGTTCTTGGGACAAAACAAGCAAACACTCAGTTCTTGGGACAAAGCAAGAAGAAAGGAGTACAAAGAGATTGAAGAAGTAAAAAGATGGCTAAAATTACCAATTTTTGCTAGACTCAATTTCAGGAAGATTTTAAAATTTTTAAGGATCTGTGTTTTTGCATAATAGAGTTATAACATATTACAACAACATGTGTTCCTTTAGTTCAGACTAATTCCTCTATAAAATAAAAACGTAAAATATGCAGACCCATTCCAAACTCATTAAAAAAAATAAAAAAAGGCTATGTCCCATTCCAGACTCATTAAAAAAAAAAAAAAGGCTATGTAATATGTGGAATCCTCACAGTCAAATGCCTTTACACAGTCAATGAAACACAGGTAGACATTTCTCTGGTATTCTCTGCTTTCAGCCAAGATCGTGCAACACTAGCTATAATATCCCTAGTGCCACAACATCTTGTAACCCAGCCTGCATTTCAGACAGTTCTCTGTTGATGTGCTGTTTCAGTTTTGGGATTATTTTCAGCAGAATCTTGATTTCGTGTGATATTAATGATATTGTTTGATAATTTACACACTCTGTTGGATCATCTTTCTTTGGAATGGGAGCAAATATAGATCTCTTCCTGTCAGTTGGCCAGGTGGTTGTCCTCCAGATTTCTTGACACAACTTGGTGAGCACATCTAGGGCAGCATCTGTTTGTTGAAATATGTCAATCAATATGCCGTTAATTCCTAGGGCCTTGTTTTTTGCCAATTCTTTCAAAGCAGCTTGAACGTCTTCCTTCATCACCAAAGGCTCTTGCTCTTATGTTGCCTAGTGAAATTCTTCTGTATCCACCAATTCCTTTTGGTACAATGACTCTGTATACTCTTTCTACCTTCTTTTAATGTTTCCTGCATCATTTAATATTCTGCCCAAAGCATCCTTAAGTATTGCATCTCGAGGTTTGAATTTGTTCTTCAGTTCCTTCAGTTTAAGAAATGCTGAACGAGTTCAGGCCTTTTAATTTTCTGACTCCAGCTCCTTGCACATTTCATTGTAAAACTTTGTCTTCCCATGTTGCCCTCTGGTATCTTCTGTCCAACTCCTTAATATCTTGATTTCTTCCCTTTGCTTTGGCTTCTCTGCACTCCACTGCAATATTTACAGTTTCTTCTGACATCCATTTTGGTCTTTTTTTCCCTTTTCTGTCTTTGTAATGACCTTTGGCATTCTTCTTGGATGATATTCTTGATATCCTCCCACAACCCATCTGGTCTTCTTCGCTCATTAATGTCTAAGGCCTCAAACCTGTTCCTGAGATGGTTTTGAAATTCAGGTGGGATATACTCAAGGTCAACTTGTGGTTCCTGTGGACTTGATTGTATTTTCTTCAGCTTCAGCTTGAACTTGCATATAAGTAGTTGTTTGTCTGTTCCACAATTAGCACCCGGCCTAGTTTTCACAGCAGATACTGAGCTTCTCCAGAGATTCTTTACACAAATGTAATCAATCTGATTCCTATGCATACCATCACGTGAAATCCGTATGCATAGCCTGTGTTTATGTTTTTTATAAAAAGTATTGGCAATCAATAAGTTGCTGATTGTGCAAAATTCCATCATTCTATCTCCAGCTTCATTTCTGTCATTAAGTCCATGTTTTCCCAACTGCTGATTCTTCTCTATTCCCAACACTTGCATTCCAGATACCCATTATTATTAATGCATCTTGATTGCATGTTCAATCAATCTCAGACTGTAAAAGTTGGTAGAAATCTTCTATTTCCTCCTCTTTGGCTCTGGCTGTTGGTGCATATATTTGAATGATGGTAGTATTCACTGGACTTCCTTGTATGTGCATGGATATCATCCTGTCACTCACAACACTGTGTTTCAAGACGGATCTAGAAATTACTTTTTTAACTATCACTGGGTGGATCACAACAAACTGTGGTTGACTGAGATGAATGGGAATCCCAGAACACTTGATTGTGCTTATGGAAGTTGTCAGAACAGAGCCAGGGAACATTGTATGGTTCAAAGTTGGGAAGGTTGTGCATGAAGGATGTGTCCTATCTCCATATCTTTTCAATCCATATGCGGAACAGATTATCCAGGAGACTGGGCTGTATGAGGAGAAGTGTGGCACCAGGATTGGAGGTAGATTCATCAACCATCTGCATTATGCAGATGACACAATCCTGCTTGCTGAAACTGAGTAGGACCTGAAGTGCTTGCTGCAAAAGGTCAAGGACTGTAACCTTCAATATGGATTGAAGCTCAACATCAAGAAAACAAATATTCTCACCACTGGGACACTTGGCAACATCATGATAGATGGTGAAGAGATTGACATTGTCGACAGCTTCAGTTTGCTTCACTCTTGGTACCAGTAGGTAGGAAATTAAACAATGAATTGCATTGGCAAGGTCTGCTGTCAGAGACATCTCCAGAGTACTGAAGAGCAACAAAGTCAGTCTGGAGACTAAGATGCACCTGATACAGGCCATGGTCTCTGCAATTACTTGCTATGCATCAGAGAACTGGACAATGACTAGGATGATAAAAAGAGAGTTGATGTCTTTGAGCTGTGGTGCTAGAGAAGAGAAGAGAATATACCATGGACTGCTAGGAGAACAAACAAGTTTGTCCTGGAGAGGGTAAAGCCAGGCAGGAGGCAAGGATTCTGAAGCTCCGTCTGACATACTTTGGACATGTTGCAAGGCAGGTTCAGTCCTTAGAGAGGGACATCATGCTTGGGAGTGTGGAGATACAGCACAGGAGAGGAAGACCCTCAATGAGCTGGACTGATTCTGTCACTGGGATAATGGGGATAGGCGTGTTGGATGGAGACAGTAAGACTGGCAAGGGATAGAGCAGGGTTTAGGGCTGTTGTACATAGAGCTAAGAGTCGCAGGTAACTCAAAAGCACATAACAACAACTTGTGGAATCATCTTGCAGAAAGCTTTCTGGCCTCTGCTGTTGGTTTTATCTCACTATACCCACATTTGAGGCTAATGAGTAGGAACTGAGCAGACCTACAGGACCTATTTGAGACACAGAAGTTCTACACCATGACCGCTTTCTAGAACTCACTTTAATATTTTCTTTGTGTCTTTCTTGGTTGTAATACATCTCTAGTAAGCTTGGCAAGCTCTCCATTAGTTCTGTAAACTGTCTCAGTGAATTAACAATTTCATAGAAGAAGTGGAAGTCAGTAGGAGCCCGCTGTCAGTTTGAAAGATGGTGTCTTTCACATGTGAGAGCATGTTCCCAGCTCTAAGGTGCTAGTGCCAAGGGAGTATGCAAAGTAAGCAGGTGACAGTGAAGATACAGAAGCAGGAAGGTGAAGACTGAACCATTTCACAATGGGGACCTGAATTTACACTGATCTTGACCACACAGATCACAATGAAGGTGTGAGACACCCACTGTGCACCTTGCTAGCCAACTACAGCAAATAAATTTACCACAAAAGTCCAACACATGTAGAGTAAAAGCAAATAAACCAAAATCCTATTACTGGGAGGTTGATTCCTAAGCATAGCAGCCTCTACAGAAAAACCTCAAACTCACTGTTGTCATTCAGAACTGACTCATAACTGACCCTCCAGTAGACTTTGAGACTGTAAATTACATGCCCATCTTCCTCCCATGGAGCAGCTTGTGGATTCAAGATGCCAGAGAGGCGCCACTTTTGCATCAAGGGTACAATTCCCTCTGGACTCTGCCACCAGACCTCCTGTTAGTACCCTATATTGTTGTCTGGGTGCTGTCATGCTGACTATGAATCACAGTGACCTTATTAACAGCTGCGAACCTTACACTATCCTGTTCCATCCTCACCTTCTCAAACATGCTTGAGCCCACTGTTACAGTTTCTATGTCAGTCTATCTCCTTTAATGGTCCTCTCTCTCTGACCATCCACCTTTCCCAGCATGATATCTTTTTCCAAGGACTAGTCCCTCCTGAAACGATGCCCAAAAGTGTGAGACACAGTTTCACTATTCTTGCCTCTAAGGTGTAATCTAGTTGACTTCCTATACGACAGAGCAAAACTGCCCTATAGTGTTTCCAAGACTGTAAATCATTATGGAAACAGATTGCCACAACTTCCTGCCATGGAAAAGTTAGTAAGTTGATGGAATCAAACTGCTGACTTTTCCGTTAGTACTGAGTACGTAACCTATGTGCCTCTAGGACTCCTGTAAAAGCAATTGTTCATGTTGCTGTGTACCATCGAATTAGAGCTGACCCTCTGGTGGGTTTTCAGAGGCAGTTATCCGCACAGGAGGAGACTGTCCATCCTTCTCCCAGGAAGCAGCTGGTGGATTTGAACTGCATGCTTTCAGGACTGCAGTGCAGCTTCTTGTCACTAAGGCACCAGAACAATTAGCTAACTAAGAAAATAACCTCAAAATGTATTAAAACTTAATATCGCAAACAGATCAATTCAAAACTTAAAAGTCACCGCAACTGAGTTATTTCCAAGTCAATGTTTCTTCATTAATTTTCTGAGGCTTTACATCAACAGAGGAAAAGATGCCCATCTTTCACCTGTGGAAATACTGCTAGATTGGAAACACCAGAAACTTTCGGCCTTTGGGCTAGGAGCACAACTTGCTAAAGACTACACCACCATTTTCTTCCTGCATATGGCCTCTTCAGTCACTACTCCCTGCAAAGGCAATTCTATTATATACATATAACGTGGCCCTTCCAAACAAAGCTGAATGGAATAATGTTGGAAACCTTCAAACAGAGTTCCTTCTCTGTCCTAAGAAGTTAGAACTTAGAAAATCATGAGACCATGAAAATTAGCTATGCAGGCTGGGGCAAACTGAAATTGAGACCAACAATAGTCTCTTTGGCAGGGACAAAAAACCAAGAGTCCAAGCAACTCCAGAAAAAGAAACAAGAGAATAAGTACCTTAAAATACTCAGTTCCCCAGAAGCCTGGCTGTACTTTCTGTACTTGAGTTCTGAGAGATTATCCCTCTCTGATGGTTTAGGTAACTATTCTTTACTGTCTGATATACTCTCAGATAGGGAGATAACTTATACTCCACTAGATAAAGTAAAACAGTATTAAAGGAAAAAATGAACAACAACAACTATGTTAGTGTAGCTGGCACCAGGATAATTCTTCTCAAAATAACTTTCTAAGAGAAAAAGGAGAAAGAAGAATGTGGACATTTATTTAGGCACAGAACTTCCAAAGGATACAAAATAATTACATTAACATATCAAAAGTATGGCTAAGATTTGGCAAAACCTGGGGTTCAATTATAAATTAATAGATTCTATCTAAAAATAGATTATTAGCATTGCACAGGGTCACTTGAGAAGGCAGAATAAATTATTCTAGCCCAAATGCTTTTTTTGTTACTATTTGTTTTCTTTCTTTTCTCAGCAATACAATAAACTTAATTCATTGTTTCATATTATGAATATGAACAGGCTACTGTTTCCAAATAGAAATCCAAGCATGGTGAGAAAGTTTCATATTCTCTTAGAAGAAACAAAAAAATTAAGTAACATTTGCCTTCCAAAGAAGAATAAAGCAAGCATGAGTTCTGGAGCATTCCTCCCTACTTCTCAATCTTATTCTGCCATTTCTTAATCCAGACTTCCGGCAACTTACTTCTCTGTGCCTGTATCTGACAATATAAACTTAAAATAAAAAGGGAACCTATAAACAGCTGTCTGCTAATCCAAAGGCCTCTCTCTTGTTTTAATCCACCAGCAAGCTCTACAGGAGAAAGATGGACAATCTCCTTTCATGTGATTTACAGCCTCCAAAAATCCTGCTAGCGGGTCAACTATGAGTCAGCTGCAGCTCTATGGCAATGAAAGACAGAAGGAGAGTATCACAGGGTTGTTGTTCTTGTCCCATAGCAACCCTACAAACAATAGCCCTGAACCTTGTCATCCTGTGCCATCCTCACAATTCTGATATACCTGAGCCGAGAGCTGTAGTCCATATGGTTGAGGTTCTTCCTCTCTTTCACCATCCCTCCAAAGAGCACCCTTGGCTGAGCTTTCTCCAAGACATCCCTATTTATTCTTTTGGCAGTCCATGGGATATTTAATACTCATCTCCAACACCACAGTTTAAAGGCATTAGATCTTCTTCTGCAATCTTACTCGCTGTTCAACCCCGAGATGAATCACAAGTGAGTGGAAAGACTATGGCTTAAACTGGATGTACCTTAGTCCTCAAACTGACATCATTGCTCCTAATTTGGAGCATTCCCTGACTATAGAATTTACCAGTGCAATCTGTTTCCTGATCTCAGGACTGCTGACACCAAGAGTGCTGACTGCTGATTCAAGTGAGATGAAGTCGTTGACAATCTTTTCTCTATCATCATGTTGTCTAGTGGCCCAGTAGTGAGAATTCGTTTTCTTGATATTGAGATGCAATCCATATTGAAGGCTGTAGCCTTAGATCATCTGCTTCAAGTGCTTCATGCCCACCTCCCTCTCAGCAAGCAAACTTGTATCACCTGCATAACATAGGTTATTAATTGATGAGTCTTCCTCCAATCCTGATGCCACATTCTTATTCAAAGAGTTCAACTTCTCAAATAATTTGCTCAGCATGCAGTATGAATAATATTGAATAGTATGGAGAGAAGATACAACCCTGACACACACCTTTCTTAATTTTCAACTTTGCAGAGTTCCCTTGCTCTGTCTGCACAACAGCCTCTTGGTCTAGGTTTCCAGGAGCATAAGTAAGTATTCTGGAATTCCCAATCTTCTCAATGTTAGCCATAATTTGTTACAATACACACAGTCAAGTGTCTTTGCATAGTCTATAGTTCACAGACATTTCTGGTATTCCATGCCTTCAGCCAGGATCCATCTGACATCATTAAATTCTTCTGTGTCTGCCAATTCCTTTCGATACAGTGACTCAGTATATTCTTTCCATCTCTTTTTAATACTTCCTGGATCATTTAATATTCTGCCTAAAGCATCCTTGATTATAGCAACTCCAGGTTTGAATTTGTTCTTCAATTCCTTGAACTTAAGAAATGCTGAATGAGTTCGGCCCTTTTGATTTTCCAACTCCAACTCCTTGCATATCTCATTGTAATATTTTAGTTTGTCATCGCATGCTGCCTTTTGAAATCTTGTATTCTGCTCTTTAGTATATTGAATTCTTCCTTGTGCTTCGGCTTCTCTGCGCTCCAGTGCAATATTCAGAGTCTCTTCTGACATCCTTTTTGGTCTTTCTTCCTCTTCTGTCTGTGCAATGATCGTTTGCATTCTTCCTGGATAATACCTTTGATATTTTCCCACAACTCATCTGGTCTTCGCTCATTAGAGTTCAAGACCTCTAACCTGTTCCTGAGGTGGTTCTGAAATTCAGGTGAGATAGACTCAAAGTCACATTTTGTTTGGTTCCCATGGATTCGGTTTCATTTTCCTCAGCTTCAGCTTGAATCTGCATATGAGTAGTTGGTGGTCTGTTCCACAATCAGGTTTGGACTTGATGGTACTTAAGATCAGCAACCGCAATTATTATTATTATCAGGGAACCCTGGATGGCCTCACCTTTTGGGAGTTATACTGCAAACCAAAAAACAGTGCTATTCTAGTGGTTCAAATCCACCAGCAGCCCCATGAGAGAAATATGAGCAATCTCCTCCCGTGCAATTTACAACTCCTGACAATGACTCAACAGCAATGAGAGAGGGATTATTATTAGCAGTGAACATTATTCGTAACCTTTTATCACTAAAATTTATATGTGGAATGTCCAAAGTATGAACACAGGAAAACTAGACAATACTAAAGAAGAAATGAAATACACAAAGATTGACATACCTGGGATTAGTAGGCTATGATACCGATTGCCAAAGCCACTTTAATCCGATTATATGATCTATTATGCCAAAAATGAAAAAGTAAAAAAATTAAAAAATGGAATCATAGTAAGAAGTTTTGAAGTATAATGTTGTGACAGGATACTATGCATATGCATGCAAAAAAGACCTATTAATAACACTGTCATTCAAATAAGCATACCAACAACCAAAGCCTAAGAAAAACCAGAAGATTTCTACCAACTTTCAGTCTGAAATCGATTGAACACACAGTTGAAATTCATTAATAATAATTAGTTACTGAAATGTAAGTTGGGAACAAGAAAGAAGAACCAAGAATTGGAAAATCTGGGTGTGGTAACAGAAACGAGGCTGAGGAAAGAATAAGAAAATTTAGTGGGGTGGACTTGGGGGGTGGGATTGTATAACAATGAAAGAATTTTCTTTTACTTTTCAGAGTAGAGCAAACTGGCGAAGAGGTGGGCTGGGAGAAAAGTGTAACAATGAATGAATGGAAATCCAAAGTATCTCTAAACTTTCATTAAAAATAATAATAATTCTTTTAAAAATAGAAAATTTTGTACAATCAAGAATTTACTCATAGTAAATTCCTTTTATTAAACATCAACAACAAAAAACACCCAGTGACTATACGCACAGCCCTCACCAAAGGGACTAAACAGACATCAGACTGATTACATCTTTGGAAAGTATCATTAAATAAATTCAGTATCAGCTGTGACACCAGGCCAGGTGCTGACTACTATTAATGTGCAAGTTCAAACTGAAGCTAAAAAAAATGAAAACAAATCTGCAGGAACCAAAACATGGCCTTGAGTCTATCTCACCTGAATTTTAAAACCAGCGCAAGAACAAAGTTTGAGGCACATAATAAACAAAGATTAGATGAGCTACAGGATGATATCAATGATAAGATCCTTGATAAAACCAAAAAGGCATTACAGAGGATGGTGAAAAGACCAAAATGGATGTCAGAAGAAACTCTGAATACCGCATTGAAAAGCTGAGAAGACAAAACAAAGAGAAGAAATGAGGAAATCAAAGAGTTGAAGATCTCAAAGAAAGGTTCATGAAGACAAAGGAAAGTATTATAATGAAATGTGCAAAGAGCTGGAGTCAGAAAATCAAAAGGGAAGAACTTGTTCATCATTTCTAAAGCTGAAAGAATTGTAAAATAAATTCAAGCCTCAAAGTGCAGTACTTAAAGATGCTTTGGGTAAACAGTGAAATGATCCAGGGAGCAGCAAAAGAAGACTGAAGGAATATACACCACAACAAGATAAAGGTAAACAATTCGATAGAAAAACGGGCACAGGATATGAACAGACACTTCACCGATAAAGACATTCAGATGGCTAACAAGCACATGAAGAAATGTTCAAAAGCGTTAGCTCTAAGAGAGATGCAAATTAAAACAACTATGAGATATCATCTCACCCCAGACAGAATAACAAAATTCAACAGAACAGCAAAAGCTGGCAAGATTGTGGACAAACTGGAACCCTTATTCACTCTTGGTGGGAGTGTAAAATGGTGTAACCACTGTGGAAGGTGGTATGGAACTTTCTCAAAAGTTGCAAATAGAGATATCATTTGACCCAGCAATTCCACTACTGGGAATATATCCCAAAGAAACAATTAACTGCCACCCAAGCAGATATATGCGCACCCATGTTTATTGAGGCTTTGTTCACAATAGCAAGGAATTGGAAACAACCCAAATGCCCATCAACAAATGAATGGATAAAGAAGCTGTGGTATATTCACACAATGGAAAACTAGGCTGCATTGAAAAACAAGGAACTCATGCAATATTATTCAAAATGGATGACCCTGGAGAACATTATGCTGAGTGAAATATCTCAGTCACAAAAGGACAAATACTGCTTGGTGCCACTGTTGTAAAACAGGACTGACCTTGGGGCTTGGGGAGAGACTGAGAAAGATGGGTTCAATCATGCATACTGCATTGGAACAGATGAGGGAGAAAACTGTTTAAGAGGGATATGTCATTAGGTATTTTTGTCATGACAGGAGTCCAGAGTGAAGGCTGTATAGTGGAATGGACATGGGGGGAGAGATTATAAAAAAATGAAATCATTTTTCTTTTACTTTTCCAAGAAGGTAGTGTACTTAGGGGGTAGGGTGAAGAGGGGAGAAAACTGCAACAATGAATGAATGGAAATTAAAAAAAAAAAAAGTTTGAAGGAATACAAAGAGTCACTGTACAAAAAAGAACTGGCTGACAAAGAACCATTAAAGTAGCATATGATCAGGGAGCTCTGGTGGCCTAGTGGCAAGAAGCTGCACTGCAATCGCAGAGGTATTGCTCGAATCCATCAGATGCTCTGCTGAAGGAGGGACAATCTCCTCCTGTACCAGTCAGATGTGATTTGACGGTACACACACACACACACACACACACACAAATAATAACAATTAAAAAAAAAAAAGTAGTGAATGATCAAGAACCAAAGGTAACAAAGTACAAACTGCTCTGAAGGAACTGGCAAAATACAAGGCCCCAGTAATTTATGGAATTCCAACAGACATATTAATGTGAATGAAGAATAGTGTGAAACACAATGTATACAAATTTTGTAAGCAAACCAATATCAAGTTTTTCTTTAAAGGAAAAAAAATATGAATGTTTTTAAAAAGAAGATCTGCCACTTTGAGGAAAAGAGATGTGGTAATTTACTTCGATACTAACTAATGGTCTTTGTGTTGTGGTGTTGGAGAAGAATATTGAACACACCATAAAGACTACCAAGAGAACAGGCCCATCATGGAAAGGGTGAAGCCAGGCTGCTCCTTGGAGGAAAGGATTTTGAAACTATGTCTCACATACTTTGGGCATGTTGTCAGGAGGAGACAGTCCTTGCAGGACATCATGCTTGGGAGAGTGGAAGGTCAGCAAAGGAAATAAAGATCCTGGATGAAAAGGACAGACAGTGACTGTGGCAATGGGGTCAGGTGTGTCAGAGATGGAGAGGCTGGTTCAGGTTTGAACTGTCGTTCATAGGGCATCTATGAGTTAGCTGTACTTGACTCGAAGGCCCCTAAAAGCAACTACAAACTTAAGAAAGGAGCTGTGGTAGCTTAGTGGTAAAGAATTCTTCTGTCAAACCAGATATGTATGGTTCAAATTCACAAGCTGCTCCGAGGGTTAAAGATGGGCAATCTCCTCCCGTGGGATTTACTGTCTCTAAAACCCACTGGAGGGGTTGGCGCTGAGTGAGTTCTTACTCAACGGTACTGGACAACAACAAATAACTTCAGAAGTAAAAATTAAAAGAGACTAATACTTGGAACCATAAATGGCAGCTGGTGTCAATTTAGTTTTGATTTAGGATGGACTAATAAACACTTATATGTAACACTGTCTCATGTCACCTTTATTCTACATCTAATTAACGAGTCCTAGTAACTTAGTGCATAACCAATCAGGCCAGTGTCTTTCCCAAGGAAGGGCTGGCCATGAGTCAGAACTTACTCAACAGCACTCAGTCTGGTTCTTGGTTTTAAACACCTATCAAATAAAATCAATAAAAACATATTAGAAAGAAGTATAAGTATTCTGCCCAAGGGTAAACAATTACAAAGAAAAAGCAATGACTTAAATTAGAAAGTATGACTAAGTTTGGAATTTTAAACATAATGTGTATTTTATTGCATTTTTTTTTCACTCTGAGGTCTGCTTTTAAGTACTTTATACATGTTATCACACTGCTGATAAAGACCAATGAATAATTTGTTCCCAAAACAAGCGCCAAGTAAGAGATGGTAAAAAAAGGAACTGAGTGAGTGATGTGGGCATAAAACCCTGGACTCCCGTCAAAGAACCGAAAGTCTGAGGAAATGAAAACTCTGTACAGAACAAAATGGTACTTAAATGATTAGCATTCTAAATCCCAGATTTTAAGAATAATTTCTTGAACTAAAGGAAAACAGAACTACATTTTTTTAAATTTTAACATCCTAAGTTGCTGTTAGGGACCTCTCCAAAGTACTGAAGAGCAATGGTGTCTCTCTGGAGACTAAGGTGCGTCTGATACAGGCTTTGGTCTTCCCAATCACTTGTTATGCATCAGAGAGTTAGACAATGACCAAGGAGGACAGAAGGAGAACTGATGCTTTTGAGCTGTGGTGCTGGAGAAGGGTATTGAGAATACCATGGACTGCTAGGAAAACAGATTTGTCCTGGAAAGGGTTAAACCGGGTGGCTCCTTGGAGGCAAGGATTCTGAGGCTCCGTCTAACATACTTTGGACATGTTGTGAGGAGAGACCGGTCCTTGGAGAAGCACATCATGCTTGGGAGGGTGGAGGGACAGCGCAGGAGAGGAAGGCCCTCTATGAAGTGGATTGATTCAGTGACTGGGATAATTGGGATGGGAGTGTCAGAGACAGTGCGATTGGCACAGGACAGAGCGGAGTTTAGGGCTGTTGTACATAGGGTCGCTATGAGTCACAGGTGACTCGACGGCACATAACAACAACAACAAGTTTGTGGTAAAAAAATATTTACTTTTCAACTCATATTGTTTTTCTAATTATATGAACTTTCAAAATCATGTAATTTAACTTCACATTATATCTATTTATACACTTGATGGTTTCTTGAGTAACTTCAAACTTTTTCAACCTCCTTAACACATACTTTTAGAAAGAATATATTTTTTAAAAAATCTTCATTTGTGGGTAAAATTTTTCTAAGCCATAAAACAGACAAGACTATTTTCCTCAGTCAAAAGCCCAAGATATAAATTTAACTACATTTTTTTAAAAAAAATTACTATTTCCAGATATTTTCATAATTTTTTAAATGGCAGTTACAAACAAAACTCTCAGCTCAATATTCTAGGTACAAAAATACTTAAGAGCTTAAAAGCCTTTAACTTGCTTTTTTTCAACATCAAGGCAATTGAGGTTTTTTTAAAGGAAAAATACCACCTGTTGCAAAAGAAAAATGTATTCGCCAGTCTAGCCAACGTTTATCAAAAAAAAGTCTCTGATGCATAGCACACAACTGCGAAGACTATAGCCCCTCTCAGGCGCATCTTAGTCTCATCCTGACATCGTTGTTCTTCAGTACTTTGGAGAGGTCCCTGGATCAACATTCTATATGGTTTCTAAGCTAAATCCTACAACCTAGAAATCTTATTGAACTGTTATTAATTTAATTGAAAATGAAGTCAGATGAAATTCTTTCAGCTTAAACTGCAATCCTAGTGAGAGTTATAAGTCTTACTACTTCCAATTATGAAATATTTACTATGTACTCAAATTTGTGCTTTATGTTTATTACTTGAGACAACTTCTTAAAGACATTTACAAATCATTCTAATAATCACTTCTAAAGTTAAATCATGTCATCAATTATGTTCTAATTATATACTATCTGTATTGAGTATATAATCTCCTCCTGTGTGATTTACTGCTTCTGAAAACCTGCCAGAGCATCAGTTATGAGTCAGTTCTGATTCTACTGAACTGTTGTTGTTATGTGCCATCAAGTCGCCTATGACTCATAGCAGCCCCATATACAAGAGCCCTAAATCCTGCTCTATCCTGTGCCAACTTCACTGTACCCAACACACCTACTCCTGCTACCCCAATCACTGAATCGATCCATCTCATCAAGGGTCTTTCTCTCTTGCGCTGTCCCTCTACCCTCCAGAATATGATGTTCCTCTCCAAGAACAGTTCCCTCCTTGCAACATGCCCAAAGTATGTTAGACGAAGCATCAGAATCCTTGAATCCAAAGAGCAGTCCGACTTCACCCTCTCCAGGACAAACTTGTTTGTTCTCCTAGCAGTCTATGGTATATTCAACACTCTTCTCCAGTACCACAGCTCAAAGGCATCAATTCTCTTTCTATCATTCCTATTCATTGTCCAACTCTCCGATGCATAGCATGTGACTGCAAAGACTATAGCTCAATCAGGCACATCTTAGTCTCCAGCCTGACGTCGTTGCTATTCAGTACTTTGGAGAGGTCTCTGACAGCTGACTTTCCCAATGCAATTTGTCTCTTGATTTCCTGGCTGCTGTTGACTGTGCAACCAAGTAAACGAAAACTGTTAACTATCTCAATCTCTTCAGTATCCACACTGATGCTGCCAATTGGCCCAGTGGTGAGAATCTTTGTTTTCTTGATGATGAGCTTCAATCTGTATTGAAGGCTGCAGTCCTTAATCTTCTGCAACAAGCACTTGAGGTCCTCCTCAGTTTCAGCAAGCAGGGTTGTGCCATCTGCATAACGCAAGTTGTTGATGAATCTTCCACCAATCCTAATGTCACACTCCTCCTCGCACAGCCCAGTGTCCCAGACAATCTGTTCTGCATACGACTGAAAAGGTATGGAGACAAAATACATCCCTGGCAGACACCCTTCCCAATTTTGAACCATGCAGTGTATCCTTGCTCTGTTCTGACGACTGCCTCTTGGTCCAAGTATAGGTTTCACATAAATACTATCAAATGTTCTGGGATTCCCATTCTTCTCAGAGTCAGCCACAGCTTGTTGTGATCCAGACAGTCAAAAGCATAGTCAATGAAGCACAGATAGACTTTCTTCTGGTATTCTCTGCTTTCTTCCAAGATCCATCTAATATTAGCTATAATATCCTTAGTACCACGACCTCTTCTAAATACAACCTGCACATCTGACAGTTCTCTGTTGACGTGTTGCTCCAGTCATTTTTGGAGAATTTTCAGCAGAATCTTGCTTGCATGTGATATTAATGATCTTGTTCGATAATTTCCGCATTCTGTCAGGTCACCCTTTTTTGGATTGGGAACAAATACAGATCCCTTCCAGTCAGTTGGCCAGGTGGCTGTCCTCCAGATTTCTTGGCACAACTTAGTGAGCACATCCAGTGCAGCATCTGTTTGTTGAAATATGTGAACTGGTATGCCATCAACTCTTGGAGACTTGTTTTTTGACAATTCCTTCAGAGCACCTTGATTTTCTGACTCCAGTTCTTTGCATATTTCCTTATAGTATCTTGCTTTGTCATCCCGAGCTGCCCTTTGAAATTTTCTGTTCAGCTCTTTAATTTCTTGGTTTCTTCCTTTAGCTTTGGCTTCTCGGCGCTCCAATGCAATATTCAGAGTGTCATCTGACTTCCACTTTGGTCTTTTCTTCCTCTTCGGCCTTTGTAATGATCTACTGAACTTAAAGAAATTATCTACAAAGATGAGTGTTCCTCAAGGAATTACAAAATTTCTTAAACCAAATTTACAGGAGAGGAGGGAAGAAGGCATTTCTCTTTCAAACACAAACACAAATTTATACAGAGAATGCCAACTAGGTTAAATCTCATTTCCAGAAAAAGAGCTATAGTCCTTTCCTAAAACATTACAAAAGCAGGCCACAATAGTATTTCCCAAGCAGTTTTCTACCAAGGCAATCCTGATGAGGCAAAGGTTAAGCACTCTATCAAAAGGCTGTCTATTTAAACTCACCAGGATATGGAGGCTAGGGTAAGATCAGCAATCAACTGCCAGAAAGGTTCAAGGTAAGAAAACACTATAGCAGTATTTCCTTTGTCACAAGGGAATGGGGTCAATAAAAAGCAACTCGGTGGCACCCAACCACACAACATCTCTCCATTGATGTGACATGGTAAAACGTACTAGCTGGTGATTACTGTACACATGGTTGTGCCATTTCACTCTGTAAAAAGAATTAAGTAGCTGAGCACTGCCCTTAGCCAATGTGGTATATTTAATACCCCAACAATTTTATGGTAATTTTTAATACTTTATAATAACGCAGTTGAAAAAAGGAACCAAATAAGAGTTAATAAAATTAAAATAATCTTAATAATGAAGACCTCTTACTCTTAAATACTTTCAGGGAAATGAAGTAAGAGTGCTAGGTATTTCTTGAGAATGATCAGGTTAATTGCTGAGTAAATGAAAACTATCACTTGAGGAATTCACCAAGGATAAGAAAAGAAATAACGTAATAAACAAAACCAGAATAAATCTTGTTTTGTTTTAAAAGAGGGGGGGAATAAATGGAGCTTTGCAGGCTATTTTAAGAGTGGGGTACTTTCCAATACAAAGCCATAAGAAATGAAAACCCGGTTTAAGGTTAAAATTATGCTTTCTCCATAATATTAGTTAATTTATAAATCTTTCCACAGAATATATTATTCATTCTTAAATAGTATGGCAGGCAGCCAGCCAGCTTTAACAATGGCTTCCAGTGATCCCCACCTCCTGATATTCATCCACACCCTTGTTTGTAATCCTTCCATTCTTGGAGTGTAGGCTGGATCTACTGACTGTTTCTAATGAACAATATGGTAACCAAGGAGAATGGCACGTCCAAGGTTAGGTTATATGAACAAGTCTGTGACCTCCTTCTTGTTTGTCACCTCTTGCTTGCTCACTTGATGGAATCCAGCTACCATGTCAGTTATATGTCCCACAGAAAAGGTCCACAGGGAGACTGGAGAACAGCTAACACAGGAACTAAGAGGCCTTTGGCCTAGCCTACCAACTAAGACCTAAATAAATCCTGCCACATGACGTGAGTGAGCAGGAGCAGGTCCTCCTCCAGAGTCTTCAGAAAACACCAAAGACCTGGTGGGCAGCTTTGTGTGAGACTTCACCCCTAATTCAAGGACACTGCTCCAGTTACGTACCACTTCTCTTTACTATATTATCATTCTTCTCTCCTTGATAAAACCTATTTCTCTCATCTTTTAAAAACAGCAAGAACAATAAAACCTTTTGGAACCACACAACCTTCTAGGTTGATTTCTTTTATTCCCTTTTCAAAAGAACTTCACAGAAAGGCAGTACCTAAATAATCTCTCATCCTCTTTGGAACATTCTCTAATTAGACTTTTACTTCCCACCAGGTCACTGAAAATTGAAGGTCGCCAAACACCAAACAAGTTGCTGATGGGCCAGTTCTAACTCATGGCAGCCCATGTGTGTAACAATAAGGCTGGAAATGTCCCATGGGTTTTCAACAGCTTCCATCATCTGGAAATATACTTGCAGAGCTTTCTTTCAAGGTCCCTCTGAATGGATTCAAATCATCAAACTTTTGATTAGTGGCCAAGCGCTTCACTGTCTGCACTACCCAGGGAATCACTAGGTCACCAGAATCCAACAGTTTGCAGTTGGCATCTTTTCTGACCTATCTCTTGTCATTTGGCATAAATGAGCGGTAAAACGTTCTTTAATTGGAGAACAGAAGACTCTCATGGTTTCATTCTAGTTCACTGGTCACTCCTTCTGATCTTTTGCTGCTTCCTCTTCTGCTTACTTAGCCCCTCACTCTACCTCCTCAGCAAATACTTTGACTCTACCTACAAAAAAGTATCCAGAATGTGACTACTTCATACCACCTTCATAGCTACTATTCTGGTCTCTCACTTTGATTTTCTGAAACAGTTTACTAACTAGGCTCTCAACTTCTACCCTCAACCTGCTTCCTTTCCCGTCAACATAGCCAGTGATCTCAATAAACGTATTACATAAATCATATATGTAACTCTCTCTGTCTCAAACTCCCCAGTGGCTTTCAATTTAGAGCACAAATCAAAATCTTCACAGTGCAATATAAGAACCTACAAAATCTGGCCACCATTAACCTCTGAAACCTTTTCCTACTGCATTCCTTGCACAGGCCAGGCACACAACTGACTTCTACTTATATTTACTGTTCCCTCTGCCTTTCAAGCTTTTCAAACAACAAATTAAAACAATTATTTCTGCAACTCACACCCCCTTCCCACCTTCAGACTCTTCCTCTTGTGTGAACTCTTTTCCACATATTAGATTTATAATGTAACAGTTTGCATCTGCCCCAACATTCACTACTATCCCCTTCTTTATTCATTTTATTTATTCATTCATTCATTTCTTGATTCACATTACTACCACCTAATATTCTCTTAAGGGAGCTCTGGTGGCCTGTGGCAAGAAGCTGTGCTACAATCTCAAAGGCACGCAATTCAAGGCCACCAGGAGCTCTGTGGGAAAAGGATAGACAACCAGAGGGTCAGCTATGGGTTGGTTCTGACTCTACGGTCCTTAACAACAATGACAAAAACAACAACATTCTCAACATTCTCTTAACTCTATTTCTACTTGTTATCTGTGTCCTTCCACTAAAACCTAAAATCCATGAGGGACAGAACTTTGTTTTGTTTGGTGCTGCATCTCCAAGGTCAAGAAGGGTCTGAGATATAGTAGGCATTTAATAAGTATTTGTGGAATGAGTGGACACATGAATACCCTACTCTTCCTAAGTTTAAAACTGAGAATCATTCCGCATCCACAAAGCAAAATAAACAAGTACCCAAGAGGCAATAGTAGATTCTTTATGCATCACTGTAAATGTTCAAAAGATAAGCGACAACAATTACAACTCACATAAGCTTAAAAGTATCACTGTAGTTTTGTTGTTTGTTTTTGTTTGTTTGTTTGTTTGTTTTTAAAAAAAAGGAGGGAGTCTTTAGACTCTGGCCACTCATGGAACAAGGCTCATTTATTTTCCACTAACTATTGTCATATTTAACAATAGTTGGCTTCTGGAGCACCACCAACACACAGGAAAATATTATAAAAATGTTCATGCCAAACTAACTCCAGAAACAAGCTCTATAAATATTAATACCTAAAAATAAAAGACATATTTTCCCCGAATGCTTTAAATATTTTATTTTTAAATAACTGAAAATGCATAGAAAAAAAATAAGAACAGAATTCACCCTTACAAGACCCAAACATGTATTAATGTCACTTCCTTTGCTTTACTCTATATGCTCACGTTGTTTCTCCTTCTTCTATACTTACATCCACACACACATAAACACAAGTTTTTATACATCTAGGATAAATGATTCATTATGGCCTTTTACTCATCATGTTCATGTGCACTGCCTAAAAGTAGAAACGCTCTTTTATAACTACAGTGCATTATTAATTTCATAGGCATATAAATACACATACGTACACACACACCCCATGAGGTAGTCTTAGGAATACAAGGGGTTACTGCATGGCTTAAAATCAATAAAAGTGTGTATCATAATTTTATCCTTTTACGGTATTTATTCAATTTGCATGTTGTTGTTAAGTACTGTCGAGTCGCAGGCGACTCATAGCGACCCTATGAAGGAGAGTCCTTGATGCTTGGGTGCCTTTCATCCTCTCTCCACATTCATAGGGTTTCTAGAGGCAAGCTATTATGGAAGTGGATGCCACTCCTCCTTCCAAGCTTGTTTTAATCAGGGAGCTCCAGTCCACACTGTCCACACTGGATAACCAACCATTAACGCATCTGACACATCAGTGTCTGATATTTTCACTATACTCTAATTATTCATTTGTGTTGAGATCAGAGTTATCAGCGTGGCAGCCTCAACTCAAAGCCTGGTGTACATGCTCATATTTACTGAATCTGAGTTTTGTTATTACTTACATTGTTTGTATGCATGACTTAGGATGTTTGTAGCCTTCTACTGTTAGTTTCCAATCCATGGTAAATACTCAACTGCCAAAACTGAAGAAAGTTAAAAGATTGGAAGGTGAATAATTTCAATTTCCCTTTTTAAAAGAAACAGGTAATGTTTAAAGGTGACAATAAAACCTGTCTTTCAACATTGCATTAGCTCACATGAGGGAAAGAACTGTCTGAAAGCAATTGATTAGACCATTTATGTATGACAACAATCTGCTACATTGCAGGGAGGGCTGGGGGAAATGGGAGAAGAAAACGTGCAACAATAAAAAAATGTAAAATATCAATGTTAAAAAAAACAACCCTGGTGAGTTCTGGTGGCATGGTGGCAGGAAGCTGTGTACCCAGAGGTGTGCAGTTCAAATCCACCAGATGATCTGCTGGAGAAGGAAGAGCAATCTCCTCCTGTGCCAGTCATATCCAATGTGACTGTACACACAAATCAATCTGCATGTTGAGCAAATAATCCAAGAAGCAGAAGTACATGAAGAAAGAGGCACTGAGAAGGGAAAAAAATGCTTAACAGCCTACAATTATACAGAGATGACACAATCTTATTTGCCAAAAGCGAAGAGAAATGAAAGCATTTGCTGATGAAGATCAAAGAATATAGCATTCAGTATGGATTACACTTCAACATTAAAAAAACACACACACACCCCTAAAAAACACCTAAAATCTTCCACAACTGGACCAACATAAAACATTTTGATAAAGAATGAAACTATTATATATTCCAGTATAAGTAATTGGTTTTGTTTATATAAACTTATTATTAATTTCAGTTAAAATTTACAGAGATGCTGGATTTCCATTCATTCATTGTTGCACTTTTCTCCCCTCTCATCCCTCCCCCCCTAGTACACTACCCTCTTGGAAAAGTAAAAGAAAAATTCTTTCATTGTTTTACAAACCCTCCCCCCAGGTCCACTCCAACATGTAGCCCTCGCCCTAGACTCCTGTCATGACAAAAATATTAATCACACAGCCCTTTTAAACAGTTTTCTCCCTCATCTGTTTCAATATAGTATACATTATTGAACCCATCATTCTCAC
>NW_006399792.1:5079672-5116830 GCF_000299155.1 Elephantulus edwardii | reverse complement strand
ATCTTGTTGTGGTGCTCAAGTATTTTATAAATTCTGGATATAAGTCCCTTATCTGATATGTCATTACTAAATACTTTTTCCCCAGTCAGTGGCTTCCCTTTTTACCCTGTTAGAGAAGTTTTTGGATGTGCATGGGGATTTGAGTCTTAGAAGATCCCATTCATCTACTTTATCTTCTCCTGGTTGTAGGCTTTTCAGGATACTTGGAAGACTGTTTATGTTGTGGACTAGGACTTCTAGTATTATTCCGAGCTTTTCTTTAATGAAGTTTATAGTCCTGATTTTGGTCCTAGGTCCATGATCCACCTTGAGTTGGTTTATGTATATGGAGTGAAGTGTGGATCTTGCTTGAGTCTTTTGCAGATACTTTTCCAATTTTGCCAACACCATTTGTTAAAAAGGATGTCTTTTCCCACTTAACTGATTTCATCTCCTTGTCAAAAATCATTTGACCATAGATAGATGAGCTGATCTCTGGGTTCTCAATTCTATTCCATTGGTCTGTGTGTCTGTCATTGTACCAGTACCATGCTGTTTTTACCACCATGGCAATGCAGTAGGATTTGAAATCAGGGAGTGAGATACCTCCTACCCGTCTTCTATTTTTAAGGAATGTTTTGCTTATTCGGGGCTTCTTTCCATTCCAAACAAAACTGGAGATTGCCTTCTCCATCTCGTTGAAGAATGGGATTAGTATTTGTATTGGGATTGCATTAAACATGTAAATTGCCTTTGGTAGTACTGCCATTTTCACAATATTGAGTCTTCACATAATAACAACAACTTCCATTTACCTATCTGACCTGTATCAAGAAAACAAAAGAAATAAATAAGCCAAATGATGTATTACAATGGGCAAACCTGCTGCAAATGATGTCTTCAAAATATTAAAAGGCAAAGATATTACTTTGAAGACTTAGATGTCCCTGACTAAAAGCCATGGTGTATTCAGTCACCTTGTATGCATGCAAAAAGACTGAAGAAGAAAAATTGCTGCCTTTGATCTGATGTTTTAACAAATAATATTGAATAATGATCTGTAAGAACAATCAAACAAAACTGTCTTGGGAGAAGTACAACCAAAACACACCTTAGATCAAGGATGGTGAGATTTCACCTTGTACTCTGGCCATGTGACCAGGAGGAACCAGTCTGGAGAAAGACATCATGGTTGAAAGGAGCAAGTAAACAAGAAAGATGAAGACCTTCAATAAGATAGACTGACAAGCCACAATGGTGAGCTCAAACATAACCATGATTGTGAGGATGCCACAGAACAGGGTTGTGTTCTGTTCTACTGGACACTGAGGCACTGTGACTCAGAATCAACTAGACAGCAAACACAATGACCTTATAACTACAATTGCTGTTAGGTGCCGTCAAATACTCACAGTGACCTAGGACAACAGACCTGAACTCTGTCTTATCCTGTGTCATCATCTGAGTCATGCCTGAGCCTACAGCTGCAGGCACCTTGTCAATCTATCTCATTGGGAGTCTTCTTCTCTTTCACTGACCCTCCACTATCCAAGTATGATGTCCTTTCCCAGAAAATAGCCTCCCTGAGCAATATACCCAATGGTGTCTCTCTGGTGACTACAGTGCATCTGATACAGGCCATGGTCTTTGTTAACACTTGTTATGCATCAGAGAGTTGGACAATGACTAAGGAGGACAGGAGGAGAATTGATGTCTTTTGAGCTGTGGTGCTGGAGAAGAGTATTGAGGGTACCATGGACTGCTAGGAAAACAAAGAGATTCATCCCAGATATGGTTAAACCGGGCGGCTCCTTGGAGGCAAGGATTCTGAGGATTCATCTGACATACTTTGGTCATGTTGTAAGGATGGACTGGTTCTTGGAGAGGGACATTATGCTTGGTAGAGTGGACGGATAGCGCAGGAGGGGAAGGCCCCCTATGAGGTGGATTGATTCAGTGACTGGGGTAATCCAGATGGGTATATCAGAGACAGTGCGAATGGCACAGGACAGAGCAGAGTTTAGGGCTGTTTTTACAGAGGGTCGCTATGAGTTGCAAACGACTCAATGGCACATAACAACAACATCTAGACAAAAGCTTCACCATCTTTTCCTCTGAAAGTCCATAGGGTATTCAGTACTCTAATCTGTGGTCCATCTTCCAGTTTTTTCCCACTGATTCTATATTATCTTTTATATTATTTTCTTCTGTATTCAGTTTAGGATCTAGTCTAGAGTCAGGTATTGCATTTAGTAACCAGTCAGTTCTCTTCTGCCTCTAATTCCACAGCCTTTAAAGAAAGGCTTTAATGCCACTGTTTTGTGTTTTGGGTTTTTTGGGGGGGGGTGAAAATATTGTTCCACTCCTTTTCATTTTCAAAGAATCTTTCTTATTTTGTTATGTCTGTCTTGTTCTCATGCCTACATTCATGTTATGCATCTTTAGCCAGAACTCAATATAGGTAATGAGGTGTCCCCTCAGAGTATCTTATATGGACTCACGTGATTTCTAACTGCTCTAAAATGTTGTCAAATTGTCCCAACATAATTTTTCTTTCACTTGCAAATAAGACCTCATGAAGCATTCTTGGGGAGACACGTTAAGACTATGGAAACATTCTTTTCTTCATCAATATTTCATTCATATTTTAATCTAATTTCATTATAAACTTTCCTATGGTGGTTGCTAAATTTTTCAACTCCAAATGTGGCATTCTGCTGTCAGCATAACATCCCCTTCTTCTCCATTTATTATTTTACTTTAGTTTACTCTCTTTTATATAGAAGGTATTGCTACTTTTAATGATACATAATAAATCTGACCAGCAATAAGCTAAAAACACTTTTTTTTATATACTCCTATTTAAAAACACAAAACAAAAACCCCCATCAATCAACAAAACATATTTTCTTATGTTCTGGGGGGAAAAAAACTACAATGCTCCAGGCTCACTCTATATACCCTATCCAGGCCCGGAATCAGCCTCATATGAGTGTGAAAATACCATAAAAAACAAGATTCGAGAGTTAGATGTGTTCACTGCTAAACACTTCTTAGCATTTTCATTGGACAAGGCCAGAAAACATATGTGTGTGTGTGTGTGTGTGTGTATATTTATATATATATATATATATATATACATACATACATACACAAGCACTGAATATACACTCACATTTATAGGGACATACGTATATATTTGTTTTATAATGAATTTACAGTGATACTTTCAAGATTCTATTTTTCACCTATCTCATATTTGTATAATGCTTCCTTCAGTAACTATATCGTTCTTCAAATTATATGTTGTTGTTGTTGTTAAGTGCCGTTGAGTCACAGATGACTCATAGTGACCCTATGAACAAAGACCTGAACCCTTACAAACTTCCACTCTTTCTCCAAGTTTATAGGGTTTCCAGAGGCAAGCTATTTTGGAAATGGATGCCATCCCTGCTTCAAAGCTTGTTTTAACTGGGGAGCTCCACCAAATACTGTCTACCATGGGTAATTTACTAAATCTAAAAGTATTTCACAATATTTTGTCCATATTATTACAAAAATAATAAACCTAATAAAAGAGTTCAATAATTATTTGTTCCCTCTTTCCTCTACCCAAGCTCAGAGCACAAACTAACAACCAGAAAAAGAAGTTCTGTATTTCTAGTTAAGAGCCTTTTATAGAACTGAGTCCCAACAGACGCTCAGACAAGTAACCTAAAATTAGCACCAGAGAATAACATGCTGAAGGTCTCTCTCCCACAATTTATTACAAGACAACCTATGAATTCTAGACATTGCAGATTAAGGTATATTATAGTTTTTGTTAATTACACAGTGAGTCTTAAATTGAAACTTTATGTGGACAGAGAAAGCAAAGATCCTCAACCAAAGTGTAATTACGTGAAAAACTGTAACTCACACACTGACTCTGAACAGCATCTAACTAAGCCATACATACTAGTTTAAAAAAAAAAAAAGAAAGCAAAACAAAAAAACCCAACATCACATATGCTCTTGCTAATAGCACAGGTAACAACTTTGTTTAAGCTTTGCTTAGTTGTCCTTAATGATCCAGACAGTTTCTTTTGTAAATTTAACTTCATGAAACAAACAAATCGTATGGTGGCATTTTCATGACAATGATCATACAAGCAGAGCAGAATTTTTAAAAATATTATGGAGAACACTTTTTAAATAAGTACAATAAATGTTTGCTCTCTATCACATTGTTGTTATCATTATATTCCACTGAGTATGATCTGACTCCTAGCTGACCCTCCAATAAGTTTTCAGAGGTAGTAAATTATACAGGAAAAGAAGGCTCATCTTTCTTCCAAGTAGCAGCTAGTGGATTCACACCATGTGCCTTTGACTTAGCAGTATAGCACTATATCATTAGGTCACCAGAGTTCCCTTGACTACGTTACCAATTCCTTTGTCATCCACTAATCCATTCCTCAAAGTTAGTCATTGTTAACAGTTTGATATGCAATTTTCAATGTTCAAATGGCAAACGTGACCACTTCTGATAGACTTTAACACACATATTTACACTTCCTAAACAGCATGCCTCTGGAAACTCTTTGAACTTTGATAAATGGCTATGGTCGTGGAAAGGCTTTAGGCATTTTGTTCATGGGGTCGCTATGTAGACAGCAAACAACTGTGTGTGTGTGTGTGTGTGTGTGTGTGTGTGTGTGTGTGCGCGCGCGCGCGCGCGCATGAGAGAGAGAGACAGACCTACAAGCACTTATGTAAAAATAAAAAGCAAATTTTTAAAGCCTTTAGAGTTGAAGGTTAACACGTAAATTCAAAATGGGAAAAGATAGGAGTCAAATAATTTTTAAAATTAAATTCAAAATATATTTCGAATTCAGAGGAGTATCTGTTGGGCAATCTCCTCCTGCGCCAGTTGGATTCGATTCAATGGTACACAACAAGGGGGGGGGGGACCATAGTTACATTCCTCAGTTTAAAAACTCTGCTTGCATTTTGACAAGTTTTAGAATATATTACTATTTTGTTGTAGATACCAAGTTCTGGTGACACTGTGGCTTATGCATTCTCTTGCTAAACAAAAGAATGGTGCTTTGAACCCATTAGCTACTCTACAGGTGAAAGAAATAAGTCAGTCTGGTCCAATCCATGATTATTCCTTGGAAACCCTATGAGACTGTTCTACCAAGGCCTACAGGTTGACTATGAGTCAGAATCAACCTGGCATCACTGACAGTGGCAATTCTGGCACTTTCAGGTAGGTAGCTTGCACAGTTTGTAATCTATCTCTTTACTGTGAGTTCTCAATGAATTTTAAAGACAAAGATTAGAAAATAAATTGTTAAGGAGATATAGGGAATGGCTACTTCCATTCAACCTCTCACAACATAACCAGAGTCTAAAATAACTGCAATCTTATGTCTATGTTCATCAGAATGTGCCACTGCCAAACCAAACAAAAACATAAAGCCTCTTAGTAATCAGGTGGATACAATGACGTACATCATACATCAAGTAATAATTCTTCCCACTTAGTCTGGTGGTTTAGCTCAATGGAATTATGAACAAAACAACCAGGGGCATGAGAAACAGTTATGCCAGGGCTCAACTGCATACACTCGCTGACATTCCTATAGCTCCTGTCAAGAACCCATTCGTCCAAGTCTCTCATTGGTTATCTCACCTAGGAGAACTCAGTTACAGCTCAGAAGGCAGTTATTTTTATCAAACTCTCTCTATAGAAAGAGTGGCAACGTATCATCACTAGAGGAGCCCTGTTGGTTTCCTAGGTTAAGCTTTGAGTTGGTAGCAAAACGGTCAGCAGTCCAAACTCACCAACCACTCCACAGGAGGATGAGGCAGTCGGTTCTTGTAAAGATTCAGAACTCAGAATCCTTACGGAGTAGTTCTACCCTGCCCTATAGGATGGCTATGGGTAGAAACTGAAGCCACAGCAGGGAATTTTGCTGTTTCAGAATCCTCACTGTAAAAATCACCAATTCTGAACTGTAGCACCATTATCCAAAAAGGGAATAATGCTTCATTTATTTCAAGCTATCATGGATGACTGATCCAGGAATTTACTTCAAAGTGGCAATAGGTAAGTGCCCAGAGGCCTTACTAATCTTACCAAACAGTTCCTCCTACAAAAGTGCTACCTTTACAATAGGAGAAAATGCTTATTTTTTTTTTTTAAGATTAAGTTTGTGTTTACTTTTTTAGTATCAGAAAATGCTTTCTTTCTTGAAGTTTCATATGCTAATTGCCACCCCACCTGAAAGGGAACTCTGGTGGCCTAGTTGTAGAAGGAGCTGCACTGCCCACCCAAAGGCACATACAATCCACTTGCTGTTCTGCGGAAGATGGGCATTCTCCTCTTTTGAGATTTACAGCCTCTGAAAACTCACTGGAGGGTTATCTTTTGGTCGGACCTAACTTGATGGTACTTTAACAACCACCACCCCACATGAAACCTTCTGAAATTAGGGTGTTTTCTGAGATCAATAATGGGTATCTCCCAACTCTAGACCACACTGACTATAGGAACAAAGCAATGATAGTGAAGGTGTTATCTTCCATCTGCTCTCAAATTTTTGCTCCTTAACTCAAGAACCCCAGAATCTACTGACTTAGATGTTCTAGACTCAAGAGAGAATAGTAATATTGTATATGTATCACTACATATATATTTTATCTATTACTGTATTCAACTCCATTCAACTGTATTCAATGCCATTGGAGCTAGAACTCAGCTGAACCTCTGGGAGAATCACAGGCTGTAAATTACACAGGAGGGGATTTTCCATTTTTCTTCCAAAGAGCAACTGGTTAATCTGAATAACCTATCTCTGAGTTGACAATACAACTTCTTATCTACTAGGCCTCTACAGTTTCCCAACACTGCATTGTTGTTGTTGTTGTTGTTGTTGTTGTTGTTGTTGTTGTTACGTGCTGCTGTGTCAGGGACGACTCATAGTAACCCTCCAGTGGGTTTTCAGAAGCAGTAACCTGTACAGGAGGAGATAGTCCATCTTTCTACCTTGGAGCAGCTGATGGATTCCAACCACATGCCTTTTGGTTGGTAGTGCAGCTCCACTTGGCCACCAGAGCTCCTTCGAACTCTACTGAAAACTATCCAGTTTGATTACTCATGACAGCAAGAAAACGGGCAAAGACAGAGGCTATGGAACTGGGTGACGATGACTGTCATTGACCATCAGCGAGAAAGGGTGGCTATTCTATTCTCCAAGAACATGAGAACAACTCAGGATCGCCTGGAGTGTATTCTGGTCCTATCACGCAAGTAACAATTAGAGGAAGACTGTATCACAATTCCAGAGAGCTGGAACTATCAGGGAGTCATTTCAAGAATAAAAGTTGGAGTCAGTTTGCTAGGAATAGAGCCCAGATGAGCCACGATACTAGAGGAAGGTGACAGAAATAGGAAATCAGAAGTGAACTAGGTTAGGGCTTTCTATGTAGATACCAAGCTAAGGAGTACAGACACCATTTATTTTCTTTAACTAGTCTCTGGTACATAATAAATATTTTTATCTTTTTTTAAAAAAAATACTTTTTCATTTCCTACTTCTTTCCCCTAGCAGTACAGATGACAAGTTTACAGAAGTTAAATTATCACTTACAGTCCATGGTTTATAGAATATTCACAAAAACTGCAGTGGAGCCAGAAGCAGTAGTGATAGTATCCAGAATAAGCAGTTCTATGAACTACTTCTAGATGCATCTGGATGCTCACATTGGTAAAACTGCATCAATAAATGTACAAAGTTATCTCTGCTCTTACAGAAGAGGACAGTGAAAAGAAATGAAAGTTGAATAAGGGATTGTGATGTTCTGCACACCTTCTGCAGAGCTGCTCAGCTTTTGATGGACATGATTTCCAACACAACGAGTGGAACCCTCCAGTTCTAACTACAAAACCTAACCCTGCAACCATGGCTCTTGGAGAGCTATATGTTGCTGTTGTTGCTGTTACGTACTATCTAATACAATAAGACTCACATCACAGTGATCCCATGAACAACAAATATGAACTCTGTCCTAATCTGAGCTATCCTCATTATGACACACTCGAGCCCACTGCAGCAGTCACTGTCAATTCATGTAGCTAAAGATCCTCTCTTTTGCTGACCCTCCACATTTTCAAGCATGATGTCCATCTCCAAAGAAAAGCTTCTTCCAACAACATGCCCAAAATATGCGAAACAAAGCTTTGTCATTTTTGCCTCCAAGGAGCAAGGCTGTTCTGTCTCTAAGACTTATCTGTTTGTTCTTTTGGTAGTACATGGGATATTCAGTACTCTTCTCCAACACCATAGTTCAAAGGCATCAATTCTTCTGCCATTTTTATTCACTGTTCAGCTCTAAGATGCACAGCAAGTGACTGAAAAGACCATAGCCTGAATCAGGTGCACCTTAGTCTTCAAGCTAACATCACTGCTCCTCAGCAATTTGGAGAGGTCCCTGACTGCAGATTTTCCCAGTGCAATACATTTCCTGATCTCTGACTGCTGGTATCAAGTGTGCTGACTGTGGATTCAAATAAAATGAAATAATTGACAGTTTAATCCTTTTGCCATCTATTAATATGCTGCCTATTAAGTCCAGCGGTGAGAATTTTTGCTTTCTTGATGTTGAGATCTGTATGAAAGGCTGTAGTCTATGATCTTGTGCAGCAAACACTTCAAGTGTAGGCTAATCTAAGCCTTTCTTGTTGGATTATAAAAACGGAAAAAGCAACACAGAAAATAAGTCTTTCTAACCATGAATAATGGAAGGGGTGTAGAAAAAAGGTGTAAAAACTCGAGCCGATGAGATTTCTGTTCAGGTGTTACTTATTAACATCATCATTTCATTCTTAACATAAGTCTCATAAATGCTCACCCCTTAAGGTAGTGTCGGTTAACTGGAACCAACAACAACAACAAAAGCTAAAATAATTTTTTTCTAGGAAGTAAATGAAAGATGTGAAAGGTTCTTAAGGTCAAATTATCATAATCATAAGTTTTCCTGGCTTCCTCTTAATCCCATTCGGGAACAAGCCCCGTAACACAGTGTATGTCTGTCTTCAGAGTTGTGTCATTGGAACCCTCATGCCTAACATGCTTTTTCATATCCTCCTATTTTGCAAGAAAGCATATTTACACCAAAATTTCAGTTAGTTCATGTTCACAGCAGTTCCCTGTTAAGATATTACTAGGAAGCATCAGCAGTTCTCTGTATCTCGTGATGTGAACCAGTGCCAGCACAGGGGACTAAATGATTACTGATTAACAATGGAAATTATTTTTCCCTTAAAAATCATCTAATTATAAACAAAAGAATGTCAAACCCAGCCTATTTCTGTCCTCCGTGTGCTAAATGTCCCCTGATACTCATGTGACACTGGCATGCATTTGTGGCAGGTGTGTAAGAACATTCTCTACAGACTTTGGAGTCACGATTAAATCATCATTAACAGTATTTCACTCCAGCCATTATGGCCCAGGCTCGGTGACTAATTTCTAGACTGTTCAGAAATTCACTTTATTTCCACATCTCTTTCAAGTCCTGCTGTTCTGCCACCCTAATCTTGTTTATACTTCAGTTTTTATAACTAAGCTTCTGTCTTGATCCTCTCCAAGGTTTTTAAAGTGGTCACTGCCTTTTTTTTTTCCTTTGGGTTATCAATCCTAATCCTAATTATGATATGAACAGTATCATGTCATTACCTAGAGTACAGTATCCAAAGGCAGAATTCTTTAGTGACCATTTATATAGATGTCAGTGTGTATATATGTATTCACTCATTTATACACACATGCATAACCTCTCATCCCAGACAGTTTTCATGTGCTTCTCTACCTTGAATTCTCATTCATTCTTGATTGTCTAGATTACTAGATTATCCAGAAACTAAAATTACTCTTCGTTTGGGACAAAGATGGGCAATTTGTTTCTTTGATATTTACAGGCCCGGAAATCTGAAGAAGGGTCACTGGCTCAGAAATGGCTCAACGGCAGTGAGTTCTGAGTTTCTGAGATTACTTTAGCATGGCCAGATCAGGACCTACAGTTTAAGCAAGATCAGTGCTGCAATGCAAATCTGTTTCTAAGTATGGCCTCATGCTTGCATGTCTCCTACAAGAGGAACCTCGACTCTGCTCTAACATTTGGTCATGCTCTATCTATCACAAATAGGAAAAGAAAGGAAAGGAAAGCAAAGTGAAAAACAAGACCATGAAGTTGATTCTGACTCCTGCCAATGCTATGGGACAGAACAGAAACAGCTCCATAAGGTTTCTGGAAGCAGAGTACATACGGTGGGTTCAAACTACCAATCTTTTCAAACAGCAACTGAGCACTTAACCACCGTTCCTCTGGAATTCTTCTAAATACGGTAAAGCTCAACTAATCCTGAGACATGGTAAAGCTAAGCAAACGTTTGCAGGTTTTGTTTTCTTTTCTTTTCTTTCTTTCTTTTTTTTTTTTTAAAAAGTACTTTCTTTTACCTCTTCTTCACTATGGACTATCTTGCTATTCAGCACTCAGCATTTATGACAGCTCTGAAAAAACGTCTCAGGCAGCACAACCCATGGTCTTAGTCCCACACAAGACCACAGCTGCCCCAGGGCTCCCTCCCCAGGCTACTTCAAACAACATACCTGAACATGACTGGGTCATCTGGCAGCTGACTGATGAAAGACATTTTCTCCCATTCAGCTGCCACATCTTGGTTGAGTCACAGAGGATGGGGGACACATTTCGATCTCAGACAGACAAGGATAAACCAAGCAAAAGTCTCAAGGTGCTGGGGAGATCAAGTAGGTAGGACAGTGGAAAGGTTGTCATGTGAAGGGGTGGATAGATGATAAGCAAAGGCCTACAGCAGGTGGCAGGAGGTGGTAGGGTGGTAACATAGACTACTAACACCTTCTTTGACCCCCACAAGCTCTAAGGTAGCGGGAAAGGAGTAAATTGAAACAGGGGCACCCCACCAGCTTCTAAAAATGCACTAGGGGTATTTGATGGATGGTGAACAACAAAGGTGGGTGGGGGTAGACACCAAAGCTGAAGACGTCAATTCTCAAAGACTTCATTCTCACGGCATCTTTATTTCACATAAGGATCTAGTCTTTGGAAGCTAACCATATGATAAGAGAAATGTGGGTGTATATTCTAAACAGTATGAGCTGGAAACCTTGTCATATAATATTAACATAATAACACGATACAAGAAATATCCCTGTAAATTACATTCTCATGTCAAATTTTTTTAATCATCAAAGACAAATCTTTAAAATAGGAAACAAGATAACTGCCGCATCACATTTTGCCAGCACAGGTTATTTTACCATTTGGGATTGTCAATCTCATCTTTATGTGTTCTAAAAATACTTATTTAAGATAAAAAATAGGATTCACCAGAAGTAATTGATTCAATGAAGTAGTTGATACTGTTGCATTCTGTCAAGTTGATCCCAACTCATAGCAACACTACAAGACAGAGGAGTTCTGCCTCACAGGACTGCCTAGCAGTTGTGTACTGTTGTTAACACTGGGCTGCTAACTAAAAAGTCAGCAGTTCAGATCCAAAAGCCATTCTGCTAGAAAAATAGGAGGCAGTGTCCTCTCTTAGAGGCTTACAGCCTCAGAACCCACCTGAACTGTCTCCAGGGCACTGGATTTGGGGATTTTATTTTGGTTTAAGCTTTCTAGAGCATAACTTCAGGTCTTTTCTCCCACAAAGTATGAGGAGGATTGGAATTACCCATCCTTGGGTTTAGCAGTCAAGATTCTAGCCATTGTGCCACCAGGACTCCTCAAAATAGTGTATTGAGCTTGTCCTATAAGCTGATTGCTCTTCTGATCAATGCTGATCTTTTTTATGCAACTCATCAAATGTTTAATTATTTCAATGTTAAAAAAAGGGTCGATATAAATTTTTCCAAAACTTAGTTTTGTTGTAAATACAACACACTCCTTCCCTTAACGTCATTCACATTCTGGCTTCAAGTGCACTTTAATTCCTTATCAATGATCAGGCCACAAGTGGGATTGATTATCTCAGATATGTGGTACAACTGCAAAGTGGCCCAAAATTCAAAAGGTTTATGTATTTAACTTAGAAAACAAAAGACAAACTCTTATCTATTAGGTCAATTCTGAACTTTCATCAGGTTTCCAAGGTTGAAAATCTTTAAACAGGAGATGATCTATAGCAGCCTAACATAAAACAGACTACGTCACCAAGGTTCCTTGGTATATAGGTCCCTTATACATGAAGAAAGCTGAAGAACAAAAGAAAATAAGGAATTCTAAATTTTGTGGTTAAAGTAAAGCCAATGAAACCTCAAAACAACATTATGATGTATATGACAGGGCAATAGGATATGTTCAAACTCCAACACCTCAAAAAGAAAAGACAATCCAATTACAAAATGGGTAGAGAACATTAAAAAAATACTTAAACAAAAAAGACACTCAGATGGCCACAAACACATGAAGAAAAGCTCAAGGTCATTAGCAATTAGAGAAAGGAAAATCAAAACAACAAGGAGGTCTAGTCTCAAATGTCAGTAGGACAGTACTCCTTAAAGGGCCCGTTGTAGTAGTCACTCCACAAGGACCACCCAGAAACACTGATCACCCTTCTTGTCCTGTCACAGCAGCAAATGGTTTATATAGTATAGCAATATACAGTATAGTATAGTATAGTATAGTACAGTATAGTATAGTATAGTATAGTATAGTATAGTATAGTATACAGTATAGCAGCAAATGTCAGTAGGACAGTAATTAATTAGAAAAATACTGGTCAGGGTGTTAAAGAGCTTTGAACTAGGGGGAAAGGAAAATAGTGCAACCACCACAGAAAGCAGTTTGATTCTCCCCAAAAAAGTTGGGAACAGAAATAATACCACTTGATCCAGCAATTCCACTATTAAGTATATATCCTAAAGAAATAAGAACTACAACACAAATGATATATGCATATTCATATTTACTGGATTTACTGGCATTAGTGACAATAACAAAGAGACAAAAACAACTCAGATGTTCATCCATGGACAAATGGTTAAAGAAACTACATCCACACAGTGGAATATTACTCAAAACTTAAGAATGAAAAAAAAAAATTTAAAAAAAAACAAAAACACAAAACTTAAGAATGACAAAGAGTCCTGAAACATTCATGAAATATTACCTAGCACTAAAGAATGAATGAAAGAAAATTTGTGAAACAATGACTACAGCATGGATGAATCTAGAGAACATTATGCTAAGTGACATAAATCAGTCAGAAAAGGACAAATACTATGTAAGATCACTATGATAAAAACCAAGCAAACACAAAGAGAGTAAAAACTGTTGCTGTCAGGTGAATACTACTCATAGTGACCCTATGAACAACTAATGGGTGTCTTGTACTAACCTACACCATTCTCATGATCTCTTTCATGTTCAAGACTACTGTCACAGTCATGTGTCAATCCATCATATTGAGAATCTTCCTCTTTTTTTTAAGGGGATGTTGAGTGGGGTGCCCCAGCCAGGTCTGTTTGTTGATGGGAAATAGCGGTACTGGGACCAGGCTTCCAGGGTCTGGCCAAGAAGTGGCAGGTGCTGGCAGAATGGACTGCTGGATGTGGTAGGGGTCAGGCCAGCCTCACCTGCTGGGAGCATATTGCAGGACCAGTCAGTCATTCTCCTTGGCCTGGTACCCCTTGATGAATGGGAGGACCTATGGGAATCCTTCAGATGTGACAGGTAGTGGCTGGTCACCTCAGGGGACTTGCCCAGGTGCTGTGACAGGACAAGGAGGGTGATCAGTGTTTCTGGGTGGTCCTCATGGAGTGACTCCTGCAACGGGCCCTTTAAGGAGTACCCGGTTGTACTTCGTCAAAAACAGATGTTTGTTTTTTTAGCAGTCCATGGGATATTCAATGTTCTTGATCAATATCACAATTCAAATATATCGATTCTTTTTTTCAGTCTTCTTTATTCATTGTTCAACTTTCAGCTACATACAAAGCAAATGAAAATACATGGCTTGAATCAGATGCACCTTAGTCTTTAAACCAATATCCTTGATCTGTGGCACTTCAAACAAGTCCTTAACAGCCAAGTTTTCCAAGGCAACACATCTCTGGATTTTCTGACTGTGGGTATTGATTGTGGATCCAAGTAAAATGAAATCGTTAACAACTTCAATCATTTCTCCAACTATCATGATGATATTTATTGGTTCAAGGGTGAGACTCTTTATTTCCTTGTTGTTGAGATGTAATCCATATTGAAGCTGTAGTATTTGATCTTCTTCGGTAAGTGCTTCAAGTCGTCTTCCTTTCTGCAAGCAAGGTTGTGTCATAAGAATAATGCAGGTTGTTGATGAATTTTCTTCCAATCCTGATGTCACATTTTGCTTCCTATAGTCCAGCTTCTTGAATGATATGCTTAGCAAATAGACTGAATAGGTATGATACAGGGATACAATCCTGATGCACACCTTTCCTGATTTTAAACCGTGCAGTGCTCCCTTGTTCTATCTGGAGAATTGATTCTTGGTCTCATATAATTTGTTATGATTCACACAGACAAATGTCTTTGCATAATCAATAAAATAAAAATAAACATCTTTCTGATATTCTTTGCTTTAAGCCAAGATTCAACTGGCATCAGCAACGGTATATATCCCTTGTGCCATGACCTCTTCTGGATCCAGTTTGAGATTCTGGCAGTTCTATGCTGAAAGGAGACACTTAACAGAATGATAAGAAAAGATATAGCCAATAAAGTATTGATCAAACATTGTAATTAATTAATAATAACCGGTGTTAGATAACAAAATGTATATGAATTGTTTAAAGGAAAAACCAAAATGACTTAAAAATTTTCACTCATACACTCAAAATAAAGAAGATGCAATTACTACAGTTTCATAATTATCCCTACATGAACTACATTAATTTATGAGATTTTTGAGAAGAGAAAGGGTACTTAGATGTTAAAGAAACTACTGAATTAAAACGAAAAAGGAAAGAAAGAAATGAAGATTTCAGAAGGTGAGTCAAAACACAGTGCACAATGCAATAATCATTGGGGGATGTTGACTGTCCGGGAAGTTCTTATGCTAAGACCACCAACTTCTGCTAAGATGAGAGTTCTAAGAAAGTTGTTCCCTTTCACAAAAGCAATCTGATCAAGTATCTGATAGGCAAAAATATTGATCCATTAATACAAGAAAAATGTAATTAATCTCTTGGATTAATTTCACTTCAACTTATCCTTTCCACATTTGAGACACCAGGCAGCTCTTCCGTTCTAATTTCCTATTACTCAACTCTTGATCTAGCACTCAAATTCAAACTCACTGCCTTTGACCCCTTCTGACTCATAAAGACCTTTTACTGCACCACAACAAGATAAAGGTAAACAACTCAACTGCAAAATGGGCACAGGATATGAAGACATTCAGATAGTGAACACACATGAGAAATGTTCAAAATCTCTAGAAGCTCTAAGAGAGATGCAAATCAAAACAACTATGAGATACCATCTCATCCCAGTAAGAATAGCAAAATTCAACAGAGCAGCAAACAACAAATGCTGGCAAAGTTGTGGAGAAAGTGGAACCCTTATTCACTGTTGGTGGGAGTGTAAAATGGTACAACTACTCTGGAAGGCAGTAGGTGCTTTCTCAAAAAGTTGGAAATAGAAGTATCATTTGCCCCAGTAATTCCACTACAGGGAATATACGCTAAAGAAATTAGAACTGTCACCCAAACAGATATAAGTACACCTATATTTATTGCTACATTATTCACAATAACAAAGAGATGGAAACAATCCAAGTGTCCATCAACAAATGAATGGACAGAGAAGCTGTGGTATATTCACATAATGGTATATTATGCAGCACTTAAAAACAAGGAACTCATAAAATATTATACAAAATGGGTGACTCTGGAGGACATTATGCTGAGTGAAATATCTCAGTCACAAAAGGACAAGTACTGCATAATGCCACTGTTATAAAATAGGACTGACATGGGGTTGGGTGGATACTAAGAAAAGGGGTAAATAATGTACACTGCATTGAAACAGAGGAGGGAAAGAACTATTTAGAAGGAATAAACAATTAGGTATTATCTGCATGACAACAGTCAAGAATAAGAGCTGCATAATAAAGTGGAGGGGGGGAAATTGTACAACAATGAACGCCATCTTTTTTTCCCCCAAGAGAAACTGTGCAACAATGAATGAATGGAAATCCAAGTTCTCTACAAGCTTTCATTAAAATCTCAATAAAATATTTTTTTTAAAAAATATGACCTTTTACTGGGTTTCTGAGGCTGTGAATATTAATTGGGGGGGGGAGACTACATCACAGACGTTCCCCTAACCTAACACTACATTTAGTATTTAATTATTTTTCAAAATTTTATCTTACAACTCATTTCTTTTGGCAGCACTTCTATATTCTTCAGGCATTTTGGTAACAAGTCATTGGCCAATTATATTTCTTTCTAAATTGCTCTTAACAGATAAGATAAACTTTTTACCATCACGACAAAAGTTAAAATGAACTGAACTGTTAGGAAGAAAAGAATTCTGATAAAAAAAATAACAATGAAATTTCTTTTTAACTATCATAAGTGGAAGCAGTCTTTACTAGTCATGTTTGAATATTTTAATAAAAATACGACTTTTTATAAATCTTTTATCAGATGAATCAATGAGAGTGTTTAACTCAAACCCTATATACTAACATAGTAAGCACTTATTTCTGGTATAAAATAATGAGACAAAATAAAAACGGCTAAAATCAAGGTCCTCTGATTTTCTATCCAAGTGTATTTGTAAACATTAACAAAACTGAAGAAAGTACAAATGTGATTAATACATTAAGTCATGACTGATGTAAAATAATAACAAACTAACAACTAGGTATTTGAATGCAACCAATCTTCTTCCATTAAAATTGTGCTTGCTGAACTAAATCTTTACTAGGCTGGAATGATGACCAGAGGACACTAAATATGCAAAACAACTATTAAACTCTTCACTAAGTGGGTGACAACAAGACAAGCAGGAATTTTAAAATGCTAGGCCACGAAGGTCCTTTCAAAATCTTTCAACTTGGATAAGCATGAGATGATACATAAGGCTGAGAAAATTCAAACTGCCCCAAAATACATAAAGAGGCAAAAAAGCTTCCCAAGCTAAGGAAAGAGGGTCACTAGTACTGTCATCTCAGACAGGCAATGCAGCAATTGTTTACCCTGCCCTGTTCCATCTACACAAGTGTGTATAGGGTACTGTTGGGATTACTGTGTTTTCTTCTCACCAAGTGCCATGTCTTGATGGTCTTCTACATGTTTAAAGTATATACACCCAGGCCAACCCAAGTGGTAACTCAGACTGGTAATCACTGAATCTATTTATTTACTCTGCTGACTCAGATTTTTAAGTCTCTGGAAAGAAGGTGGAGAACATAAGTGACTGTCATGACACCATTTCTCATTAATATTTACTATATAACTAATGCAAATTCACAAGATTTTCTGCTCTTTATGTGTGGCAAAGTAGCAGTTTTGAGAAAATGTTTCAGATTTGCCTAGAAAATGTTTTAGACCATGAGAACTGTCACACTGAATGGTCACAGGCCAAACAACTGCCCATCATGTAACATCAGCTCTCACCAAACCGATACTTATGATAAAAGTTTTATATTTATTTCATTTCTGATAACATTCTCATTGCCTAAGTTCATTCATTCACTCAACAAATGATTACTGAGAACCAAATGTCTGTTTGCATGCATTAAGTTTCAACTACTCAAACTCACTGCCCCCTAGCTGGAATCAGCTCCAGGGTGGCACTGCATGGGGTTTCTGAGGCTACTGCACCAGAGATTTATCACCTTTCTTCCACAGAGCTTCTGGGGATTTGAGCAGGACAGCTCCCTATGGACTAGGCCATAGGGAGCAATAGGAAGAGCAAGAGAGTGATTAAAATTTGTTAAAATACAGTATGTTGTTGTTGTTGATGATTGCCGTCGAGTCGAGCACAACTCATAGTGACTCTATGAACAAAGGGCCTGAAGCCTTTCTCTAACTATCGTCGTTTCTCAAAGTTCATAGAGCTCCCAGAGGCATGTTGTTTAGGAAGTGGATGCCACTCCTGCTTCCAATATACAACACAAAATAATGGTCTATATTTAAATAAATAAGCACCTCTTATATGAACCATCAACCTTTTAGTTAGCTGTTGCAAGTATGCAAGATGCAAGTATGCTGTGGTTTGTTTTTCCCTAAGTGTGGTACTTGGTTCCTAATCTTTATGTTAACAGTTCATTTTAGTTGTCACCAGTCAATGAGAACTCAGGCACACAATACGAAAAGAGCAGATCTGCCCACAGGGTTTTTGTTATTCTAATTGTTGTACATTGCATTTCAGGAAAATTTTAATCACCCTCTTGCACTCTCAGTGGCCTGGTCCACAGGGAGGTGCACTGCTAACCCAAATACAGTGCCTATCCATCAGTTCAAATCCACCAACAGCTCTGCGGGAGAAAGAGGAGCAATCGCCTTTGGGGCAATTCCCAGCCTCAAAAGCCCCATCAAGTGTCAACTATGAGTTGATTCCAACTGGAGAGCAATGAGTTTGACTATTTAGAATTCAAGCATGCAAACAGGTCTCTGGATCTCAGTAAACATTTGGTGAGTGTTTACTGCAGATCAATTACCTGCTTATGGGCACATGCTTAGGAAGATTAAAATGCACTAAACACTTTATACATGACAATGCTGTTTATCCAACCACACTAAAAGCACCCATTCTACATTTCTTATTTATTCTCCCTACTATACTCAGCTTGGAAGGAGGAGTGGCATCCACTTCTGTAATAGCTTGCCTCCGGAAACCCTATGAACCTGGAGAGAGGATGAAAGGCACCCAAGCGTTGAGGACTCTCCTTCATAGGGTCGCTATGAGTCACCTGCGACTCGATGGAACTTAACAACAACAACAACAACTATACTCAGCACTGATGGCAAGTAGTTCGTTACTAAACAGTTCTTATCTGTTCACTATTTTTCCTTTACAGTGTTGCCTATGTAAAAAATGACAATTTCCAGGAGGTAAAGATTGGGGAAAAAACTACACTCCGTGACACTGAGTGGTTTCTGCCTCACAGAGACCTTACAGGGCAGTTTAAACCTAAACTTTACAGAAGCCAATTGCCAAATTTCTACTGCAATGCATCTACTGGGTTCAAACCACTAACCTTTTAAAGGTTAGCAGATGTGTGCTTAACCACTGTACCAACAGAACTCCCTGAAAGGAAATAGAAAAAAAAAAAAAACAACAACAAACCCTGTGCCATCAATTCTGACTCATGGTGACCCTCCATCTGGTTTCCAAGACTAAATTTTTATGGGAAGAGAGAGCCCATCTTTCTCCCTCAGAGTAGCTGGAAGAGGAGAACCATCAACCTTTCAGTCAGTGCTGGACACATCATGTGCTATGCCATCAGGGTTCCTTAAAGCAAATACAGTACTGATGTCCAGAAAAGAGAAATTAAGAAGGATATTATGCAAATTGAATTTAACATGCTATGTCCTGGAACATACTCTCAAGGAAGTTTTGTTCCTAACTCAAAGATGGTGCTGGCAGTTCCAATCTGTCAGGAGAAAAATGGACAACCCCCGTGATTTACAGCCTCCAAAAACTCACTAGAGGGTCAGTCAAGAGTTGGTTCCAACCTGACAGCCAGAGTTTGAAGTATTTTTGTTCAGTTTGGTGTTTTGGTTTTTGGGTGTTTTTTTTAAAAGATCCTGTACTGTGAATGATCACCCAAAAGAAAATAATCAGTCATTTAGCTGAGCCAAAAGAAAAGAAATGTACTCCTATCTGCTGCCTAGAGAAACAGGGGCAGGAACTGAATTCTGAATATACTATTCTGAGCTTAATATTGACAGCAAATACCTTTTTTAAAAAAAAAAAAAAAGTGGCACCTTACACATGGACCTCACCTGATGGATTACACAGGAATCAGACTGACTATTTTTGTGGAAAGAAGTGCTGCAGAAGCAGAGTATCTGCAGCCAAAACCAGTCCAGGTGCCAACTGTGGAATACACCATCAATTACTCATGTGCAAATTTAAAGTGGAGCTGAAGACAATCAAAACTAGTTTTCAGGAACCAAAATACAGCCTTGAGTCTATCGCAGTTGAACTAAAGAATCATCTCAAGAACAGGTCTGAGGCACTGAACCCCAAAGACAGAAACCCAGAAGAACTGTGAGAGGAATTGCATACCATCCATGAAGAGAGCAAAAGGCCACTACAGAGAAGGGGGAGAGAGAGAAAAACCAAAATGGGTATCAGAAAAGACTACAAAAATTGCATTAGAGCATAGAGACGCCAAAACAAAAGGAAGAGATACCAAAATAAAAGAGCTGAACTGAAGATTTCAGAAGGCAGTTCGAGAAGGTAAAGAAAAATATAACAAAATGTGCAGAAAGCTAGCTGGAAGTAGAGAATAAAAAGTTGAGAACTCACTTGGCATTTCTCAAGCGGAAAAAAAATTGAAAAACAAAGTCAAGCCTCAAGTTGCAATGCTGAGAGCTGCCATGAGCACCATCTTCAATGATCCAGGAGGCAACAAAAGAAAATGGAAGAAATACACAGAATCTCTGTACCAAAAAGAATTAGCTGACACTGAAAAATTTCAGGAAGTGCTTGATGAACAAGAGTCAAAGATAATGACGAATGAAGTTCAAGCTGCACTGAAGGCATTAGGAAAAATAAGAACCCAGAAACTGATAGGCTATCAACAGATTCAGCCATGGATGTGTCCACCAGTTTATGCCAGGAAATGTGGAGGGCAGCTGTCTGGCCAAGAAACTGGAAGAGATCCATATTTGTCCCCATTCCCAAGCAAGATGATCCAACAGAAAGTGCAGATTATCAAAATATATCATTAATATCTCATACAAGCAAAATATAGTTAAAGATCATTCAAAAACAGCTAGAGCAGTGTATTGACATGGAACTACCAAAAGTTCAGGTTAGCTTTAGAAGAGGCTGTGGCACCAGGGATATCACTGCTGATGTCAGATGGATCCTGGCTGAAAGCAAAGAATACCAGAAGAATGTCTATTTGTGTTTTATTAAATATGCAAAGGCACATGACTATGTGGATCACAAGAAGCTGTGGCTGACATTGAGAAGAATAGGAATTCTAGAACATTTAATTGTGCTAACACAAAATCTATAGCGAGACTAAGAAGCTGTTGTCCTAATGGAGCAAAGAACACTATATGGTTTAAATTCAGGAAGGCTGTACTTCAGGATTTTATCTTTGCACCATGCCTATTCAATCAGTATTCTGAGCAAATAATTCAAGAAGTCACACTCTATGAAGAAGAATGTGGCATCAGGATCAGAGGAAGAATAATCAACCATCTATGTTATGCATGTGACACATCTTTCTTGCTGAAAGTGAAAAAGATATGAAATGGCTGCTACAGAAGATCAAGGACTACAAGCTTCAGTATGGATTACATCTCAATATCAAGAAAACAAAGAAGATCCTCACCACAGGACCAACAGTCAACATTATGGCAGATGGAGAAAGGACTGAAGCTGTCTGTGATTTCATCTTCCTTTTATCAACAATCAACACCCTTGGTCCTAGCAGTCAGGAAATCAGGAGACTACTGTATTGGGCAAGTATGCTGTCAGGGACCTCTCCAAAATGCTGAAGAGCAATGATGTCAATTTGAAGACTAAGGTGCACCTAATTCACATCTTCTCAATCACCTCCTATACATCAGTTGGACAATACATAAAGATGAACAGAAGAAGAATTAATGCCTTTGAGCTGTGGTGCAGGAGAAAAGTACTGAATACCCCATGTACTAACAAAAGAACAAACAGATATGTCTTGGAAAAGGTGCAGACAGAGTGCATCTTAGAAGCAAAGATGGTGAAGCTTCATCTTTCATACTTCAGACATGTAGCTAGGCAAGGCTATTCATTGGAGAGGGATATCATCTTTGGAAGGATGAAGGGTTAGTGAAGAGGAGAAAGCCCCCTAACAAGAGGGATTGACCTGATGGGTTCAGCAATGGGTTTGAGTGTCTCAGAGACAATAAGGATGGCACAGGATAGGGTAAGGTTTAGCCACAGGATAGGGTAAGGTTGTTTACAAGGTCGTTATGAGTCATACGCGACTTGACAGCACCTAACAACAACCTGTCTGCCCTGTAGCGGAAAAAAATGTCCAACATTCTCTAAGTTGAACAAAAATATCAACATTAAAACAAAATCAATTACGTGTGGTGTTGTTGTTATGGCCATTGAGTCACCTGCAACTCATAGCGATGCTATCTATGTACAACAACTCTAAATCCTGCCCTATCCTTTGCCAATCTTATTGTCTCTGACAACTACCCCCCCTGCCCCAATCACTGTATCAATTCATCTCATTGAGGGTCTTCCTCTCCTGCATTGTCTCTCCACCCTCCCAAGCAAGGACTGGTCCCTCCTTGCAACATGTCCAAACTATGTCAGACAAAGCTTCAGAATCCTCGCCTCCAAGGAGCAGCCAGATTTCATACTCTTTAGGACCAAGCTGTTTGTTCTCTTTGCAGTTCATGGTATGGTATATTCAATATTCCTCTCCAACACCACAGTTCAAAGGCATCAATTCTTCTATCATCCCTAGTCACTGTCCAGCTCTCTGACACACAGCAAGTGATTGCAAGGACGATGACCTGCCTGTGTCGGGCATACCTTAATCTCAAGACTGACATTGTTGCTCTTCAGTACTCAGGAGAGGTCCCTAACAGCACAGACTTTCCCAATGCAATTTGCCCTTTAATTTTCTGGCTGCTAGTGCCAAGAGTGTTGACTGTGGAGCCAAGCAAACTAAAGCTGTTAACAATTTCAATCTCCTCACCATCGATCATGTTGCTGCCAATCAGCCCAGTGGGGAGAATCTTTGTTTTCTTGATGTTGAGCTTCAATCCATATTGAAGGCTGTAGTCCTTGACCTTCTGCAGCAAGCACTTCAGGTCCTTCTCAGGTTCAGCAAGCAGGGTTGTACCAATCATATGATGATCTTTTTGGTAGTAATAAAATATAAATCAATTGTTTTCTTGTTGTGCAGTATGTTACCACTGGGGAAAGGTGTGTGAGGAATAATTTTTTGCAAGTTTATCATTACATAAAAAATTTAAAATAAATTAGTAAGGTAATCAAGTTTAAAAAAATTAGACAAATTAAAACACAAATTTGTCTTCTAAACTCATATGTCCTATTAGATTTGAGTATGTCAAGAAGATATGTATAGAGATTCTCTTTTTAAAGTATTGAGGTTTTAGATACAATAACTAATCACTTCTTAAGTTATGAAATTTATAAAGCAAAGTATGTGTATATGTAAACACGTGATTTACTTAGAGAAAGCAGTAAATCTACAACTTTCTATACAGATAAATAAGTTGTTCAACCTAATTAAAAAGCATATATAATGTAAAATAATTAATGGACCAGACAGTACCTGTCTAATTCCCATTTTGCTCTGGCTACTATTAAAGATTCTCATTTTACTTTGGCTAATATTACATTAGTTGACATCCTTTAAGCCCATTCTGGCTGGAGAGCACAGGAAATCAGGCTAAGGGGAAACATTATACAGGAAGAGGAAGTTGAGTTGGCATTAAAACATGCAGCCGGTTCATCAAGTGCTGACCACATGCCTATTAAACATGTCAAGTTGTTCTATAAGGCAAATTTATCATATGATCTCCACCCACAATGTATGGACCAAGAGTTTAAAAAAACTGAAGAAAACTAAATGAGTTAGTGTCAAAACTCAATTATCACTATTACCTAATGGATTTAGAGTAAAACAAGGGACTTTCTAGAGATCAGGAATCAGAGGCGAGACAGAACAAGTACCCTGACCAAAGTAACAGTTCTCTTGCCACAGAGTTAGAACAAGAATTCAAATCTCTTCCTTTCTGGGTCTCTGAAATGTCTTTATAAATAAGCACTTATCTTTTGCCGGTAGTAATACTCTAAAGGTATTCTAAAGGGATTAGACCGTTACAAAGAATCAAACGCAACTCTAAAGGTATTCTAAAGGGATTAGACCATTACAAAGAATCAAAGGGCAAGCAGTTGATTTAAATAATCATCATCATCATCATCATCCTCCTCCTCATTCACTTTGTAGCACTCTAAATGTCAAAATACAAACACATATTGGCAGGAAGCTGCACTGCAATCCCAAAGGCATGTTGTTAGAGGTTTGAGGCCACCAGCTGCTCTGCTGGAGAAGGATGGGCAATCTCCTCCCAAGGGATTAACTGCCTCTGAAAATCCACCTGAGGGTCTGCTATGGGTCAGTTACAACTCTATGGTACAATAACACAACAATAACAATAAGGTTTCACATACATCAAAGTGATTTAAAAGTTTACTAATCTAAATTTGAAAGCTCACCAAAACTCACAATTACAGTGCCATCTAACTCAATTCTCTTAACCATGTATGGTTCACTTTACTTGAAGACTGCAGAGCATCAGCCCTAGGGCCAACAAAAGGTTAGAAAGGGCTGCTGAAGTGTACAGGCAGAACAGCACAGGGTTCGAATCTACCAGCTGCTTTGAAAGAAGACAGGCAATCTCTTCCCATGTGATTTACAGCCTCTGAAATCTGGCTGGAAGGGTAATGATGAAGCAGTTCCAACTTGAAGGGACACAACAGTATATCAACAAATCTCACACTTGCTCTAACACTGCAGCAACAGATCAGGATAGTACTCTTCTGTGGATTTTCATGAAGCAATATTAAGCTTAAAATAATGACAAAATTCATGAGCTACAAACTTCCAACTTAATGTATAAACCATAGTTGCAAGCCAATCATCATGAAGCCTATTATATTGAAAATTCAAGATACACACAATGGTTGCTAAAATCAAATGGATGCTACACTGCTATTCTTTTTTTTTTAATTTTTATTTATTTATTTTATGTGTGTACCGTCAAATTGGATTTGACTGGTACAAGAGGTGATTGTACCTCCCTCTTCAGCAGAGCATCTGGTGGATTTGAACCGCATACCTCTGGGATTGCAGTTCAGTTTCCTGCCACTAGGCCACCAGAGCTCGCCTACACTGCTATTCTTATCAAGACAGTAGTATTATTTTTTTTTATTATTACTACTGTACTATAACATTAAGAATGTTTTGGTATATTAATGTTTAATAGCTTCCATGCACAAACACATTAAATACTATATAGTAATATAAACATTTAGGAAGCCCTGGTGGCCTACTGGCAATAAGTTGCACCCAAAGGATTGAGGCCACCAGCTGCTCCGCAGGAGAAGGATGGGTAATTTCCTCCTGTTCGATTAAGTGCCTCTGAAAACCCAGCGAAGAGTCAGCTATGGATCAGTTCTGACTCTATAGTACACAACAATATAAAGATTTAAATAATGCCATTAGATATGAAGCATAACTAACTTCGGATTTACGTACAAATTTGACTTAAGGACAGACTAAGGAACTGAATTCACTTGTAATCCAAGGACCGGCTATAAATACATCAGTATGCTGCTAAATCAGGTGGTGGTAAAATACATGCACACAGAAGCAGATGCTAAAAATTAAAAAGCAAAGCAACTTTATGAGAAAAATCTTAAGGCTAATAATGTACAAATTTAATAAACCAATTTATTATGGAAATAAATAAGGCTCTACTCACACAAAACCATGTAAATAAAAAAACTAATAGGATACCACATTATGCGTACTATGATATGCAAAGTTTTTCATGTACTTAATGTTGATAACAAGAATTTCATGCTGAAAACACCACAAAACGCGTAACTACATATCATCAATAAGCTTATCATGATAGCCTGTAACACTACTATGGAAGTTTAACAAATATTTGTGATGTAGCCTAGAGGGGTTAAGGAGTTGTGCTGCCAACCCAAAGCCAGGTGGTTCAAATCTACCAGCTGATTCAGGGCTGAAAGATGTACAATCTCCCAAACAATCTATAGTCTCTGAAAACCTGCTGGAGGGTCAGCTATGAGTCAGTTCAGACTTGATGGCAATGAGATGAATATACTTGACTTCTGGTTAAACAAAATGCAGAGAAAATTACTCCTATCACAAGTGTATTATTTCAAATGCATTGCCTCAGTGCATACAGATACTGTGCTTGTTTTTCTCCTCAAACAGAATCGGAAATTGACTCAGGTGACCCTCCAGTAGCTTTTCTACAGCTATAAATCACTCACACAAGAGAATGATCATCTTGCTCCCTCAGAATTACTGCAGTTATAACTGCCAGAGAGGCACTTCATTTGGGAGAGCACTGCAACTCCCTAAGGACTACACCACCAGAGCTTGTCCGTCCCTCCTAGATGCAAAGATACACAGGTATACACAAGGAAGTATGGTGAGGCAGGATGTAAAAGCCAGAGATGAAAGAATGAGAGACATGACATGGGAGTCTGTCTGCACACAGAGTTACCAGGAACAGTTCACTATCTAGATGTTCCAGTGTTGAAAGATTTGTGCCAGGGATCAAAATCTGTACAAACTCAGCCCTCCACTGAGGTCAACTTAAAGTCATAGAGACCTTACAGGTCAGTGCAGAACAGCCCCACAGGATTTCTAAGATGAAATCTTCATGGAAATTAGCTGTCTCATTTTTCTCCTGTGGAACAGTCAGCGAATTCAAATCACAGACCTTGTGCTTACAAACTCAGTGTAGGGAGCATTAAAAAAAAAAAAAGAATTCCAAAGCCTTGCACCAGCACAGGCATATTAAACCAACTAGAAATTCCTCGTTCAACCCAATAAAATCAGATGAAAAATACTCTTGATCCTATTTCTGATACTAAACTTTCATACTCTGGAGAGCTCTTGCTTGAATGTTAATGAGTAGTATTACAGACTTGTCCGTGCCTAATTTATAAAAGATTCATAGATCTAGCATGAAAGCAATTATTTAAAAAAAAAATTAAAAGAAAGGAAAACAGAAGTGTGAATAAGTAACCATTTTCTATAGTCTATTTAGCTGAGATCAATTTCAATCTATACTTATACTGCTGTTTCTTTATTATTACATTTGCTTATGAAGAATGAAAGAAGAAACTTGCTAAACTTCTGGCATTTCCTGAAAATGTGGTTAGTAGAAGGATAGGCCGTGAGGAAACATGTTAAGAAATTTGAGGGCACTTGTCCACTGTGTTCAGAGAAGCAGAGGAAAGCAAGCACAGAGACTAGCCCGTGAGTACACGCAATCCATCATCAAGTGGAGCACCTATCATGCAAACAGTTAAGACACTTGGTTATTAAATAAAAGGCTGGAGATTTGTATTTATCCTGGAAAAAAGGCTTGGTGATCTATGTCCTAAAAATTTGCCACTGAAAACTCCACGGGCTACAACTGCCATTGGTCAAGATTTGCTCAATGGTAACTGAATGTTTTAGCAGTAGGAGTAGTATGCACAGCCAGTTGTCCCAGATACTACAAAGATCAGCAAAACACAGTGTATATTCACATGGGCTAGCAGTCACTGCTCAGCATTGTTTGGTATCACCCAGTTTCCAATGAGCAAACCCTCTTTCTGCAATTCCATTAACTGGACAGACAATAATGAAAAAAATTTAGAAGTTAAAAACTGTAGGCCCTCCCTTCTGGGAACCCAGTCTTGTTAGGGGGAGACAAATAAATCAGGTATATTGAAGATACATGGGGATCCACAGGGGAGAGAAACGGTACTACTCCAAATAGAAGGAAAGGCTTAGGACAGGAAGTGGGGCATACTTCAGAATCACGACGCTGGAGACAGGAATGCCCAAGCAGAAGATGTGCTCGGCTCAAATCTCCCACTGTGCTTAGATGCCAAGTCCTGACATTGCCTGGCACTGTCTGTATGTACTTCACCTCACTGACCTCATCTCTCACCTCCTTCCACCAGCCTCTGGGCTCTTCTCTGAGGCTTCAATACTTGTTCTGACTTAAAGCATTCCCGCCATTTCAAAGGTTCCTTGGTGGAGAAGTGTTCTAAGACAACCCTCTATGAAAGGCAACCTCACTCATACCTCAGAGTATATCATCTTCCCTAACCCTCTTACACAGCTGTGTTTTTCTATGGCACTTATTCCCAACTGACAACAGGGTTATGTACTTGCAAGTTCTTGCTGTATATCCATCACCTAGCATTGTGCATGGCAGATGGCAGTAACCCAAATCTTAAAAAAAGAAAAAGAAATAACAAATAAAAGACTATCAGATATCAGACTAGAGAAGCTAGAGCCAGATTAATAAAAAAAGACTCGGGTAATAGAAAGGAGCTCTGATGGCCAAGTGGTAAGGAGCTGTGCTGTCAACCCAAAGGTACATAGTCTGAATCCACCAGCTGCTCTGTAGAAGAAAGACACACGTCAATTCCTATGCAATTACTGCCTCAGGAAGCCTACTAGAGGGTCAACTGTAAGTCAGTTCCAACTGGACGGCATATAACTGGGTATTAGAACCTCATGCTTTAATCGCTCTTACTAATAAAACAGCATCCATTAATTTAAACAGAAAAAAATGGATATTGAAAATATCACTGTTTTATTTTTTTTTCAAAATTCAGTAAGAAAAGACAATCTGTTTTGGAAAGGGCTTGGGAGGTGATAAGATGAGAAGGATGAGAATGGAACTGAGGAAAACATTTAAAAGGCTATTGTACTACTACTGTTGCTTGCTGGGTCGCTAGAAGAAAGCTCAATGGAAATCCACTAGCAGATCTGTGAGAGAGAGAGGAGGGGAAACTGCTTCCCTAACGACTTACAGTCTTGAGACCTGACAGACGGTTGCCATGAGTCTAAAATGCGTTATTGGGTTTTTCTGGTCTGGTCAGGGTGGTGTTGATTTATTGGTTGCTTTTTTTTTACTACTTCAGGAGAGAAATGCAGACCTAAACAGAAGCAACCTTAATAGAAAGAGGGTTGGAAAGAAGTGTTGAAAAGATTCAAAGAAGACCCAGAGCTAAACTGGATGTGTGGGAACCGAGGGTCTGAGAAAACTTTTGGTCTAGTCACTGCGTAGTTGCCAATGGCATTTTCCCAAACAAAGATGAGAGGGAACAAATCTTAGGGGAAAGAGTAGGAGTTACATTCAGAAATGTTGAGAATGAGGTGCCTGCTGAACATTCAAGTGGTTATATCTAAACTTAAAAGAGGAGATATGAATCTGGAACTTAGTAGTAAGAGCTCTAGGGGCTTGGTGGATAAGGAGCTACACTCCCAACCCAAAGGCATGCAATTTGAATTTACCATTTCTCCTCAGGAAAAAAAGACAGGCAATTTCCTCCCACGCAATTCACTGCCTCTAAAATCCCACTGGAGGGTCAGCTGTGTCAGTCCCAACTTAACAGAACATCACAACAGTAATAAGGTTTAGGCTCATTCTTTAAAAAAATATAAGAACTAAAGTAGTCTAATTACTTGATACTTTTAAAAAAGTACTGTTTTTTTAAATTGTGTTTCAAATGACTGCCCTTCAAACTGCTGCTATGGCACATAAAAGCTAAGTCTTCATGTATCTTAGAATTATAAAATTCAGGGCACATGAAAATTACGACTTACTACATATTACTATACAGGAACAAAATCTGACAAGCTTGATGACAGTAATAAATATCAAATACACTCATTTAACTGGGAATATACAATATACAATGACGTGAAAATTAGTTTAAATACATTAAAAAGTAATGCCACAATAATGTCTGTATTTTTTGCTTCTTATAAGATCTAGGAGTAAGTCAAAAGATCGTATCTGAATTACTTCCATCTAGGAATGTCAGAAGAAAGGAAACTGCCAAAACACCTCAGTGAGGAAATAAATATGTGGCTTTGACTTTCACCACATGGCAGGACTAGGCGATATAAATGTTAGATGGTTGTAGCCCCACCAAAAGGACTGAAGAGCCTACTACTAATGTGAATACGGCAAACAGTATCTTTTGGATGAAAACAAGTAAAATAAAGTGTGCTTATCAAGGGGACTGGTCAATTCTGTTATCCTGCCTGGCTTTAAATGAGCAGGTTCAGAGGCAGAAAATTAAATCCCACTAGCATTTAGAAAGCAGCAGCAGTGAGTGCAGTATGTCCTTTGAGGCAGAAATCCCTGCACTAAAGAGAGACAAGACTGAGAAGCTATAGTGCTAGGAGGAGTAGCAAAGGTGCTGGAGAATCAGAAGTGTTTTTACCACACCACAGAGCCATTACCAGTGGCAGATCCCACAGAGGGAGGTGAACCTGTAAGCATTACCTGAGAAGAAGCTGTCCCAACTGGGTAACTATATCCTGAGTGTTTCTCACCTGAATCATTGTAGTCTATCAGTTCCCTAATCATCTCCATAAACATCAGTATTGTCCAGGAGTTCTGTGTGGTCACTGCAAGCGATTAGTGAACGTAGTAGTAGAGTAGTAAGAGCCACAGGTGGTATGAAAATTTACAGAAAGTATGGAGATAAAAGGGCATGGCATACTTCATTTTCTACCAGCTTTGAGCTGTTGTTCTTGATGGGGATGCTTCCCCTTTGTGGAGTTAATGGACATCAGAAGCTCCCACCATCATACCAGCTTCACTGTTTTACAAAATGTTTGGGTTGTTCATTTTTGGTGGGATTTCTGTCTTGAGTTTCTTGGGTATTTTTTAATCCTTCCCCTAAGTTCCCAACATGAAATTGGACACGAGCAAAAAGTAGGCTTAAGAGGCCCTTGTATTAATTTGCATTTGGCAGACTACCTTGCATGAAACAATAGGTAAAACCTGTATTATCCGAAAACAATATTCCTTATTTATTTACTATGCAACATGTTTCCTCTCATCTTTGAACCTCTACTCTTGCTCAACTTCACAACTCTCTCTCTTGGCCAATTAAACTTTAGAATGCTTCAGCTTAGGTACTGCTTCCTCCAGAAAGACTTGACCTCCAAAACCTGAAGACAGGATTCCATGCCCTCCTGTCTCCACCCTGTAAGTATCCACAGAACCAACCCCTCACCTATTCCAATACTTGTTCAATGAATTTTCTTACTTAACTCTAGGCTCTATTAGGACAAGAACTTTGCATGCCATGTACATAAGGTATTTATACATAAACATATGGATCAATTCCTGATCAAAAGCTCCATTTTTTATGAGCATTTTTTAGGATGTTTATCCAAACATGTATTATATTACCAGTATCAGATGTCAAATCCATTTTGACTCATGACAGCCCCATTGTTTCAGAACAGAACTTCATTCATCAGGATTTTCAATGGCTATGACCTTTCTCAGAAGTAGATTACTGGCTTTTCTTCTAAGGTACCATCAATGAATTCAAATTACCCACCTTTTGGGTAGTAGAGCTATGTGCTTAAACATTTGCATCATGTTGTTGTTGTTATTGTATGCCATTGACTTGGAACTGACAGATAGCTGACCCTCCACTGAGTTTTTAGGGTCAGTAAATTTCATAGGAGAAGAATGCATCCTTCTCCCATGGAGCAAATGGCAGATTAAAACTGAGTGTCTTTGGGATTACAGGGCAGCTTCTTACCATTAAATCCACCAGAGCTCCCTCTTTGCACCACAGAGTACTCATTTAAGAATGATACTCATTGTTATTTATAATCTAATACTAACAAAAAGGGAGCTCTGGTGGCCTAGTGGCAAGAAGCTGCACCACAATCCCAAAGGCACATGGTTCGAGGCTACCAGCTGTTCCATGGGAGAAGGATGGGCAATATCCTCCCATGCGATTAACTGCCTCTGAAAACCAACTGGAGAGTCAGCCAGAGGTTGGTTCTGACTGTAAGGTATACAACAACCACCACCAAAAATTTGTAGAAGATTATTCTTTTAAACATTCTATTTCATATAACTTTTCTAATCAAATATGCCAATAAAACAGTACAGTATTTCACTACTGAAAATAAAATGCTGGGGATACGGAATTCAGCAATTTACTAGTAGTAAGCTGTAGTGCTGCAAATCAAAAGGCATGCAGTTTGAATCTATCAGCTACACTACAGGGGGAAGATGGGCAATCTCCTCTCATGTGATTTACTGCCTTGAAAACCCACCAGAGGGTCAGCTATGAGTTGGTTCCACCTCTTTGGCACACAACAATAGCACCACCATGTTTCTTCATCTTTATGTTGGACTGCTGACCAGTTTTCCAACCTAAGCGGTATATCAGAGTCCCAGTTGCTCTGCATCCTCACCAGAACTTGGCATTATGCTTTTCAGGTGTCTTAGTTGGTCTTAATGTTTTCAGCATCTTTATTCTTACTAATATTTTTGAACCAACCATAGAGAAGTATATGACAAGCATTTCTAAAGAATTATGGTTTTTCCTTCCCTTCTCTTATCACCTATAATCTCACTATTAAATCTGTATCTCTTAGAGGATATTTCTTGATTTTATTGTTTCTTTCATAATGTTAAAATAGTATATTTTAAAAGAAAACACTGTTAATGAATAATTCTAATGCTTAACCTTTAAAAAATTAGCACTTTTTAAAAGTGTGTTACCGTTTATCACCCAATTTATAGCTGAACCTCTGGTGGGTTGTCAAGGCAGTAAATCACATAGGAAGAGACTCTCAATCTTTCTCTTGTAGTGCTGCTGTTGGACTCGAACCGAGCGTCTTTCATTTGGCAGCACAGCTCCTAACCACTAGGCCACCAGAACTCCCTGAACAAACATGATAGGATACTGCAACCCTACTTGATAGTATTAACACTATAATACTGGACCATTACAAAGATCTGTATGCTCAAGGTTATAGTAGCTTGATCTATAAGTGACCAAAAAGAGGGAACAAATTAAGTGCCCGCTAATTGGTGAATGGAAAAACAAATCGTGGGACAACATGATATGAAATGCCACTCATCAGTAAAAAAGGAGCAAGTTCAGTGTTGTGCTCAAGTTGCCAGACCATAAGAATGGCATTGGTTAAGTGTTCAGGAATTTTGTGAACGCTTATGGGTAGCTTAGTATAAGATATGGGGGAGTATTTACATCTGAGTAATTGTCAAATACTTCTAGTAGGTGGTATAACTATTAGCTAGGTCAAATCTAAACAGAAGATAGGTCTTGCAATCTTCCTTAAATACTGAACTGGAGAGTTCTACTCTGCATACAAGAGGAGGAATATACTTGAAGGCAACTAATAGCAAGTGTTACTAAATGTATTACACATCAAGACTTTTTTTTTAAAAAAAGAGCAAGTTAATATTTGCATCACTAGACATATGACTACTATTTCAACAACCTGATTAATCTCAAAACATTCTACTAAGAGAATAAACAATATGTTACAAGGATATCTGGCAGCTCTGGTAGCCTGTACGTACAGAGTTCTACTGCTAACCCAAAGGCATAAAGTTCAAAGCCACCAGACACTCTGCTGCAGAAAGGAGGGCAATCTCTTTCAGTGCAATTTGTTGTTGTTGTTGTTGTTGTTATGTGCCGTTGAGTCACTTGCAACTCATAGCAACCCTATATACAACAGCCCTAAACCCTGTCCTGTGCCAATCGCACTGTCTCTGATGCACCCATCCTGATTACCCCAGTCACTGAATCAATCCACCCTATAGGGGGTCTTTCCCTCCTGCACTGTCCATCCACCCTCCCAAGCATGATGTCCCTCTCCAAGGACCCGTCCCTCCTGGCAACATGTCCAAAGTATGTCGGACGAAGCCCTAGAATCCTTGCCTCCAAGGAGCAGCCCGGTTTAACCCTCTCCAGGATGAAACTATTTGTTTTATTGGCAGTCTATGTTACACAGCACCACAGCTCAAAGGCATCAATTTTCCTTCTATCCTCCCTAATCATTGTCCAACTCTCTGACACATAACAAGTGACTGCAAAGACCATGGCCTGTATGAGACGTACCTCAGTCTCCAGAGAGACACCACTGCTCTTCAGTACTTTGGAGAGGTCCCAAACGCAGACTTTCCCATCGCAATACGTCTTTTAATTTCCTGGCTGCTGGGGCCAAGAGTGTTGACTGTTACAACCTCTGAAAACCTGCAGCAGGGTCACCCATAAATCAGGTCTGGCTCAAAGCAATGAATTAAGTAGATAGGGATATTAATCAGATTAGGATGTGCAAAGAGTTGGTGATAGGGAAAGGGAACTGACTACAAAGGCGCATGAAGAAATTTTTTTTAAGTGATGGAAATGTTTTATAACTAGACTGCCAAAGTCTTTGCAATCACTTGCACCACAAAGCTGGACAGTGACTAGGGATAATAGAAGGAGAACTTTATGGGGCTGTGGTGCTAGATAAAGAGTACTGAATATACAACGGATTGCTAGGAGAACAAACAGATTTGTCCTAGAGAGGGTGAGCCCAGGCTGCGCCTTGGAGGCAAGGATTCTAGAAACTCTTACATACTTTGAACATGCTGCAATAAGAGACCAGTCCTTGGACAGGGATCTCATGCTTGGAAGGGTGGAGGGACAGCACAAGCAGAGTAAGGCCCTCAATGAGACGGACTGATTCAGTGACTGGGGTAATGCGGGTGGGTGTGTCAGAGACAATAAGATTGGCATTGGATAGAGCAGGGTTTAGGGTTACTGTACAGAGGGTCACTATGAGTTGCAGGTGACTTGATGGCACATAACAACATTAACAACAACATTGAGATGAATATCTGATTAATTACATCTGTGAGAAAACTCATTTCAAAAAAAAAAAGCTCATTTCATCATGTAAATGAACTATCCGTAAACTATTTTTTTTCTTCTGGATGACAAAGGCACTATACAAAGGGAGAACTGAAACTTATCAGAAGAAATATCAGGAAGGCATATCTTGACTCAACACAGAAGTGAACTTGTAAATCTCAGGAAGTACCGTACTCAGATCCTGTCTAAGAGAATGCAGAAATAATCCTACTTTGAGTTTGATTTCAGATGAGTAACACCTAAAACAGCTTAGTGTCATCAAAGTCCCTTCCTACTAGAAGTCATGGTTCTAAAATGTCCTGAATACTGTGGATTATGATAACCACAGATATATTTTTCAACATTAACTAAAACTAAAACCTCAATTATTCATTTCCGTATCAATGATACTGTTGCTGACTCAAAAGCTAGTGTAGCCCAGTTGTTAATAGTGCCAGTGCTGGCTTCCAACAGTCAAGAGTTCAAATGCTAACCCACCAGTGGCTTTTTGACTTTGAGCATGCTTCTCTTAAATATCTGTTCCCCATTCATAAAATGAGATTAACATTTTCCTAGTGTCTCACTGAGAGTGGGCGAAAAATTATTACGATGTGATAAAAGTCGTAAACGCTGATCAGCAAACACTTAAATGATCAAATTTAATCCTCTATAAAAATTTTAACTTTCCAAATAGATTTATTCTTTAATAATATATCTGGTGGTTTTTTAATTTTTGTAGAAGACTTCTGACTCCAGACATTCAAAATATATATGTGGGGGTGTGGGGGGGTGTGTGTGTATAATGTTCTGCTTAGGATTTTTGGTGATCCAAGGATCTCCTGAAACACACAGAGGTTAAGTGCTTCAGAACATTTAAAACTGCAAAGTGGTGAAATATCAAGAACCTTCAGAGTAGAAAATTCAGTTAATAATGGAAGGTGTGTCATTAGCTTCTTTCTCTCTTTTTACAAATTTTGCAAATAACACTAGAACATCCTATTTTCTAATCCGTATTTCCTTTTCCACAGAGATACTGTTAGAAGCATAATATTTTTTACTTAATTTCAACTCAAAAAAAGGAGAAACTAGTATTAGAAAACTCTTATTTTTCTAGCAGCTTGAAGCAGAATGGCTCAAAGTTTAGCATAATCTACTGATGTTCAAATAAATTAGAAGAGTTCTCAAGAATATAAATGTATATGTATATATTTCCCAAATATAAAAATATACTTAGGTAATGCCTATGCTGAGTTCCATGATAAGCATTAATACTGTTTTTTGGTTTCTGAGCTTTTTTCCCCCCTTAAATCAATAGAGCTCTGGTTCTCTTTTATGTTTTGCTCATCTGTTATACAGTGTGGTGGTGGAAATTGTGTTCTAAACCTGTCCCCAAATGCTAATTCGGACTCTGCTGTTATCTCAAAGGGAAAGGTGTGTTGGGTGGTTGTTTTTTTTTTTAATTGTTCGATTTTCAGACCACATAATAACTGCTTGACACTAACTAATACATGCCCATTAGTGAACAAAAATACAGTTTGAAGTATGCATTAGCATCATTTTACACTAACCAACTCATGCTCATTAAAGAACAAAAATACAGTTTTCAGTATGCATTAGCACCATTTTTCCCATTGAAACACTTCACCATTTTTAAGCCCCTGTAAGTCTATGCAAAGATTTCTCTTATCTCTTTTCATTCCAGTTTTATCAGATTCTATCTGTAAAAGGTCGACCTAATTCACAGATTGATTCCCCCCCCAAGAAGGGACGATAGTAGATGTCGGGATTAAATGGTAATAATGAAGGAACCGCGCTACACCTCAGGTTCAAATATTAACCAGATCAGACAAATAGCATTTGGACAGAAAGGTAACATTTGCTTTTTAAAGCCCACCGTTAAGCGTGAATCCTTGGGGTGCCGCGACATCCCTTGTACAGGGGAAGAAAAGGGTGAGCACGCAGACACACACCCCAGGAGCATCCTTGGTTCCTTGCATAAGCCGAGGTTTCCAGCATCGGGCGTGGGGGGAGCACAGTGCTCGGAAAGAAGGCAGGCGAGGCCCGCAGCTCTGGAGGCAGCGCCCGAGAGATGGAGGCCTCGCTCCGCTGGGCCCAGGCGCGGGGGGCTCCGGCGCTGGGACCACCTGGGGTCTGGCGGAGGATCCCGAGTCCTGATCCCTACCGGGAGCCCCCAGGGCCGCAGGTTACGCCCCCCACACCGCTGGCTACGAGGAAGCGTCCAGCCTCTCCTTCCCAGCCCCCTCTGCTAGGAGCCCCGCGCGGCTCCCCTCCATCAGCCGCCCGTGACCCCGACCCCGACTGGACCACTACGGCGCCCTCTCCAGGCCGCAGCGGAGGACAGGGGCCCGGCCGCCAGCCCCGGCGGCTCGGGCGCAGCGCCGCCCCCGGGGA
>NW_006399792.1:5068937-5079350 GCF_000299155.1 Elephantulus edwardii | reverse complement strand
CGCTAGGCGGCTGGGGCAACGACGCCGCCGCCTCTCCTTTCCCCTGCCCTGCTCCCTGCTCCGCCGCGTCCTCCTCCTCCTCGCTGGGTCGCCGCCGCCGCCGCCTCAGCCTCGGCGCTCCTCGGGCTGCTCTTCTCCATCAAGGCCGGGCCGACCCGCAGGAACGATCCCGGAAAGTGACGGGTTGTTGCTGTTTCCCGCAGCTGTCGGTAGCCATCTTTAATCCTCCTCCTCCTCCTGCTTTCTCCACCTCCCGCTGGCTGGCTGACTGACTGACTCTGGATCCTCCTCTTTCTCCTCCTGCTCCTCCTACTGAGCCGGCCGCAGAAATTGCAGCCGCTCTTCCTCTTTCCCTCCTGCCTTTCCTTCCTCTTTCCTTACTTCCTTCCCTTCCCGCTTTCCCCGCACTCTTACTGGCTGGCTTCGCCCCCTTCGGCCGACTGCGGGCGCTGGATTCGCTTAGCTCGAGTTCAACCCCTGTTTTCCCTCTTCCCTCTCTTCCTTCCAGTGCAGACGCACACAACACCCCGCTTCTTTTCCCTCTCCACGCACAGAGCTGCTCCCCTTTCCCGCGGTTCTCACCCTCCTCCGTCCCGGTTTCCCTAAAGAAGAAACAACCGGGTTCTGCTGTCCTTCACCCTACACCCGTTTGCTGGGATCTGTCAGATAGCCATGGAAGCCCGAGAGATTGCCTTAATTTTACTCGAGCTGGAGTACAAAAGAACTGCCCACGCTAGCTGTTTCACTACGCAGCTCAGAAACTCCCTGGTGGTCGTTGTGTGGGGCCCCAGTCAATTATTAGACCCTGGCGTTGAAGAGCTCAGCCTCAAATGTTGCCTTCCTTCAGTGACCTTGAGGCAGTCGTTTGAGATTTTAGGTTTTCCTAGTCCTGCCTGTAAAGCATCCTTTCTGCATTTGCAGTCTGAACAACCACATTAAGGACGCTTTTGTGAGCCTAGAACTCCTAACATCTTCAATTTGCCTCCCTGTTGTTTGTTCCTAACTAGCCCAATGGACAATTTGAGCATGTTCCAAATCTGGTCGTGAGGCAAACTGAGTCAGCAGTTGTGAGTGGACCCACTTAAGCAGGCTTACAGTGGGGGAGTGTTAATAACATCTCATGTAATAGTGAGGGAACCTTGTTTTCTACAAGAAGCTGCAGGATTTCCTTCTAATCAAGATGAAGCAAGTTAGATTTGCTGTCTCCTTGTAAGATGGGCAGTTGTCTCCCAGGGTTTTACAGCCTGGGAAAACCCGCTGGAGGGTCAGCGGGTTCTGGGTTCTCTTGTTTCCTGCATGATGGCAGTGAGAGTTCTGAGTTGTAGCCACTTTAAAAAACATTGGTGGCTTCCTATGTAAACTATCAGGCTAAGCCAACCAAGGTTCAGTAGCAGTTTGACTCCACCCAGCACATTCTGGGAGAAAGATGGACAAACTCCTCCTGCAAGATTGACAGCATCTGAAAACCCCATGGAAGATCTTTCAAAGTTGGTGCCTGCTGCATGACAGTGGAGCTTGGAGTTACCCACTTCATGCATAGGGAGTTCTGGTGGTCTAGTGGTAACAATCTGTGCTGCAATCCCAAAGACATGCATGGAATCCACAGCTAGTGTTCCTCTGGAGAAGGATGGGCAATCTCCTCCCTTGTGATTGGTTGTTGTTGTTGTTATGTGCCATGCATTGAGTTGCTTGCAACTCATAGCAACCATATGCACAATATCTCTAGACCCTACCCTATCATGAGGTAATCTCACTCTCGGTGACATACTTACCCCAGTTCCTGTGTCAATCCATCTCATCTCTTGCTCTTTCCCTCCAACCTTCCAAGTACAATGTCCCGCTCAAAGGACTGGTCCCTCCCAGCCATGTGTTGAAATTATGTGAGACTCAAAACCCTTTCTTCCAAGGAGTAGTTTGGCTTCACCCTCTCTAAGACAGACCTGATTGTTTTCTCGGCAGTCCATTCAGTAGTCTTCTCCAGCACCGTAATTTAAACTCATTGTCTGGCTCTCTGATTCATAACAAGTACTTGCAAAGACCATGGACTGAATCAGGCATACCTAATCTCTAGACTGACATCATTGTTCTGCAGCACTCTCTAGAGGTCCCTGGTAGCAGATTTCTGCCTCTGAAAACCTGCTAGAGGGTCAGCGATAGGTACACAACAAGAAGTAGCATAGAGATTGTAAGACATATAACAAACCAGCCTTGGAGGAAGTATACTCCTTAGAGAAACCAGAGTGCTCCTTGGAGCCAAGGATGGTGAAACTTCATTGCATACAATTTGTACATGTTGTTAGAAGGGGCCAGTCCTTGGAAAAAGACATCATGCTTAAAAAGGCAGAGGATCAGCAATGGAGGGGAAGGCTCTCAGTGAGATGAATTGACACAGTGACTCTAACCATAGGCTTAAGTATATCAGAATTAAAGAGGATGGCATAGGGCAGCTTACAGATCTGTTGTTCATAGGGTGCCTATGAGTCCTATTCAACTCAAAGGCACCTAACAACAGCAAACTCTGCTGGAGGTCAGCTATGAATCAATTTCTATTTGAAGGCAATGAGTTGAGATGAACTGAAAGCAACAGAGGAAGGTGAATCAGGAATGTTGTTTATGCTGTTGATAGGTGTCAAATTACTTCCAATCCATAGAGACCCTGTAGACAATAGAACAAAACACCACTTCACCTTGCACCATCCTCTCAGTCGCTGCTGTTTGAACTGACAGTTGCAGCCACTGTGTCAAGCCATATCACTGAGGGGCTTCCTCTTTTTTTTTTGCTGACCTTTTGTCAAACATGATGCACTTTTCTGAAGACTGACCCCTCCTGATAACGTGTAAAGTACATGAGGCAACATCTTGCCATTCTCATTTTTAAAGAGCATTCTATTAATAGTTGCATTTCTTCCAAGATAGATTTGTTCATTCTTCTGGCAGTACACGTTATGTTCAGTATTCTTCACCAGCACCATAATTCAAAGGTATCAATTCCTCTTTGATCTTCCTTATTCACTGGCCTGCTTTCACATGCATATGTTTTTGTCGTTATGTACCATCTAGTCTGACTTATAGCTGACCCTGCAGCTGATTTTCGGAGGCTGTAAATCACAAGGTCACAGGAAGAAGATTGCCCAACTTTTAGTGAAGTAGCTGGTGGATTCAAAGTGCTTGCCTATGAGTTTGCAGCACAACTCCTTACCACTAGGCTGGTGATTGAAAATATCATGACTTAAATAAATAGCCAAACCCATTGCCTTCTAGTTAGAACAGACCCATAGCTGATCACCTGGCAGCTTTTTGGAGGCTATAAACTACAAGGAAGGAGATTGTTTGTTTTCCACAGAGCCTTGGTGAAGGTTAGCACAATAACTCCGTACCCACTAAAGCTCCATAACGCTCTTGGCTTGAATAAGGTACACCTTAATCCTCAAAGTGCTTTCTTTGCTTTTTAACCCCAAAAAAGATAACTTAAAGCCGATTTGCCCATCATTTTTTTTTTAAATCACTGCTTTCTTTTATAGGCATTGCTTTTGGATCCAAATGAGATTAAATCCCTGACAATGCGAATCTTTTCTCCACTTTTCCTAAGAAAATTTGTGTTTTCTTGATTTTGAAATCCATACTGAAGGCGATTTTCTTTGATCTTAGCAATATGTGCTTTGAGTTTCCTTTACTTTTAGCAAGTAAGGTAGTGTCATCTACATATCATAAGTTGCTAATCAGTCTTCCTCCAATCCCAATGATACATTCTCTTCACTTAGTCCCAATTCTTGGATTATTTGCTTAGCATCCCAATACAGATTGAATAAACATAATGAAAGAATGCAAGAATGCAACATTAACATACACTTATCATGATTTCAACTCATACATTCCCCTTGTTCTGTAGGGACCCATTTCCTCTTGGTCTATGTACAGGCTCTGCATGAGCACAATTAACTGTTCTATGATCCCAATTTTCAGAAAGAGGTCCGTAATTTGTTGTTATTCACACAATCAATGCTTTTGTGTATGAAGTAAAATACAAGTAAGTATCTTTCAGTATTCCCCACTGTCAATCATGAGCCAACAGACCTCAGCAATGTTGTTCTTCAATTCGCGGGCTCTTCTGAACCCAGCTTAAATTTTTGCCAGTTTCCTGTACTGCTCCAGCCACTTTTTATTATCTTCCATATCATTTTACTTGCATGGGATAGTAATGATATTGTTCAGTATTTTCCATATTGTTTTACATCATAATTCTTTGGAATAAGCACAAATACAGATCTCTTCTAGTCAGTTGTTCCAGTATCTGCTGTCCACATTTCTTCTAGCATTACCTCTTTCCACAATACTTCCAGCATTATATCTCTTTGTTGTAAAATCACAACTGGTTTTCTGTCAGTCTAAAAGCTTTGCTTTTCACCAGTAAAAGTCTTCAACACAGAATGGACTTTTTCTTTCAGTGCCATTGGTTTTTGATCAGTTCATTTTAGCCCAGAGACTCTGTTCTTCCTGTCTTCTTTAATGTGTCATTCAATTTTGTCTTCTGTAAAATTCTTCAAGGCTTGAAATTCTTCAATTCTTTCAGTTTGAGATGGGATAAGTGTGCTCTTCCCTTCTGGTTATTTTACTCCAGGTATTTTCCCAGTTCAGTGTAACACTTTGTCTTTTGGAATTGACTTTTGGAATCTTCTGTTCAACTATATTATTTCATAATTTCTTCCACTCATTTTCACAATTCTACACTCAAGAGTAAATTTCAGAGTCTTTTCTGACATCAGTCTTAGTCTTTTTCTTTTCTGTATTTTTAATAAACTTTTCTTCATGCATGCTTTCTTAATATCTTTCCACAAATTATCTAGTCTTTAAAATATAAAATCTATTATTGAGATGATTCAGTTGAGATATACTAAAAAACATGATTTGGTTCTTGTGAACTTAGTTTTCTACAGCTTAAACTTGAATTTCCATGTTAGCTATTAATAATTTCTTCTACAGTTGGCTCCTAATCTTGCTATGAGTCAGGAAGAGGATGAGGAAATAGAATATCTGTTAATTGTCTCCAAGAAAATCTAGTTTCCTTGGCATGAGACCAGACAACTGGATAATTCCTGGCTACTCTTAATGAAAACTTTGATCAAAGAATGCACAGACAAATCCTGATCAAAAGGGGAGGAAAATGCAAGACAGATAGGAAAATTCTAATGGAGTGCCAATTTTTTTTGTTATCCTAGAGGCAAAATTAACCCAAGATTATTGCCCTGAGGTAATCTTTAAACTTTAAACCAAAGATATCCCCTAACATCTTAAAATAATAATTTCACTTAACTAATGAACTGAGGGAGCTTTTGTGACTTAGTCCATACGGAGCTGCCTGCTAAACCAAAGATCACACCTCTGACAGTTGGACTCTACTGGAAGCTGGGGGATAAAGGGGAATGGACAATCTCCTGGGTGATTTACAGCCATGGAAACCCACTGGAGGTTTAGTTCTGAGTTGATTGGACAACAGTGAGAGAGAGTAGAGGATGAAAGAATGATTTGTTGTGGCATCAAATAGAAAACAGCAAGTTGAAAGACTGAATAAGAAAATTTAAAGCAGGAAGCTCTAGTAGCCTAGTGGCAAGAAGCTGTGCTGCAGTCCTGAAGGTGAACGGTTTGAATCTACCAGATGCTCTGCTGGAGAAGGAGGGGCAAACTCCTCCTGTGCCAGTTGAATCTAATTCAATAGTATACAACAAGGAAAAAGCTAAAAGAAAAGAAAATTAGAAGTAATGAATGTATATTAATTGGAGAAAACAGGGACAGTGACTGTGAATGAAAGAGGAATCGTCCAGAAAAGGGTAGAAATGATTATGAAACTTCAAGGATGCAATTGATGTCTATGTTGTTGTTGTTTAACATCAAGTCAGAACCGACCCATAGCACACCTCCAGATGAATTCCTCACCCCCACTCCCTGAGGCAGTTCATCACATGGGAGGAAATTGCCCATCCTCCTCCCACAGAGCAGCTGGTGGATGTGAATGGCATGCCTTGGGGACTGCAGTGCAGCTTCTTACCACTAGGCCACCAGAGCTCCCTATTGATGTCTACAGTGTACGTACAACTGTTTGGCTGATGTATTATGGTAAATATTCTCAATATCCACAATAAAAATTAAATTATAAACAAAAAGGAAAAAAAGAAAGAACCTCGTTCTTTCAGAATATGGAGATAGAAGTATTCAGTTTATTTATTCCTGACAAAAGGTCCAATATGGAGACAGGAGGAGGCAATTTTTTTTTTTTAATAATGTAGTTTTAAGAGTCTATTTGAGTATGAATACTTCTTAAAAAGTTTAAACCTAAGATACTACGATTATAAAATTTCAAGTCAAGCCTTTCAAAACCTTTAGAAAAGATAATGAACCAAAACAAATCTAGTTACATATCTTATTGGGGAAAAACAGTACCCCTTTCAGGGGGAAGAAAACTGGGTTGGGGAGGATTCTAGTAATGTTCTCTGATTATCACAAAGTAATCCATACTCAGTTACATTCCAAATTGAAGTTGTCATCTTTCTATACCAATATTCATGTTTTAAATAAACAACCTGCATTTTTTTTCTGAAACTCTTTTAAATCTAGATAAAGTCTTTAAACCCGTTTCATCTACTTGAAGTGAATGATAAAAAAAGCACCTATATGACTTACAATGCTTAATTTAATAAACTAATACATAAGACTTTATGTAATGTGGTTTTCCAACCTACTGCTAGCAAAAAATTGCTAAAAATTAACAAATTTTCCTTTGTAAAATTGTATGTGTGCATTTTAAAAATGGGTAGCATGAAATGACACAGGAGGAATGAGTAAAAAAGTCAATTGATTTAAACACTGAAACCAGCATACTTTTTTTAAAAGGAAAATTTTCAAGTAAATATGGAGGTTTAAAAATTTTGTTCTTGTAATTTAATGTACATTTAAGGAAAAGAGGTCCTGAGTTTTAAAATTCCTTAATATTTACTAATTTGTTTCTGTGCAAAATTTTAAAATAGATGGTAATACAATTGTTGGATAAATGAGTAAGCAAGTACACTTTTCTTATGAAGGTCTTACTGAAAAGCTCACAAAGGGCTTTCCCCCCTCAAGGATATACATAAAAAGAAATATAGCATGTTTCTTGTTTTTCTTTATGGAAGCCTCATAAACACAAACACTACAATAATAAATGATCTCCAGGAAAATTAGCCCCTTCAAATTCACTTCTTTGCAGCTCTGTTTTCAGACCTGTCAAGACAGCCCTTACCTTACCTTCTTTTCTTTAGTCTTTGTTTCTGGTTAAGTGTAGCTTCTCTGTCATTTCAGAGGTTGGTTCTATAAAAGCCAATGATCATATCAGGTTCTCCTGCAACATGATTATTGTTTCATATGTATTCACTCTCAGATAGACTCCAAGTCCTTTATATAACAAAGAAGTATGTTAAAGTCGGGTAAACCCTTTGTGCAGAGGCCAGATGGAAAGAGATCTAGGCATGTGCAGCAAATTCCTCTGGGAATAAAGGAGCAACCATGAAGGGCTATTTCCAAACAGTTCTGCACTGTCAGCCTAGTCTCTAACTTACAGTTCATGAATACGGTGATTGTGGAGAAGAACAATGAAAAGGATATCTGTCATAATAAATAAAAAAATTGTTTTTAAGGTCATTAAAATTTTGTGACTGCATAAACGAAGCATAAGTTTAAATGAAGGATACTAGATGTGAAATAGTCACTAAAAATCTTTACATTTAACAGTAAGAAAAGAGCAGAATAGTAATTTGAGGATATTGTTGATATTACATATATTTTTGTTTATTAACAATTTGCTTTATAAGCAATTTTCTACCTTTATTTACTCATTAAGATAAAATAAACAATTTAAAATCAGACGAATAGAATCTTTCTAGATATAAATATCAGTGAATTACAACATTTTTAACATATTATTAGAACACAGGACAAAAAACTTAAGATTGAAAAATAACCCACAAAAATGAAAAAAAAATTAAAACTTTGACATTTAAAAATTACTAAACCACTAAATTACATAACTACTATATTTTAAGTGCATTTCCATTTTCCCAGGCTATTAGCTACAACAATAGAATTCCAATATTGTTTTTCCTTGTTTTAAAGAACAGGATGGAACAGAAACTGGGCAAGCAAAGTCTCAGGGGATCATGGGAATTTAATGATGGCAAAATCACACTCCTGACAAGTATATAAACTTGGTAAATGTTAGGTTTTATTCCAAAATGTGTGTCCTTTGGAAAAGACAATAAAATTTCTGTTCCATATATTCCTCTTCTGATGGCCTCACATATCGAGTGAACAATGACAAGCGATCCTCATCTGCACTAATTGAAATTAAGCATCATTCTTCACTTCTCAATTTAGAAAACTCCTTATAATTAACTGGTGAGCTGTCCCCGAGACAGTGCCATTTAGAGTCATTACTACACTCTAATTGGGAAGAAATGCTTCTAGAAAGTTCTAATTAGAGACTTTCTTTTCTGTTGTTGTTCATATAAATAAATAGATTCAAAAGAGTTACTGAAGCATTTGTTTTGTTTTGTTTGGGGGCTTGTTGATAAGTTCACTGTTTTTGTTTTTACTTGAGGAAATAATACAACACTAACATCTTTGTATTTCATAACATGGATAACTGAGTAGTAATAATTTTTGGTTTTGCTCATCTTAGTGACCAGGACCACAATCATAATAACAGAAGAAGAGTTCATTCCTTCGAGTTGTAGTTTTGGAGGAGAGTACAGACAGCCAAAAGAATAAACAGATATGTCTTGGAGAAGGTGCAGCCAGAGTGCTCCTTGGAGGCAACTGTGGTGAAGCTTTGTCTTTCATACTTTGGAATGTTGCTAGGAGAGATTACTCCTTGGAAAAGGATATCATGCACGGAAAGGTGAAGGGTCAGCGAAAGAGAAAACCCTCGACAAGATGGACTGATACAGTGACTGCAGCAACTGGCTTAAATGTGTCAGAGATGATGAGGATGGCACAGTCCAGGAGAAGCTTCAAATGTGTTGTTCATAGGTTCATTATGAGTCACACTTAATTTGACCCCCACCTAACAGTATCATGGTAACCAGGATCATAACACACAGTTTTTTTGACCACTTTATTTTTAATAAATTTAATTTCTGTTCAATATTTGAAGCCTCTCTTCCTTTACAATTTGCTTTACCTTTTTTAAAAAGTACAAGTTTCATATTTTAAAAATAAATATCTAGGACTCTTAGTACTTCTAAAAATGAAATATAATAATAATTAAAATGGAGCTCTGACGGCCTCATGGTAAGAATCTGCACTACAATCCTAAAGGCACGAGGTTTTAATACACCCACTGCTCCATGAGAGTGGGATGGACAATCTCCTGTTGTGTGATTACTGGTTCTGAAATCACACTGGAGCATCAGCTATGGGTTGGTTACGACTTGATGGCAAACAACAATAAATAGATAAACTAGGCTTATTTTACTTACAAATATTTTTTAAAAAAACAACTATTTAAATAGCTTATAATACTTAGTAACATTCTAAGTGTTCTTGCTGACTCAAGTCTTAAACACAAACTTCAACGTTGAAAAAGTTCATCTTAAACTTTTGAGGCTCAAAATAAAGGTAAGTGTACTCATTAGTGTAAATCTAATTTAAATTTTAATTTTGAGTTTTTATTATCAATGACCTCATTTTGTTGAAACAGGCTAAGGAATGAATCAAACTGGATTTTCCTGTTTTTCACAAAACTGAGAACAATTCTTGGCAATAAGTCAAGTTAGAAGCAAACAGGATGAAATATTAACAAAATTAAAGCTAATTTGAGGATGATGTGTGACCTTTTTCCCCCATAAAGGCCTCTAACCTCTGGTAATTCATCTGGGAAAGGTATAAAGTTAATATAAAAAGCACTGTATTTCCAGCGATGAGTTAAAATGCTAACAAAAACACCATTCTGAAGAACTCAGGGCAGAAGTCTCTTTTAGTGAAATAAAGTAAAAGAGTGCCATCTACTGACCACATTGAAAATTTAGTTTGTCTTTAATGTGACTACCTAAATTCAGGAAACTATTACCAGAAGCGCTTGCTGTAGGGGGTCAAGGACTGCAGCCTCCAATATGGACTGAGGCTCAATGTCAAGAAGACAAAGATTCTCAGCACTGGACCAATTGGCAGCATCAGGATGAATGGTGAAGAGATTGAGATTGTTCAGAGCTTTAGTTTGTTTGGCTCTACAGTCAACACTCTTGGCACTAGTAGCCAGGAAATTAAAAGATGTATTGCCATGGGAAAGTCTGCTGTTAGGGACCTTTTCAAAGTACTGAAGAGCAATAGTGTCTCTGGAGACTAAGGTGCATCTGATACAGGCCATGGTCTTTGCAATCACTTGTTATG
>NW_006399792.1:5060908-5064012 GCF_000299155.1 Elephantulus edwardii | reverse complement strand
TTCTGGTCTTTCTCAGTTTCAGTGAGCGAGGCTGTGCCATTTGCATTAATGAGTCTTCCTCCAATCTTGATGCCACAGTACTCCACCACATTCTATTTGTAGTCCACAGGATATTTAGTATTTATCATCACCACAATTCAAAGACATCACTATTTTACTTTTTGTCATGGAAATTGTAGAAATGATATTTAATATCCTTATGCATGTCTATTTAGTCTATATAGCCTAATCAGAGTCTTAGCTAATTTGATTAATTCTTTCAGGAATTCAAAGCTATACTGCGAGAGAAAATGTGAATTAAGTAAACACTGATCTGGTTATTTTTGTTTTTGTTTTTGTTTTTAAATAGATATCGTTCATTACTGCAATACTTTGGTACTTCCTCTTTTATTATTCCTTACTTCCTGATATTTCTGCTATTATTATATGTAATTTAAAAAAACAACTGCATTTCTTACTACATTTTTTTAAACTTTTATATTTGTTTGCTCTCAAAGTTTGTATATATCATGTTTCACATCCTTATTGTGTTTCTCCACTAGGCAGAGGCCAAATCACAGGGCCTCCCCCTACTCCTGACTGGTGCTGCTGCTGCTGTTGCTACATTTAATTTATTGTGGTTGGGTCAAAGTTTGCAGAACAAATTCGTTTTCTGCTAACAAATTCATACACGTTTTGCTTCATAACATTTGTTGCAATTCTCTCAGTGTAATAGCGTCCCCACATCCTCCTTGGGTTCCCATGATCCCATGATCTTCATCCTTTTCTTCCTCTTCCTGACTTTTTTTAAAAAAATACACTTTCTTTTAATTTTTACTTTTTTTGTTAATATTTTTATCATTTCAAATACACTGTATTTGATGTATGAACATTGTGGGTTTAGTTTTTGGTTGCTGTTTTTTTTTTTTAATTTTATTTTGTATTGGATCACTTACAAAGTTTGTATACATTGTGTTTCACACTACCGTTCATTCACATGGTGTTTCATACAATCATTCTAATGCATTATGTTTTATAAAATCAAGCACCACTGGACCTTGCCCGTCATTACCCAATCTTTTCAGGTGCCTGCCAGATCCTTCCCATTTCCTTCACCCCCTCCCTCCACCAACCAAACTATGCAACCCTGTGGTTTCACCCCTAGACATCTTCCCCCCTCTTCTACCACTCCTTCTCCCCACTGGATTCCTCATACATATTTTACTATTTAATCTTCTCTTTTAAAAATAATGGTCTTATGCAGTATTTGTCTTTATAATATTATTTCACTTAGCATAGTGCTCTCCAATCTCTCCCAAGTTATGTAGTATTTTTTTAAATTGTTGTTACTGTGTGCTGCATAGTATTCCATTCTGTGAATGTACCACAATTTCTAAATCCATTCATAATTGAGAACCCAGAAATGGACCCAGCTATCTAAGTGATATTCAGCAAGGAAATAAAACTTACCAAATAGGAAAATGATAACCTCTTCAGAAAATGGAAAAAGTGGATTGCTACCTGCAGAAATCTGAAACAGGATTCACATTTTACATCACACATAAAAAGCAACTGAAGGTGGATCAGAGATCTAGGAGTAAAGCCCAAAACCATAAATTTCATAAGGGACAAACTGGTATCAAGCTTAGATAGTCTAGTTCATCTACAGTATAAAGAGACTGCCAAATACTGCCAGAAATGCACAATCTAAAGAGGATAAAATTGATGAATGGGACCATCTAAAGATTAAATCCCTGTGCATCAAAATATTTTTCAAACAGGGTAAAAAGAAAACCTATTGATTGGGGAAAAAACATTTGGCAATACCATCTCAGACAAAGGTCTCATAACAAAAGTTTACAGAATCCCACAGGGCCTCCACAAGAGAAAGCCTAATAACCCAATTACAAAATGGGCAAAAGACACGGAAAAAAATTTCACAGAGGAAGATACTCAAATGGCCAACAGACTCAAGAAATGCTCCAAATCACTGGCAATAAGAGAGATGCAAATGAAAACCACAGTAAGATACCATATCACTTACAGTAGCAGTGGAAAAGTTTAACAGGACAACAAGTAATAAATGTTGGAGGGGATTTGGCAAGATAGAAACTCTTATACATTGTTGGTGGGATTGTAAAATGATATAACCACTCTGCAAGACAACTTGGCACTTCCTTGAGAAGCTGAATATATATATAAAGCTGACTGTAGAAATTTCATATGACTGAGATATTCCACTGCTTGAAATATACCCTGAGAAAATGAGAACTGAGACACAGAGACTTGTACACCAGTGTTCATAGCAGCGTTATTCATCATAGCAAGAACATGGAAACAGCCCAAATGTCCAACCACAAACGAATGGATTGAGAAATTATGGTACATTCACATGATGGACTACTACACAGTGGGCAAAAACAATGATTTTATAAAATGACTACCTAACTTGGGAGGTCCTAGAGAGCATTATGCTGAGTGAACTAACTCAGTTCCATGAGGATAAATGAATACTGTAGAAAACCATTATTATTGAATGAGTATGAGGATCCTAGGGGCATGGAGGGTGGAAGCAGAGGGTTGAGGATGGGGTGGGGGTTAATCGTAGGGTTTTACAATTTAATGGAGTGTGTGTGTGTATGTGTGTGAAGGAAATGGTAAAGATCTGGTGTGAAAAACAATGTATTAGAACTTTGTAAATAAACCAGTATGAAATGAAAAAAAATTAAATGGTGGGAATAGAGAAGTAAGGGTGGGCAGGCAGGAAGTCATAGGGTCGCACAATTTGGTAGGTAGAGGAGGCAGGGGTAAAGGAAATGAGAAAAATCCAGTGGGGATCTGGAAAGGCAAGGTAATGACGGGCATGGCTTAATGGTGATTGATTTTATAAAACAGAGTGAATGAGAATGATTGTATGAAAGACAACATGAATGATGGATAGTGTGAAACACAATACGTATGTACTTTGTATGCAAACCAATGTGAAATTTAAAAAAGAAATAAAAATCTAAAAAATGCAAAATATAATATTTCACTTGGCCAACTGACTGGAAGAGATCTATATTTGTTCCCATTCCAAAGAAAGGTGACCCAACAGAGTGTGGAAACTATAGAACAATATCATT
>NW_006399792.1:5057044-5060808 GCF_000299155.1 Elephantulus edwardii | reverse complement strand
GCCTTTGAGCTGTGGTGCTGGAGAAGAGTATTGAGGGTACCATGGACTGCTAGGAAAACAAACAGATTCATCCTGCAAAGGGTTAAACCGGGTGGCTCCTTGGAGGCAAGGATTCTGAGGCTCCATCTAACATACTTTGGACATGTTGTAAGGAAGGACTGGTCCTTAGAGAGGGACATCATGCTTGGGAGGGTGGAGGGACAGCGCAGGAGGGGAAAGCTCTCTATGAGGTGGATTGATACGGTGACTGGGGTAATCAGGATGGGTTTATCGGAGATGGTGAGATTGGTGCAGGACAGAGCAGAGTTTAGGGCTATTGTACATAGTGTCGTTATGAGTCACAAGTGACTCGACGGCACATAACAGCAACAACAATATTATTACTTTATTCTATATATCCTTTAATCTTACTAAAAAGTACTGTGCTAGGTGATAGAAAATTAATAGGTTTCTAACATGTAAATATTGCACTTTATACTAGCGTGTAATAGTTATTAACATTATGGAACCCAGACCAAAGTTTAAACATGTAATTTTTAATCAAAAGTTAATAATTTATTCATATTTTGTTAAAATAATAAATGGTTTTATTAGAAACATGTAAATTAGGAAATAGAATGCGAAGTTGATTTTTTGCATTTCCATAGAATGTACTATATCTTATACAGACTTTTTGGGTTGTAAAATGTATAACTGACCTGGAGATAGTTTAAATTTTTTTAAAAGAATATCAAAGGTTGATTCTTGATCAAGTTTTCCTTTGTTAAAAATATTTGATCTGAAGTTGTGCCATAAACTTGATTTCCTGGCGGGAAAAGAAATTATAGTGTCTGCCTTGGTTGAACACACAATCTAGTGAGGGAATTGCTACAAATACAAAATTATAATGTTTTATGAACTATACCTTTGGTGGCACAGTGCATTACATGTTGCCAACTGACATGTCAGTTCAAATTCATCAGCTACTCCATAGTAGCAAAATGGGCATTCTTTTCCCATAAAGATTGAAATACTCTGAAACTCATTGAAGAGTTGCTATGAATTGGAATTGACTCTGGTAGTGGATTTTAATAGCTCACCAGGTTGTGCCAAGAAATCTGAAGGACAACTACCTGACTAATTAAAAAGTGTGGAATTTATTGAACAATATCATTGATATCACATGCAAACAATTTCCTGCTGAAGATTATCCAGAAATGACTGGAACAATTCATTGACAGAGAACTACCAGAAATACAAGCTAGGTTTAGAAGAGGCTGTGACAACTAGAGACATTATTGTCAATGTCAGATGGATCTTGGCAGAAAGAAAAGAGTAATCAGTGAAATGTCTTTCATGGACTATGCAAAGGCATTTGACTGTATGGATCTCAACAAACTGTGGCTCACCTTGAGAAGAATGGCATCCCAGAAAACTTGATTGTGCTCATGTAAAACCTATACATAGACCAGGAAGCAAACCTCAAAACAGCGCAAGGAAACACTGCATGGTTCAAAATCAGGAAAGGAGTGCTTCAGAGATGTGTTCTGTCTCCACACCTTTTCAATCTGTATGCAGAACAGATTCAGGAGGCCGATCTTTTTTGAGGAGGAATGTGGCTTTAGGATTGGAGGAAGACTCATTGGCAATCTGCATTATGCAGATGACTCAACCTTGCCTGTTGAAACTGAGAAGAATCTGAAGCATTTGCTGTAGAAGGCCAAGGACTGTTGTCTTAAAAATGGAGTGAAGCTCAACATCAAGAAGGCAGAAGATTTTCACTCTTGGGCCAGTTGGCAGCACCATCATAGATGGAGAACAATTGAGGTTATTAACAGTTTCAGCTTGCTCGGCTGCACAGTCAACACTCTTGGCACCAGCAGTCAGAAAGTTAAAAGATGAATTACATTGAGAAAGTCTGTTGTCAGGGACCTCTCCAGAGAGCTAAACGCAAAGGTGAAGGTGCACCTGATCCAGGTCATGGTCTTTGCAATTACTTATTATGCATCAGATAATGACTAAGGATGACAGAAGAATCTATGACTTTGAATTGTGTTACTGAAGAAGAGTATTGAACATATCATGGACTGTCAAGAGAACAAACCAATTTTCTCCTTGGAGGCAAGGATTTTGAAGCTCTGTCTCACATACCTTGGGCACATACTTGGCCAGGAGGGACCAGAGGAAGGATGGAGGGCAGTGCAGGAGAGAAGACCGTGGATGAGATAGATTGACACAGTAACTGTGGTAATGTGGTAGGTGTGTTGGAGTCAGTGAGACTGGCTCAGGATAGTGCAGGGTTCAGAGCTATTGTACATAGAGTCTCTATGAGTTATAAGTGACTCCATGGCACACAACAACAGTAGAGACACATACATGAGCACCTATCACTGCTCAAATTATTCTCAACAGTTCATGAAAGACTATTACCCATTTGTCCTGCCCTCAAATGCTTTAAGTAATCCTTAGATTTGTCCAGAAATTTTATTTGAAACTTTCCCCCTTTTTTGTATGTTTTGATCTTGTTGCTATATGCAGAAACGTCAAGGAGACCTGGTGTTGGAATTGATTAAGCACTGGGCTGTTCCACCAGTCACTCCATGGGAGAAAGATGAGGAAGTCTGGTTCTGCAGAGATTTATTGCTGGGAAACCCCAAAGGGCAGTCTCCAATAGGTAAATCCATCCATCTTGTAGTCTTGCTATAAGTAAGTAGGAATCCACTCAGTGGACACTGTTTCTAATTTGAATTTTAAAAAATCAGTAACTTAATCTGCTGTATGTCTATCCATATATCTCACTTCATGGCATGAAGTCTTCTCTTTTCTCTACCACTGTCACCCTAGCTTCCTTTTAGTATCTTCTGATTTCATGTTCTCTCTGAGCCTTTGCATCATGTTCCCCCGTCTAGAAATGTTTGTCCTAGAAATGAGACCTCCCCTGAACTTACTATCAAAAACCCCATCATAAACTCTTAGAGACATCATACCTTTTTTTCTGTGTTCTGATGTGACTTATGCCTATGTTTTCAATTAAGGCAATGACTATATCTGTTTTGGATCTTTATTATATCTTAGAGAGTATTTAGGTGCAAATTAAAAACAGAAGAAATGAACTCTTTATAATCTTGTCTAGGAAAATGTTGTCTGTAGAGCTTTGTGCTACAAATCCAGTGGTATAAATCTACGAGCAGCTCTAAGGGGGAAAGATGGATAGTCTCCTCCCGTGTGATTTACAGCTTTGGAAACGTGCTCAACGGTTTCAAATCTATGACAATGAGCTTTGAGTTTTCAGAATACACTTAAAAATTTTTTTTTGCCATGTTGAGCTTCGATCATAATATAGAACAGTACATGCCACCATTGTTATACCTGAGAAAACCTCAGATTTTGAGCTTAAAGGAAGGTAAAAAACAATCCTTATGTATCTTTTTCTCTATTGTTGTTGTGCACCATCGAGTCAGAGCTGACCTGCAACTTACCCTCCAGTGGGTTTTCAGAGACAGTTTTTAGCTCAGCAAGAGATTGCCCATCTTTCTCCCTCTGGTGGCCTTGAATTGCTTGCTTTTAGGATTGCAGTGCAGCTTCTTGCCAGTAGTCCACCTGAACTCCCTCCTTTTCTCCATTATTACATAGAAATAGAGTTATGAAAGAAAAAGAAAGATTCAATTGCTTTGGATAACTACCACTTTTGGTAACACCACTTTGTGTTACAAAAAATTCCAAGTTATAAAAGAAAGTTTTTAATCAGGCAATTAAGAATGGATGTAATATAATGAAGTGTGTTT
>NW_006399792.1:5048262-5051863 GCF_000299155.1 Elephantulus edwardii | reverse complement strand
TGCTAGGAAAACAAACAGATTCATCCTGGAAAGGGTCAAACCTGGCTGCTCCTTGGAGGCAAGGATTCTAAGGCTCCGTCTGACATACTTTGGACATGTTGCAAGGAGGGACAGGTCCTTGGAGAACGACATCATGCTTGGCAGGATGGAGGGACAGTGCAGGAGAGGAAGGCCCCCTATGAGGTGGATTGATTTAGTGACTGGGGTAATCGGGAGGGTGTGTTGGAGACGGTGCGATTGGCACAGGACAGAGCAGAGTTTAGGGCTGTTGTACATAGGGTCGCAATGAGTTGCAAGTGACTCGATGGCACATAACAGCAACAACAACATAATATTTCAAATCTACATATAAAGTGAACGGAGATACCACATCTAATCCTTAAAAAGAGTGGTGTAAACGAGTGTAATACAAGTTTGGCTCAAGTGCCCATATTATATCAGTAAAGACAGGCAGTTTGAGTGGGGTAGGATGCATGACGAAGAGATTGAGATTGTTCACAGCTTCAGTTTGCTTGACTCCACGGTCAACACTCTTGGCATCAGCAGCCAGGAAATTAAAAAACGTATTGCGATGGGAAAGTCTGCTGTTAGGGACCTCTCTAAACTACTCAAGAGCAACTGTGTCATGGTCTTTGCAATCACTTGTTATGCATCAGAGAGTTGGACAATGACTAGGGAGGACAGAAGGAGAGTTGATGCCTTTGAGCTGTGGTGTTGGAAAAGAGTATTGAATGTACCCTGGACTGTCAAGAAAACAAACAGATTCATCCTGGAGAGGGCTGAACCAAGCTACTCCTTGGAGGCAAACCTAGGTTAGTTAACATCTTCCCTGTGTTGTTTTCCAGTCCGAGATGAGACATCTCGGACAGTTGGACGAACATAGCAGTTGCCCCCAGGCCTGATCACTCCTTGAGAAGCCTGATAATATCTAAGACAGCCATATTAAAAAGACTAGAAAAGACAACGAAGGCTCTGGGCCTGACCACAAAAGCCCAAACCTAGGTTAGTTAACATCTTCCCTGCTGTTGTTTTCCAGTCCGAGATGTCTCATAGCGACCCCTTGAATGAAAGACCTGAACACTTATATAACTTTCATCATTTCTCCACGTTCATAGAGTTTCCAGAGGCAAGCTATTTCGGAAATGGTTGCTACTCCTGCTTCCAAGCCTGTTTTAATCTGGGAGCTCCACCAAACACTGTCCACCATGGATAACCATTATCATATTTGACACATCAGTGTCACAGTTTTTATCATCACAGCAACCACAAGTTACCTCTGTACAGCCAATTGATTTTAGAACTGTTCTTTTTAGAGGATAATAGCAACACTAGGAATGAAAGACTTGAATACTTATATAACTTTCACCGTTTCTCTAAGTTACTCTCTATGATAATAAAGAAGCAATGAAAGTTGATGAATCTTCCTCCAATCCTGATGCCACATTTCTCCTCATAGAGCCCAGCCTCCTGGATAATCTGTTTTGCATATAGACTGAAAAGGTATGGAGATAGGACACTCCTCTGGCATATATCCTTTCCAATATTGAACCATACAGTGTTTCCTTGCTCTGTTCTGATGACTGTCTCTTGGTCCAAATATAGGTTTCTCATTAGCACAATCAAGTGTTCTGGGATTCCCATTGTTCTCAGAGTTAGCCACAGTTTGCTGTGATCCACACAAACATCTTTGCGTAGTCAATACAACACAGATAGATATTCCTCTGGTATTCCCTGCTTTCAGCCAAGATCCATCTAATATTAGCTATAATATCTCTATTACTTACCATGACCCCTTTTAAACTCAGCCTGCACTTCTGGCAGTTGATGTGTTGTTCCAGTCGTTTTTGGATAATCTTCAGCAGAGTCTTGCTTGCATGTGATGTTAATGAAATTGTTTGATAATTTCCACTCTCTGTTGGGTCACATTTGTTTGAAATAGGAACAAATATAGATCTTTTCTAGTCAGCTGGCCAAGTGGCTGTCCTCCAGATTTTTTGTCACAGCTAGGTGAGCACATCTAGGGCAGCAGCATCTGTTAGTTGAAATATGTCAATTGATATAGCATCAATTCCTAGGGCATTATCTTTGCCCATGCTTTCAAAGCAGATTGAACTTCTTCCATTTTTTCTATCTAACATATGTAAGCATATCTTTATTGTATATTGCTATTCCCTTCACCCACTTTCTCTTCCACAGGGTTTTCAATGGATTATTTTTCTTTTTCAATTGCAATTTTAACAAAAGTTTATAGAAAAGTTGAATTTTCATTCATTCATTGTTGTACATTTCCTCTCCCAAGTTCAATTTTAAAAAAATCATTCACTGTTTCATTCAGAGACAGTTAAATCGCACAGGAGGGAATTGCCCATCCTTCTCTCATGGAGCAGCGAGTGGACCTGAATTGTGTGCCTTTGGGATTGCAGTGCAGCTTCTTGCCAAATAATTATATTGTTATTCCTAAAACTCATTTAGTGAAGGCTGCTGTTTCTAACCCATCCAATAACTCCGCAAGAGAAAGATTTGGTGACTTGATTCCTTAAGGATTACAGCTGAAAAAAAAAATCCCATGAGATATTTCCAATCTTGTGTGGTGTCACCTCACTCAACAAGTAGAAAAAAATCACAAAAAGTAAAAGAGACTACTTGCAAATGTTATCCATCTCCCTAGACAAAACCAATAATGAAAAAAAGAAAAAAAAACCCAAACAACCCCACAGCACCTTCATCTTCAATGGGAGAAGGAAAAGAATGTTGTTGTTGTTAAGTATCATTGAGTTGACTACAACTCACATGACCTTATGAACAACAGATATGAATACTCCTTGTGCCATGCTATCCTCACAATCTATGTCAGGCCAAAGTCTGTTATTATAGTCACTGAGTCAGTTCATCTTGTTGAAGATCTTCTCCCTCCTGAAGACACATAAGATGAAGTTTCACCATCCTTGTCTAGAAGGAGCACCTTCGGTCTTCTTTATTCAACTATAGTTCTACTTTCAGATGCATAAAAGAGACTCTAAAACTTTCACAGGAAGGAAAAGACACTGAAATAAGGAAATGAACACAAATCCAAATTATAACATAGGAAGTATGTTTATTAAGCAATAAATTTAGGCAGGAGGCTGAATGTTGAGAACCAAAGCCTACTGTTTCTTACAACTTTGTTTCCTTAAATGAAGAGGCAAAATCCTTATGGATTGAATTGTGTTCTGTCCCCCCAAACAAGTAAATAATAAATGAATGAATGAATGAATGAATACATAAATAATGGTAAGGCATAGAAACTTTGTAATGATCTCCCATGATCTGATGAACAAAATAATTGCAGAATGATCAAGGGTCAAATAAAACATTTTCTAAGCCCATCACAATCCCAGTCAGATGTAAAGGAATTCTCATAGAGTGTAGCCTGTAAATAGAGGAACGCAAGCAGAAGGTAGAAAGAGTAAAGCATACTTGGCTTCCTTCAAAAATAATCAGCAGGAGTGCAGTGCATCCTTTTGGACCTAGGCTCCAGCATGAGGAAGCTTCTTGGTACCGGGGAAGGCTAGACAAAACACATGGAGGTCTCCAGGGAACATCTGTCCTACAGTTTCTGAAG
>NW_006399792.1:5045844-5048162 GCF_000299155.1 Elephantulus edwardii | reverse complement strand
CAATTAAGAATGGATGTAATATAATGAAGTGTGTTTCTTTTTTTTTTTTTTCTTTTCAGTGTTTTATTTTTCAAAATATACAATTTATTTACATCTTTATTTCACAACTAGTTTTTTTTATGAAGTGTGTTTCTGAATACAAAAAACAAATCCAATCCTTTGTCAGCTGATTGGTTCCAATTCACAGCGACTCTGTAAGTCAGAGTAGAACATCCCCATCATGGTTCTAAGGCAGTAAATCTTAATGGGAGCAGAGAGTCCATCATTCTCCCATGGAACAACCAACTGGTGGCTTTGAACCACTGGCCTTTTGATAAGCGACCTAACATTTAACCCACCAGGCTAATTTATGCCACCAGGGCTTTTATGCTGATTTAGATGGATAAAAGAAGCTTGATCATATTGAACATTTCAAGCATATACCATTTTCTTAAATTGAAACACTGTTAAGTGTCATTCAGTTAAGTACAATTCATAGGAACTCCTTCTTTTTTTTAATGAGCAACAAATCAGACCCCTACCCTGTCCTCATGATTGCTGATATGCTCAATCTGTTGTTATAGTCACTGTGTCAATCCATCTTGTTGGGGATCTTCCTCCCAACAATATACACAATGTACATGAGAAGAACTTTCATCATTCTTGCATCTAACAAGCACCCTTGTTTCATTTCCTCTAAGACAGACTTGTTTGTTCTTTTGGTAGCTGTTGTTGTTGTTATGTGCTGTTGAGTCACCTGTGACTCATAATGACCCTGTGTACAACAGCTGTGAAGCCTGACTTGTCCTGAGTCAGTCTCACTGATTCTGACACACCCACCCCCATTGCCCTAGTTATTGTATCAATACATCTCATCCGGGATCTTCCTCTCCTGTGCTGAGGAAGACCACTCTTCAGAGCATGATGTTCTTCTCCAAGGACTGGTCCCTCCAGGCCATATGCCGAAAGTATGTGAGACAGAGCTTCAAAATCCTAGCTGCCAGGGAGAAACTTGGTTTCACCCTCTCCAGACAGACCTATATATATTCTTGACAATCCATGCAGTGTTCAAGACTCTTCTCTAGCACCACAACTCAAAGGCATCAATTTTTCTTCTGTCATCCTAAGTCATAGTCCAGATCTCTTATGCATAGCAACATCAGGCACACCTTAGTCATCATTGCTTCTCAGCACTCTGGAGAGGTCCGTGACAGCAGATTTCCCCAGTGCAATTTGTCTCTTGGTTTCCTGACTGATGGTACCAAGATTGTTGATGTGGAGCCAAGTAAACTGCAGTTTTTAACAAGCTCAATCTCTTCTCCATCTATCATGGTGCTGCCAATTAGCCCAGTGGTGACAATCTTTGTCTTCTTGATGTTGAACTTCTATCCATGTTAAACACTACAGTCCATGACCTTCTGCAGTAATGTCTTCTGGTCTTTCTCAGTTTCAGTGAGCGAGGCTGTGCCATTTGCATTAATGAGTCTTCCTCCAATCTTGATGCCACAGTACTCCACCACATTCTATTTGTAGTCCACAGGATATTTAGTATTTATCATCACCACAATTCAAAGACATCACTATTTTACTTTTTGTCATGGAAATTGTAGAAATGATATTTAATATCCTTATGCATGTCTATTTAGTCTATATAGCCTAATCAGAGTCTTAGCTAATTTGATTAATTCTTTCAGGAATTCAAAGCTATACTGCGAGAGAAAATGTGAATTAAGTAAACACTGATCTGGTTATTTTTGTTTTTGTTTTTGTTTTTAAATAGATATCGTTCATTACTGCAATACTTTGGTACTTCCTCTTTTATTATTCCTTACTTCCTGATATTTCTGCTATTATTATATGTAATTTAAAAAAACAACTGCATTTCTTACTACATTTTTTTAAACTTTTATATTTGTTTGCTCTCAAAGTTTGTATATATCATGTTTCACATCCTTATTGTGTTTCTCCACTAGGCAGAGGCCAAATCACAGGGCCTCCCCCTACTCCTGACTGGTGCTGCTGCTGCTGTTGCTACATTTAATTTATTGTGGTTGGGTCAAAGTTTGCAGAACAAATTCGTTTTCTGCTAACAAATTCATACACGTTTTGCTTCATAACATTTGTTGCAATTCTCTCAGTGTAATAGCGTCCCCACATCCTCCTTGGGTTCCCATGATCCCATGATCTTCATCCTTTTCTTCCTCTTCCTGACTTTTTTTAAAAAAATACACTTTCTTTTAATTTTTACTTTTTTTGTTAATATTTTTATCATTTCAAATACACTGTATTTGATGTATGAACATTGTGGGTTTAGTTTTTGGTTGCTGTTTTTTTTTTTT
>NW_006399792.1:5015794-5045744 GCF_000299155.1 Elephantulus edwardii | reverse complement strand
CTTTCTCAGTTTCAGTGAGCGAGGCTGTGCCATTTGCATTAATGAGTCTTCCTCCAATCTTGATGCCACAGTACTCCACCACATTCTAGGCTCCAGCATGAGGAAGCTTCTTGGTACCGGGGAAGGCTAGACAAAACACATGGAGGTCTCCAGGGAACATCTGTCCTACAGTTTCTGAAGGAAACAACAACTTTCCTCTACCAGCGGCAGAGAGTAGGCCTTCCTTTAGAGCTGGCATTCTGAATTTGGACTTCTGGTCTCCTAAACGGAAATATAAATTCAAGTCTCAAGTTTCAATACTGAAGGATTCCATTGACAAAATCTTGAACAATGTGGGAAGCATCAAAAGAACATGAAAGAAATACATAGAGTCATTGTACCAAAAAGAATTGATGGACATTGAGCCTCATCACAAAGTAGTGTAAGATGAAGAACTAATGGTAATGAAGGAAGAAGTTCAATTTACATTAAAGGCATAGACCAGAAAAGGAAAAAAAAGCAGAAATTGATGCAATACTAATTGACATGTTTTAACAAAGAGATACAGCCAGCTGGATGGGCTGATTAATCTATGCCAAGAAATTTGGAAGACAGCTGCATAATCAACTAAATGGAAAAGATGCATATTTGCTCCTATTTAAAAAAATTTAAAAAACCCCAACAGAATGTAAAAATTATCAAATGTTGTTGTTGATTGTCCAAGTTGAGCACAACTCATAGCAACCCTATGAACAAAAGGCCTAAAGACCCTCTACAAATATCAACACTTATCAAAGTTCATAGAGTTTTCAGAGGCATGTTGTTTAGAAAGTGGATACTACTCCTTCTTCAAAATCTATCATAGTATGTTCTTGTTGTTATGTGTCATTGAGTCACCTGCAATGTATAGCGACCCTATCTATGTACAGCAGTTCTGAACCCTTCCCTATCCTGAGACAGTCTCACTAATTCCTACACGCCAACCCCCATGGCCCCATTTACTTTATCAATCCATCTCATCCGGGGTCTTTCTCTCCTTCACTGTCCATCCACCCTTCTGAACATGATGTCCTTCTCTAAGGATCAATCTCTCCTTTCCATGTGCCCAAAATGAGGTGGAGCTTAAAAATCCTAGCCTCCAAGGAGAGACTTGGTTTCACCCTCTCCAAGACAGACCGATTTGTTTTCTTGGCAGTTCATGGTATGTTCACGACTCTTCTCCAGTACCACAACTCAAAGGCATCTATTGTTCTGTCGTTCTTAGTCATTGTCCAAGTCTCTGAAGCAGAACAAGTAATTGAGAAGACCATGGGCTGGATTAGGGGCACTTTTTGTATCTAGACTGACATCGTTGCTCTTCAGCACTCTGGAGAGGTCCATAACAGCAGATTTTCCCAATGCAATTCATCTTTTGATTTCTTGACTGCTGGTGTTAAGAGTATTGATTGTGTAACTGAGCAAGCTGTAATTGCTAACAACCTCAATCTCTTCTCCATCTATTATGGTGCTATCAATTGTCCCAGTGGTGAGAATCTTTGTCTTCTTGATGTTGAGCTTCAATCTGTACTGAAGACTATAGTTTTTGACCTTTTGCTACAGGTGCTTCAGGTCTTCTTCAGTTTCAGCAAGCAAGGTTGTATCATCTGCATACTGTAGGTTATTAATGAGTCTTCCTCCAATCTTGATGCCGCACTCCACCTTATAAAGCCCTGCCTCCCAAATGATCTGTTCTGCATACATATTGAAGCGGTATAGAAACAGGATGCATCCCTGATGCACTTCTTTTCTAATTTTGAGCCATGCAATGTTTCCTTGCTCTGTTCTGAGGACTGCTTCCTGGTCCAAATATAGGTTTTGTAGTAAAATCACATGCATGTAAAATCCTGCTGAAGATTATTTTTGTTAAAAAATGACTGAAACAGTACACTAACATGGAACTTCCAGATAATCAAGGTGGATTCTGAAGAGGCTGTGGAATGAGAGAAATCATTGTTGATTTTAGATAGGTTGTGGCTGAAAGTAGAAAATACCAGAAGGATGTCTAATTTTGTTTTACAGACTATGCAAACAAACTATAGTTAACATTGAGAAGAATGGGAATTCAATAACACTAAATTGTGCTCATGTAAAATCAAACCTATACCTACACCAAAAGCCATTGTGCAAATAGAACAAGGGAACACTGCATAGTTTAAAATTGGAAAAAGGTGTGTATCAGCGTTTCTTCCTTTCTTCATATTTGTTCAGTTTCAAGGGTAAACAAATAATTCCAGAAACTGGACTACGTGAAGGAGAATGTAGCATCAGGATTGGAGGAAGACTCATCAACAATTTGCATTATGCAGATGATATTTCCTTACTTGCTGACAGTGTGCAAGACTTGAAACGCTGTACAAAAACAAAGAATATAGCCTTCACTGTAAACATATTCCAACATTAAGAAAACAAAAACCTTCATCTCTGAACCAACAGGTAACATCACAATAGATGGAGAAATGATTTTACTTGGATCCACAATCAACATCCGTCATAAGAACAGTTACTGGTTTTGATTTCTGCTAAAAGAAATTAAAAGATGTGTTACATTAGGAAAATCTGTAACTAAAGAACAACATCAGTTTAAAGACTAAGTGTGCCTGATTCAACCCACTATCTATTCAATCATTTCCTATGCATGTAAAAGTAGGGCAATAAATAAGAATGATAGAATAGATGCATTTGAGTTGTGGTGTTGGAGAAGAGGGCTGAATATTCCATGGACTGCCAAAAGGACAAACAAACAGGTTTTGGGAAAGGTGTAGGCAGAGTGTTCCCTGGAAGCAAGAATAGTGAAACTTTGTCTCACTTTGGTATGTTGTTAGAAGAGCCAGTTCTTTGAAAAGGGTATCATGCTGGGAAAGGGGGGGGGAAGGAGGGAAGGCCAGTGAAGGAGGGAAAACTCTCAATGAGATGGATTAACTCTAATGGTGGGCTCTAGTATGTCAGAGATGACAAGGATGTCATAGGATAGGGTACAGATCTGTTGTTAATAGGGTTGCTATGACTCATAGTCATCTTAGCAATACATATCATCATGAATTGTAATCAACATCATGGCACCTAAGAGCAATAAGCTGTAAAATAATACATTTCTTGTTTCTTAAAGCCATCTCCTTGTGTTTCTTGTAATAGTAACATTAGGTAGCTAAGACATTCCTGGAAGTCTGTGACTAGAGAAGCAATATCTAGGGTTCTGGAAGAATCTCAGAGAAACTAGAGCATCTAGTTTTAAGAAAAGGATGTTCTAGCGACCTAGTAGTAATGCAGTGCCATCCAAAAGGTATGTGGTTCAAATCTACCACCTGCTCTGTGGGAGAAACATGGGTAATCTTTCCCCATTCAATTTATTGCTTCTAAAAACTCATTTGAGAGTCACCTCTGAGTTAGTTTCAACCTGATCGTACAAGACATCAGTTTTAAGGTGAAATAAAGCTGAAGTCAGGCTGACATGATATCTGCACAGTCTTCTGTCTGTTCTTTGAACCAAGGAGACAGCTAGAATGGGTAGAGGAAGTTGGAACAAATATCCTCATATTATTCTCCACCCAAAAGTATTACTGCCAATAATTAATTGATAATTACTATGTTTCATGGCCACTGCTACCTGTAAAAGAGACAATGAAAATAAAAACAGGTTGTCCCCAAATTACCACGGAACTATGATTCATTCACTATAAATTCTTAGTTGGTCCTGACTTAAGTAAAATACCTTACTTTTTATTTTATTTTCTTTTACTTTATTTTATTATTTTGCCCCTGAGGTGGCCTAGTGGTAAGGAATTGTGCTGTTGTACATGGGATTGCTATGAGTAGCAAGCAAGGATACAAGAGTTGAAGGACAAATGAAGACAATTGATGAGGGGGTAATATGAAGGTTGGCTAGTTCAGAGAAACAGTGGAAAATAAAGAAATATGCTAGGAGAGTACAGTAAAGAAAAGAAAAACTCATGGCTGAACATACAATTTAAAATCATAACACAAATGAGACTGTGATTAAATTTGACATGGAAAAAGAAGATATAAGGAAGAAAGCAGATTTGAAAGAGAAATTCAAGAAAAACTAGAAATTGAGGTAGAAAACAAATGAAATTAAATACACAGTAAAAATGGATTAGAAGATAGTTTCTGGAAATAAAGACTAGAATTTGTAAACTGAAAGAGCAAACTATTTAAAAGAAAAATTGATACAAGCTGATGCAAACCAATATGTATTCTGGGGAAGCTGATGAATTTTAAGATTATATACAGAATTTTACAGTATTGTGCATAAACAAAGGACACTCTGGTGGCTTATGGTAACAGGTTGCACTGCCAACCCAAAGGCATGCAGTTCAAATTCACTAGCCACTCTACAGGTAGCAGATGAGTAATCTCTTTTTAAAAAATTATTGTCGTCATGTGCTGTCAAGTTGCTTGTGACTCACAATGACCCTATGTACAATGACTCTGAACCCTACTCTATCCTGAGTCGTTTTCATCATCTCCAGCACATTTACCCCCATTACCCTAGAAAGTGAGTAAATTAATCTTATCCAAGACCTTCTTCTCTTGCACTGTCCCTTCAACATTGCAAGCATGATATTCTTCTCCAAGGATTGATTCCTCCTGGCAACATGCCCAAAATTTGTGAGAGGGAGCTTCAAAATCCTTGCCTGCAAAGAGCAGCCTGCTTTCAACCTCTCAAGGACAGATCTGTTTGTTCTCTTAGAAATCCATAGTATATATATTCAATACTCTTCTCCAGCAGCACAACTCAAAGGTATTGACTCTTCTTCTATCATCCTTAGTCATTCCCCAGCTCTCTGATGTGTAGTAAGTAATTGAGAAGACCAAGATGATCCAAGATGACTTGGATCAGGCACACCTTAGTTTCCAGACTGACATTGTTGCTCTTCAGCACCCTGAGGGTGAGTTGCTGGTTCTGGGGCCATAAGACCATATTCTTGGGGGTTATCAAAGTCAATTGACAAAATATAGTTCATGAGGAAAACATTCTATGTCTTATTTTGATAAGTAGAAACTCAAGTCTTAAAGCCTTTTGAGCAATGAAGGTCCCAGGAATTGATGGTACACCAATTAATGTTTAAAAATAGATGCATTCCTGGACGTGCTTACTAGTGTATGCCAAGATATTTGAAAGGTATCTACCTGGTTGACAGACTGGATAAGATCCATGCTTGTTCCCATTCCAATAAAGAGAGAAGATATTGTTTATCTTTGTCCAGTGGCACTACTGACATATTTGAACTACCAGAGGGGTTGGCCTTTTGGATAGCAGTGCAACTCCTTATGAACTATGACACCAGTGCTCTAGTATTATTACCCAGTTAAGACTGAATAGAAGATTTTGCCATTGTTGCTGTTACGTGCTGTCAAGTTGACTATGACTCATAGAGACCTTATGAACAACAGCTCTGAACCTTGCCGTATCTTGAGCCAATTTCACTATCTCTGACGCACCTGCTCCCATTACTATAGTCACTGTGTCAATCCATCTCATCAAAGGTGTTCTTTTCTTGTGCGGTCCCTTCACCCTTCCAAGCATGATGTCCCTCTTCAAGAATTGGTCCCTTCTGGCAACATGCCCAAAGTATATCAGATGGAGCTTCGAAATCCTTGCCTCCAAGGAGAAACTTGGCTTCATCCTCTCTAGAACCGATCCATTTGTTCTATTGGCAGGCCAAAATATTATCTTCAATGCTTTTCTCCAACACTACAACTCAAAGGCATTGATTTTTGTTCTGTCATCCTTTGCCATTGTCCAGCTCTCTGATGCAAAGCAAACAATTGAGAAGATCATAGCCTGGATCAGTAATACCTTAGTCTCTAGACTGACATCATTGCTCTTTGTCACTCTTGAGAAATCCTTGACAGTAGACTTTCCAAATACAATTAATCTTTCGATATTCTGACTGCTGGTGCCATGAGTGTTGATTGTGGACTAGAGAAAGATGAAATTGTTAACAACCTCAATCTCTTCTCTATTTATCATGATGTTGACAATTTGCTCATTGGTAAGAATCTGCTTTCTTGATGTTGAGAGGTAATCCATATTTAAGATTGCAGTCCTTGATCTTCTGTAGCAAATGCTTCAAGTCTTCCTAAGGTAAAGTGAGCAAGGTTGTGCCAACTGCATATTGTAGATTGTGATGAGTCTTCCAATTCTGGTACCACAGTCTTTTCCATAAAGTCCAGGCTTCTTGAATGATCTGTTCATTTTTAGATTGAAAAGTTATGGAGAAAGGACACATCCCTGACACAGTCCTTTCCTGATTTTTAAATATGCAGTGTTACCTTGCTCTGTCTGTACAACAGCTTCATGGCCTAAGTATAGGTTTTGCAAGAACAGAATCAAATGTTCTTGGATTCCCATTCTTCTCGTTGTTAACCACAATTTGCTGTGATTCACACAGTCAAATGCTTTTTATCATCAATAAAATACAGATAGACATTCTTCCAATACGCTGCTTTTAGCCAAGTTCTATCTGACTTTGACAAAGGTACACCTAATCCAGGCAATGGTCTTCTAAATTAATTATGATTCAAAGAGTTGGACAATGACTAAGGATGACAGAAGAATAGATGCCTTGAGTTGTGGTGCTGGAGAAGAGTTTTGAACATAACATGGACTGCCAAGAAAACAAATAGATCTGTCTTAGAGAGGGTAAAACCAAGTCTCTCCTTGAAGGCTAGGAATCTCTGCCTCACTTTCTTTGGTCACGTGGCCAGCAGAGATTGGTCCTTGGAGAAGGACATCATGCTTGGAAGGTGGATGGACAGTGCAGGAGAGCAAGACCCTGGATGAGACATATTGACACAGTAACTGGAGAAAAGGGGCTTGGTGTGTCGGAATTAGTGAGACTGGCTCAGGACAGGGTAGGGTTTAGAGCTGCTGTACATAGAGTCACAATACATTGCAGGTGATTCAATGGCACATAACAACAATGACACTATGATAGGTTTGGAAGCAGGAGTGGCATCCACTTCCTAAAGATCTTGTCTCTGAAAACTCTATGAACTTTAATAAATGGTGATAGTTGTAGAGGGGCTTCAGGCCTTTTGTTGATAGGGTTGCTATGAGTCATTCTTGACTTGAAGGCAATCAACAATAACAACTATGTTAACTATTAATAGAATTGTGAGTTTATTCTTAAGAGTTGTACAGGTATAGAATGAGTATATTTCAAGCAAGAAATATACAACAGATGAAATAATGAAAGAAAAGGCAAGGCCAGCTGCTCCACAGGAGAAGAAAACCTCCTGGAGGGCAGTTATGCCTTGGTTCCATCTTGATGGCATACAACAACAACAAATACACACACACACACACACACACACACACACACACACACACACAAACATATGTATGTTCAGTAGACAGTAGACTTTTTATAACACAAGTGTAAAATGCTAAGGTTAGAGACATTGTGAATAAAAAATTGTTCTCCTGAGGTAATATTTCTTCAGCAGATATATTTTTATTCAAATGTGTATTCAACTGGCCAAACAACTTACAACACATCAACCTACACTGTGCTCATAAAGGAATTGAATGAATGTGCATTCCCTCTAGAATAGGCTTTCTCCACACAGCTAAAGTGCAGATCTAAGACCAGAATTTCCTCCCTTGTTTTTATCTCTCTGTATACTTTGCCACCATCATCACCACACACACAAAAGCAAATCTTCCACTTAACTAATTTTTTTCTATAACTAGTCCCTGGATTCTTCTAGAAAAATTACTATTTAACAAGATCTACTGAATTATCAACAGCCTGAGTTATGCAGATGACATAACTTTGCTTGCTGAAACGGAGAAGTACATGAGGTATTTGCTGCAGAAGGTCAAGGACTGTAGTCTTCAAAATGGATTACCTCTTGGCATAAAGAAAACAAAGATTCTCACCACTGGTCAATTGGCAGCTTCATGACAGAAAGAGATTGAGATTGTTACCAATTACAGCTTATTTGGTTCCACACTCTTGGTGCACCAGCAGTCAGGAAATCAAAAGGTGAATTGCATTGGGAAAGTCTGCTGTCAGGAATCTCTGTAGAGGACTGAAGTGCAATGATGTCAGTCTGGAGACTAACGTGCACCTGATCCAAGCTATATGATCTTTGCAATTACTTGTTATGCATTAGAGAGCTGGACAATGACTAAGGATGTTAGAGAATCAAAGCCCTTGTGTTATGGTGCTGGAGAAGAGGGTTGAAAATACCGTGGATTGACAAGAGAACAAACAGATCTGTTCTGGAGAGGGTGAAACCAAGCTGCTCCCTAGAGGCAAAGATTCTGAAACTCCATCTCACATACTTTGGGCATGTGGCCGGGAGTGATCAGTCCTTGGAAAAAGACATCATGTTTTGAAGGGTGGAGGAATAACAAAGGAGAGGAAGACCCAGGATGAGAGATGATGAGATTGGCTCAGGATAGGGCAGGGTTCAGAGCTATTGCAGATAGGTTAGTTATGAGTCACAGGTGACTTAACGGCCCTTAACAATAACAGTGCCAGGCAGTGATTATTAAACATTAAAGCACAAATGGAGGTCCCCTATGAGGAGGATGGAGGACACTGGGGATGGAGAAAGGGATATTTGGGGTAGATCAGTCCCATCTTCACAAAAAGGGCTTGATTTTTATTTCCAGGGAGGAGCAGGGCATGGTCAGCTCAAACTCGGTGATGGCAAAAGCTGCGCCATAGAGAAGGCTCTTGTCTATTTACCTTTCACATCTTCTGCAGATGGTCGTATGGTGTTTCCTTTGTTTCTGGGGTATTATAAATCTTTAATCCCACTGCTTTAATATTTAATTTACATTAATCTTAGTCTCTGATTTGCTAATCCAAACAAAGCTTGTATTTTCAAGGCAGGAGAGGAAGGCCCTCTATGAGGTGGATTGATTCAGTGACTGGGATAATTGGGTTGGGTGTGTCAGAGACAGTGCGATTGGCACAGGACAGAGCTGAGTTTAGGGCTGTTGTACATAGGGTCGCTATGAGTCGCAAGCGACTCAACGGCACATAACAACAACAACATCCTATTTTTTAAATTTTGGTTTGGCTTAGTGGCAAGAAGTTTCATGGCAATTCCAAAGATACAGGGTTTGAGGCCACCAGCTGCTCCGCTGAAGAAGGATGGACAATCTCCTCTCATGTGATTAACTACCTCTGATAACTACCAGGGGGTCAGTTATTGGTCAGTTTGGACTCTACGGTGCTCAAAAACAACAACCATCTCAGTCTTTGACTTGTTAATTTAAGACCTATCATATATATATATATTTTAAATGTCTTTTGTTTTTAATTTTTCTCTTTCTCTCTCTCTCTCTCTATATATATATATTAAACTTTTTATTTTATATTGGTTTGTATACAAAATTTGTATACATCATTTATCACGTATTCCTTCATTCACATTGTGTTTCATACGATCTTCTCATATATTGTGTTTTAAAAAATTAATTCTATTTTGAGAACTCTGGTTCTAGTGTGTAGGGAGTTGTGCTGCCAATCCAAAGGCTGGTAGTTCAAATTGAATTGCTCCATGGGAGAAAGATTGACAATCTCCTTACATGCACTTTATAGCCCCTGAAAAGCCACAGGAGGCTGACTTGATGGCACATAACAGAAATAATGTTTTACCTCATCTTCTGTCATCCGTTCTGAAAGAGCCCTGCAAAACCACACTCCTACTCTGCATTTACTTCACTTGACTTGTATTTGATCAATCTCTACTTACTCACTTGCTTATTATTCCCGACATATTGCAGTTGCTCTCTTAGTATGTATTGATTGATTAGCTGGTTCTGCATAATACAAAAGGGTTACTGACTCTGTTGAAAAAATCATGAGAGCCATGGCTTCCCACAAGTCTGAGTAGGGAGCAGGTGAACTCTTGCATGACAAATTGAGAAAATAAACACTTTATCTTATTAGATTGTTTTCATGGGCTTACAAATATAACAGGTGATAGATCATCAACTAAATTACTTGGGCTTTTAACATTCATTGTGACCATTTGTTATTGTTGTTGTTTAAGTTACCATCTTGGTAAATGAATGACGAAAAAAGAATTTTGGATCATTAATGTGTTCTTTTAACCTGATTCCAATTCTTAACAGTGACTGCAAATGTGTTAAAAATTGGTTCATTAAGGACTTCATTAGAGCATGAAGGGTCAGGACCAGCATGAACAACAACTCTTGTGGCATATTATTGCCCTACCATGTAGCCTACTTTCTGATCCATTAACAGATTGCTGCTAATGTTTGAAACATGATCAGAATTTGAAACATGTCAATGAGTGTAACTAATGATTTTGCATTGATTTAAATATATCTAGTTTCAAGGAGCAATGAAGTTTTTAAAGCTATAGTACTGGCTTTACTCATTTCCTGTTTAGCATTTTTTTTTATTCCCCACCTTTATTGTGTCTTCATGATAGGCAGTGTGAACAGAGGCACATCCATGTTTATTGTAGCATTATTTGCAATGAGTTGGAAACAGCTCAAGTGTCCCTTGATGAATGAATGGCTAAAGAAATTCTGGTACATTCATACAATGAAATCACTAAACAGTGATCAAGAACTTGTGAAATATTGCACAACATGAGTTAATCTAGAACAAATTATACTGAGTAACTTAAGTAAATCACAAAAAGACAATAATGGTATAAGATCACTATTATAAAATGATAAAGATAGGATTACAAATATGTTGAATCTATCTAAGGGGGTCAAGGGGAAGAGGAAGTGAGGGAGTGGGAATTAAAAATTAATAATTGGATAAACTGAAGGTAGAGGTAATACACGATAAGGAGTTGATACGACATTGTAATTAATTATAGTAATCAGTGTTAAGTAATGTTATAAAATAAAATTTGTGAATGATTTATGAAAAATCTATATGACTTATAAACTGTCAGTAGATATAAAATAAATTTTTTAAAATAAAATGTTAAAAAGCAAAGATCTCTTGTTGAGAACTAAAGTGTATCTGATCCAATTCACGGTCTTTAGAATAATTTCATATGGATGCAATAGCTGGACAATTAATAAGTAAGCCAGAAGGAATATTAAAGGATTCGAATTACAATGTTGGCCAAAAGATATGAAAGATATAAAGGATTACCAGAATAATGAACAGATTTTCTTAGAAGTACAGCCAGACTGTTCTTTTGAAATGAGAACAACAAGATTTCATCTCAAGTACTTTGGACATGTTATGTGGATGGGAAGGACTAGTTTCTGGAGAAGGGCATATGACAGACAGGTAAAGCAGAGGAGTCAGCCAAAAAGGAGACTTTCAATAAGAGTGTGGTCTAAATCACCTTTTTATTTTATAAAAGAATGAAACAAGCAGAGATGGACACACTTGGCTATATCTAATGAACAAGAGCTAGGAGTAGAATCCTATGGACCCAGGGTCACTTCAATGAGAACCTCCTACACTCTGGGTAAGATTGTTGCTAATATACAAGGAATCTCCAAAGAATTCCAGATCTGCGGATTATGAAAAGTGATCAAGACATTTCTTCAGAGCTGACATGGAAAGCCTTCACTTATCACTAATGCACTAAATTTGGACCTCTACCTCTTAAACTGTGGCAGAATAAATTTGTTTGTTAAAGTCACCCACTTGTAGTATTTCTGTTATAGCAGCACTAGAGAACAAAGGCTGTCAGATTTTCATACTGTGGTGGCCTATGTGTTATTGAGATGCTGGATGCTAGGTCACCAGAATTTAAAATACCAGCAGGATCATTCAAAATGGACAGGTTTGAGTGGAGCTTCTCAGCTAAATCAGATTAGGAAGAAAAACCATCTACTTTTGAAAATTAACCAACAAAATCTCATTAGGTTACAGTAAAATATTTTCTGATGTTCTCTAGAAGCACAGCATTCTTGGTTGGAAGACAGCATGCAACATGTACAGTGGCCACCACAATGCACTTGAGTGTATTAATAATTGTGAAAATGCTGCAGGGCCGGGAACATTTTGTTCTCATCTGCATAAAAATACCACAAATTGGAGTTGACTTGATGGCACTTGATCATAATTTATATTGAAAGGATAATTGCCTTTTAGAGAATTAATGAACTCATGGGACGAGAGTAGTGGAAAGAAAAACTAAGGGAGCTATCTGAGTTAAATTTGGTCATTGGAAGAAACATACACGGAAAATTAGATGAACAAATTAATTTACAGTGATAATCTACAATACCAGTATGTATTATTTTGGTGTGACCTCTTATAACAAGTTATCTAAGTTGACGTTAGAGAACTCTGGTGACCTAGTGGCAAGAAGATGTGCTGCAATCACATGTGGTTCGAGGCCATCAGCTGCTCCACAGGAGAAGGGTGGGCAATCACGCCCCGTGTGATTAACTGTCTCTGAAAACCCGCTGGAGGATCAGTTGTGAGTTGGTTTCGACTCTAAGGTACATAACAACAACAACAACAACAGCAACAAAGTGACGTTAACTAGGCAGATCAATCTAATGTTGAACAGATACTCTCTCCCTCATGGCTTCCAAAGTGAGAGATATTTTGAAATTTAAACATAAATAGTATTTTACTTACAGTTTCATAAAATTCTTATATATATATTAGATACATATTCTACCAGTATGTAACATTTTAAAGGAAATTTATTTTTTGCAAATTTTTTGACATTCCAAATTATGGTATCAGAACACTGCATGTCTTTTTTTTTAAGTTTTAGAAATGTCATAAAACTTTTTATACAAATACACTGTGCAGTTAATTTCACTTAATTCTTCTACTGATGTTATGCCTCAATACCTTGTAAACTTATCACTCTTACTGAAATGTTTATAATAATTAACTAACATCTAGATAATATTTTACAACCTGTTTCTATATACTGTCAGTGTGGCATTCACTATAAATCTTCCAGAATGGCATTCTTACTAGATGAGTAAAATTAAACTTAGACATGTGACACTGTGACTGTCCCAGGGTTTTGTTTCATTTGTTAAACTCTAGAGGCTCATGAATTTCTCTGAGATCTTTAATGTGGAGTCAAAATGTGCACAAGAAAATGAACCAGGTCTGAGGAATTCAGAGCATTTAATTGTGCTCATGAGGAACCTATATCTAGACCAAGAGGCTATTGTGTGAATAGAGCAGAGGAACACTGCATGGTTTAAAATTAATAAAGGAATGAATCAGATTTGTGTTCTCTCTCCATACCAATTCAATCTGTATAATGAGCAAATTATTTGAGAAATTAGACTCTGTGAAGAAGAATGTAGCATCAAGATTGGAGGAAGACTTATTAATAACCTACATTATGTAGATGACACAACCTTGTTGGCTGAAACTGAGGAGACTTGAACCACTTGTAGAAGATTAAAGAACACAGTCTTCAATATGGATTGATGTAAGTTTGAGGACTAAGATGTGTTTGATTCAGGTCATGGTCTTTCCCATCACTTCCTATACTGAACATTCTATGGACTGGTAAAAGTACAAGTAAATAGGTCTTAGAGAACTATGTTGAACAATAAAGGTATGAGAAGCTAATATTTGCAGGAGTAAGAACTTAGAAATAAGGAGGCTCTGGGTTGATTTGACTGTATGCAGATTTTGGGAGCTGTCTTGGCTGTTAGTAATCTGCAATATAACCTTTTGACTTTCCCAGTATGATTCTATGTGGTCTGGGAGCTATTGCATCAAGTTTTGAATGCAGCAAAACAGTAAGATTGACTTTGAGATGAGTAGAGATTCAGGAGCGTGGGAGATATGTCTGACCTCATGAGAATGGGTTTTATTTATTTTTTTTTAAATTTCTTTAGTTTTCATTTCAATGAACATCTACAGAGATTTTGCAATTCCATTCATTCATTGTTGCACCCCTCTCCTCGCCCCCCCCGTTTGCTCCTCTCCTTCAAATGCAAAAGAAAAACTCCCTCATTTGTACGCAATCCCCCACACACATCCCCCAACCCCCAAATATAATCCACTCTGCAACCCTCATTCCGTACTCTTATGATAAACATAATGCCCTAAAATATAAAATATTCTCTCCCCTGAAGACTTGAATGCCGTAAACATATTTCATCCGGGTTTTATGTTTTTGTTACTGTGGATGGGGACAGTTTTCCTTTGTGTAGCTGGTAAAAGGTCAAATATGGCTGTCTTCACATACCCTTTGCTCTTTTTACATGTTATTTTCACCATATAGAAATATTGTTGTGGTTCTTATTAGGTGTTGTTGAATCAAGTATGACCCATAAAAACCATATGAACAAGTTGTCTGAACAAGGCCCTATCCTGTGCCATCCTTACACTTTCAATACACTTGAGTACATTGTAATAGTCATTGTCAATCCATCTGGTTTAGGGTTTTTCTTATGCTGACCCTCCACCTTTCTCAGTATGATGTACCTTTCCAAGGAACAGCCTTTCCTAGAAACAGGCCCAAATTACGTGAGCTTTATCATCTGCATTCAAGGAGCACCTTGACTGCACATTCTCCAAAACATACTTGTTTATTCTTTTTGCAGCCCATGTAGTATTCAGCACGCTCTTTGAACACTATTACTCAAAGGCATCAATTCTTTTTTCTTAAATTAATTTAGTTTGTTTATTTTTCATTTCAATGAACATCTATAGAGATCTTCTGTCATCCTTATTAATTTTCCAGATCATCAGGCACATCTTGGTTTTCAAACTAGAATTATTTCCCCTCATAATTTGGCAAAATCCCTGACTCCAGACTTTCCCAATGCAATATGTCTCCTGTTCTCCTGACTGTTGGTACCAAGGGTGTTGATGTAAGCTTATCTATAGTTTGGCTGAATTTGAGCCACAGGGATGAGTCTAGTTCCAAGCTTAAACCTACTTTTCTTTTTTACCAAAATAATGCCTAGCAGAATGAGTCTATATCTCAACTCTTTTCATTATCTTATAATTCTAGGAACACACAATCTTAATTAAGATGTTGAAACACATAGTATAGAGTCTTAAGAATGTTAATGCATTTAATCTGAAAATACGAGATAAATATTTATAAAAAATCTGATGGTAATAAACCTGAAAAATACAAGTAAGCTATGAGGTATATTTCCTCCAGTATTAGTTGGTAGGGACTCTCTGGCACACAACAACAGTCTTAGTCACTGACCCCACAAACAACTATCAAACTTTTGTGATCTTTGACCTAAATAAACCAGTTGTTGTTTTGTTGTTGTTATATGTTGTCCAGTTGCCTGTGACTCATAGTCACCCTACGTACAACGGTCCTAAACCCTGCTCTATGCTGTGCCAATCTCACTGTCTCTGACACACTTACCCTCATTACCCTAGTCACTGAATCAATCACCTTATAGAGGACCTTCCTCTCCTGCTCTGTCCCTCCACCCTCCCAAGCATGACGACCCTCTCCAAGGACTGGTCCCTCCTTGCAACATGTTCAAAGTATGCCAGAGAAAGCATCAGAATCCTTGCCACCAAGGAGCAGCCTGGTTTAACCCTCTCCAGGATGAGCCTGTTTGTTTTCCTAGTAGTTCATGGTATATTCAATACTCTTCTCCAACACCACAGCTCAAAGGCATCAATTCTCCTTCTATCATCTCTAGTCATTGTCTAACTCTCTGATGCATAGCAAGTGATTGCAAAGACCATGGCCTGTATCAGGCATACCTTAGTCTCCAGACTGATATCATTGCTCTTCAAAACTGTAGAGAGGTCCCTAACAGCAGACTTGCCTGCTGGTACCAAGTGTCTTGTCTGTGGAGCCAAGCAAACTAAAGCTGTGAACAATCTCAATCTCTTCACCATCCATCCTGATAGTGCCAATCAGCCCAGTGGTGAGAATCTTTGTCTTTTTTTATATTGAACCAGTAGGATTACCTAATGTGCTTTCTGATAATAGTATTAATCATGTTGTTATGTGGTGTAGAATAAGAGGCTATACATAGTTGACCCTCCAGCATGTTTTCAGAGGCAGTAAATCACATTGGAGGAGATTGCCTATGTTTCTCCTGTGGAACAACTGGTAGATTTAAACCATGTGCCTTTGGGTTGACAGTGCAGCTCCTTACCACTAGGCCACCAGAGTTCCAAAGTAACTAAATATTATCTGTTCTTATATTGGAATACTCTCTGTGGAGTTACCCACATGAGAAACTCCCAATATCCTCATTTCCAGGACCATGGTAGAATGACACAGTACGTGTTAGACCATTACCTGAAAGAGCAGCAGTTTAAGTCTATCAGCCTGTCCATGAGGAAAAGTTAGTCATTCCACTCCCGTATAGTCTTGGTAAACCAAAGGATGATCACTGTGAGTCAGAATGGACTAAAAAGTCACGGGTTTATCCATATTTAAGAGCCTATACACCTTTATCTTTTAAAGCAGAGCTCATGTTTGCTGTCAATGTACTTAAATCTCTACCCACCCTTCTCTAGGAGCCCTGGTGGTACAGGGAATTAAGTGTTGATTTGCTGAGAAGTCAGCAGCTTTAACCTACCAGTGATTCTTCAGGAGAACGATTGACAATCTCTTCCCGTAAATAATTGGAATAAGGGAGCTCTGGTGGTCTAGAGGCAAGAAGCCGCACTGCAATCTTAGAGGTACATGGTTTGAATCCACCTGATGCTCTGCTGGAGAAGGAGGGGCACTCTCCTCCTGTACCAGTCAGATCAGATTTGATGGTACATACATAAAAAAATACTAAAATTTATTAAAAAATGAATTGGAATAGACATCATGGTAGTGACTTTTTTCAATAACCATCTCTCTTTAATAAGGACAGCTTTACTCTACAGCTAGTCATAGTTACCAGACAAGATTCTAAGTTAAATTTAGAGGTTGTAGGTGGGTTTTTACTTGATGGCTAACTTAAAGGTCAATGGTTTTAAATCACCCTGTTGTGCCGCAGAATAAAGACCTGGTCATTTCCTTTTAGAAAGATTACAGCTAAGAAGTTCTACTCTGTAATACATCAAGCCACCATGATTTTAAAAACAAAAATAGACCTTTTAAGTACAAGTGCCATGTGTAGTCTCTCAACTACAATGTATTATTCTTTGCCCTGATTTGTGACACTGGTACTGAACCCTGTAAACATTACTCCATTGCCATTGGATACATCATTGTTGTTGTTAGATGCCATCGAGTCAACTATGGCTCATAATGACCTTATGAACAACAGATCTAAATCTTGCCTTATCCTGTACTATTCTCATGATCGCTGATATACTCGAGTCCTTTGTTACAGTTACATTAACCCATCTCATTAAAGGCCTTCCTTTCTTTAGATGACTCTACCCTTTGTGACAACATGCCCAAAGTTTGTGACATTGTGGTTGTTGTTGTGTTGTTGCATCTAAATCGTAGAGGTCTTATGAATAACAGAACTCTGTCTTATCCTGTGCCATTCTCATCATCTCCAGCACACTTGAGTCCTTGGATATAGTCACTGTATCAATCCTCCTTTCTCAGGGTCTTCTTCTTCATTGACCTCCTTTCTAAGCATAATGACCTTCTTCAAATAATATCCTCTCCTAACAACATATCCAAAGTATGTGATATTAGACACCAACAATCAAGAACACCAGAGGGTTCACATCAAGTCATTCCAAGAGGATGTAGTTTCTCTTATTGGTCAGACTTACGGTTTCTGGTAGCAGACAGCCAGAAGTTCTGCATGTGGGAATTCTGGTGGTTTACCTCAGGGGCCCTTGAAAACCAGTCTTAGATCTTCCACACTCTCCAGGAAGTTTCTTGGCCACCAAATGAGCCATTTCCTGTGAACAACATTTAACATATGCCTTATGCTATGATAGTGGCAGCCTGTGTGTTCTAGAGACAACCACAACCTATCAAACAAGGCATAAATCTAGTCTTGGTTTGGGGTGGGTGAAAGGGGAAAGAGACCTAACATGCTCATAATTCTTTTTTTTTTTATAGAAGGTGCAAGTAAGTTTTTGTATTTGTTATTTACACATTTCTTAGAGTTATCTTTTATCCCTTTTAATATGGTTAGTGTTGTTGCGTACTATCAAGTCAGAATGACCCCTAGCTGACCCTCTGATAGATTTTTCAGTGGCAGTTAATCACACAGGAGATTTCCCATGCAGCTGGTGGCCTCAAATCACATGCCTTCTGGCTTACAGTATGGTTTCTTGCCACTAGGCCACCAGAGCTCTCTATGGTTATTGTAATACTTAAAATGTTTTTACTTGTGGTGTCCAAATCACTGGTTGAGGTACTGAATGCAATGATATTTTTTTTAAATTTAGAATGAATTTGTCTAGCTGTTTTTAAAAGCTTTCGTAAACTATGGAAATATAAGTAGTAAGTGTAATACATTTATAGTCATAAAATACTTGGTATAAATTTATGGCAGGAAAGCTTAAAGTATGAAAATTAAGTAATTTAATTAAATTTTTGTGCAATTACAAATAAAAATTCCATTTTCTCACTTTAAGAACATAATACCTTGTCCATCTATCACAACTGTGGTGATGTTCAAGAGTAGATTTAGAGAGAAAAACCACTTGGCCAACTGACTGGAAGAGATCTGTATTTGTTCCCATTCCAAAGAAGGGTGACCTAACAGAGTGTAGAAACTACAGAACAATAGCATTGATTTCACATGCAAGCAAGATTCTACTGAAGATTATCCAAAAACGACTGGAACAGCACATCAATAGAGAACTACCAGAAGTCCAGGCTGGGTTTAGAAGGGGTCGTGGTACTAGAGATATTGTAGCTGATGTTAGATGGATCTTGGCTGAAAGCAGGGAATACCAGAGGAGTGTCTATCTGTTTCATTGATCATGAAAAGGCGTTTGACTGTGTGGATCATAACAAACTCTGGCTGACTATGAGAAGAACGGGAATTCCAGAACACTTGATCGTGCTAATGAGAAACCTATCCTTCGACCAAGAGGCAGTCGTCAGAACAGAGCAAGGAAACACTGCATGGTTCAAAATTGGGAAGGGTATATGCCAGGGATGTGTCCTATCTCCATACCTTTTCAACCTGTATGCAGAACAGATTATCTGGGAGGCTGGGCTCTATGAGGAGAAGTGTGGCATCAGGATTGGTGGGAGATCTATTAACAATCTGCATTATGCAGATGACATAACCCTGCCTGCTGAAACTGAGGAGGACCTGAAATGCTTGCTGCAGAGAGTCAAGGACTGCAGCCTTCAGTATGGATTGAGGCTCAATCTCAAGAAGACAAAGATTCTCACCACTGGACCAATTGGCAGCATCAGGATGGATGGTGAAGAGATTGAGATTGTTAACAACTTTAGTCTGCTTGGCTCCATGGTCAACACTCTTGGCACCAGTAGCCAGGAAATAAAAAAACGTATTGCAATGGGAAAGTCTGCTGTTAGGGACCTCTCCAGGGTATTTAAGAGCAATGGTGTCACTCTGGAGATGAAGGCGCGTCTGATACAGGCTATGGTCTTTGCAATCATTTGTTATGCACCAGAGAGTTGGACAATGACCAAGGAGGATAGAAGGAGAATTGATGCCTTTGAGCTGTGGTGCTGGAGAAGAGTATTGAATGTACCATGGACTGCCAAGAAAACAAACAGATTCATCCTGGAGAGGGTTAAACCAGGCTTCTCTTTGGAGGCAAGAATTCTGGGGCTTCGTCTGACATACTTTGGATATGTTGTAAGGACAGAGAGGTCCTTGGAGAGGGACATCATGCCTGGGAGGTTGGACGGACGGCGCAGAAGGGGAAGACCCTCTACGAGGTGGATTGATTCAGTGACTGGGGTAATCGGGGTGGGTGTGTCAGAGGCAGTGAGATTGGCACAGGATAGAGCAGGGTTTAGGCCTGTTGTACATAAGGTTGCATGAGTCGCAAGTGACTCGATGGCACATAACAACAACAAACAACAACAGCTAAAGAGATTGAAGGGGTTCTGGTGGTGTAGTCCTTAAGGAGTTGTGCTGCTAACTCAGAGGTGGAGTCTCTGCTGGTTAGAATCCACCAGTATTTCCTTGAGAGAAAGATGAGCAATCTCCTTCCATGTGATTACAGCTTCTGAAAACCTATTAGAATGTCAGCTATGAGTTGGTTCTGACTAGGTAGCAATGAAAGAAACATATTGATAAAATATTTCCAAGATTCTGTTAGCCTATAAATATATTTGTTAGGGGATAATGATTAATTTATTTACAGATTACAAATTATTGATGGTGTAACTTGTCTTAAATTATCTATCTTTATTATTTTCTCATGTCAATTTTATTTTCCTTGTTTCCAGCACTCAGACTTACAATATAAGAATTATTTTTATTCCAGAATTTTTTACTGTCTACAACATGCAGGGCATTGGCTGGGAAATGGAAGTGATTCTAAGATCATATCTACCTTTAATGACTTTTATTGTAGATGCAAATAATTGATAAAAATATAGAGGATTTAGAATTTAAGAAATTGTGAATTTTTTAGAATTTACTATATTCTTTTAATATAACTGTTAAAAATATTATTCATCATAATATACTCATTCAAGAAAAGGTGACCTGATGGAGTGTGGAAATTATTTCACAATGTCTCTTATATCACATACAAGCAAAATCCTGCTGAAGATTATCCGGAAATGACTGGAACAGTTCATTGACAGAGAACTACCAGAAATAAAAGCCAATGTCAGATGGATCTTGGCTGAAAGTAAAGAGTACCAGAGGAATGTCTAAGTGTGCCTCATTGACTATGCAAAGGCATTTGACTGTGTGGATCACAACAAATTGTGGCCAACCTTGAGAAGAATGGGAATCCAAGAACACTTAATTGTGTTCATACAAAACCTGTATTTGGATCTAGAGGCAGTCCTCAGAACAGAGCAGGGAAACATTGCATGGTTCAAAATCAGAAAGGGAGAGTATCAGGAATTCCTCCTGTCTCCAATATTATACAAGTGTTTGGGTCTTTCATTCATACAGTCGCTATAAGTCGTCTAAAATTCGATGACACTTAACAACAGCAACATGCAGAACAGATCATTTGGGAGACTGGGGTTTATGAGAAGTAATGTGGCATCAGGATTGGAGGAAGACTCATCAACAATGTACATTATGCAGATGACAACTTGCTTGCTGAAACAGAAACTTTGTTTGCTGAAACAGAGGAGGACCTGAAGCCAGAAGGTCAAGGATTGTAGTCTTCAATATAGATTAAAGCTCAACATCAAGAAGACAAAGATTCTCACCACTAGGTCAATTGGCAGCACCAATAATGGAGAAAAGATTGAGGTTGTTAACAATTTCAGCTTGCTTGGCTACACAATCAACATTCTTGACACCAGCAGACAGGAAATTAAAAGACGAATTGCACTAGGTAAATCTGTTGTCAGGGACCTTTACAGAGTACTGAGAAACAATGATGTCAGTCTAAGAGACTAAGGTGTGTCTGATCCAGGCCATGGTCTTCACAATTACTTATTATGCCTCAGAGAGCTGGACAATGACTAAGGATGACAGAAGAAGAATTGATGCCTTTGAGTTGTGGTGCTAGAGAAGAGTATTGAACATACTATGGATCACCAAGAAAGCAAATAGGGCTGTCTTGAAGAGAGTGAAACCAAGTTTCTCCTTAGAGGTTAGGATTCTGAAGCTCTGTGTTGCATACTTCGAACTTGTGGCCAGGAGGGACAGGTCCTTAGAGAAGGACATCATGCTTGGAAGGGTGGAGGGACAGTGCGGAAAAGGAAGATCCCGGATAAGATGTATTCATATAGTAACTGGGCAATGGGAGTAGGGGCATCAGAGTCAGTAAAACTGGCTCAGGCCAGGGCGGGTTTCAGAGCTGTTGCACATAGGGTCACTATGAGTTGCAGGTGACCTGATGGCCACATAACAAGAACAGCAACAACATACTCATATTCTCCCCCCGCCCCACATTCTCTACCTACTAATGTAAAAGGACAAGACTGATGATATCCTAATGGTAGATCATCAGATGGTTTCCTAAGAACAGATAATTAGAATTTCTTCTTAAATTCTACCTCCCTATTATTACTGTATTGCCAATTCTATATTCAGGGAATTTTTACTTTCTTAAACATTCATTCATTCATTCTCAAAATAAATATTGTAAAGTGTTATAAAACTGGTAGACTGAATGAAGATTTTACTTCAATGAATCAATTTCCCCCCCTGTGTTCTAAAGAAGAGTGGTGAAATCTTATTTCAAGACCCATTCTTATCTTCACATTCAACTCACTTTCTCCTTAATTCTCTCACTGATCTTCTCTCAGTCTGTCTAGTCCTCTCCTCTGTTGTGTCTTGACTCCTAGAGAAAATGGAATTTCTATGTGACAGAGGAATCCTAAGTAGGTTCTGACCCCACAGTCTTTTGTGCCTCCTACAAGTTCTGCTGTCATAGATTTTAGTTTCAAAGTTCTCTGTCAACTATTATTACAAAAAGGACAAGGTGGGAAAACCTCAGCTTTATCACTAATTGAGAGTTAAGAAAATTAATATGAACCAAATTTCCACCTGGGAGTGAATCCAAGTTTTACTTACCCAATTATGTTTTTCCTTTTCCGGTCAGTTCCATAGCTCTTTTCTTCTTGGTGTTTCTCACCCAAAGTTATGCCAGCTCTGGTGGCATAGTGGTTGATTGAAATATCGGTGACTCTGTTCTGTTGATCTACTCCCCAAAACAGACTAGAAAATCTTATGGTGCAGTATTACTCTGTCAGACTCATCAACAACCTATTATATGCAGATGACACAGCCTTGCTTGCTGAAACTGAAGAAGACCTGAAACACTTGCTGCACAAGATCAGGGACTGTAGTCTTCAATGCGGATTGAAGCTTAACATCAACAAAACAAAGATTCTCACCCCTTGGTCAATTGCTAGCACCATGATAGAGGGAGAAGAGATTGAGTCTGCTAGCAATTGCAGGTGGCTTCGTTCTACAATCAACACTCAACACTCAACACCAGCAGTCAGAAAGTCAAAAGATGAATTGCATTGGGAAAATCTGCTGTCAGGGACCTCTCCAGAGTGCTGAAGAGCAACGATGCCAGTCTAGATACAAAAGTGTGCCTAATATAGGGCATGATCTTCACAATTACTTATTATGCTTAAGAGACTTGGACAATGACTAAGTATAACACAAGAAGAATTGATGCCTTTGAATTGTGGTGCTGGAGAAGAGTCTTGAACATATCATGGCTGGCCAAGAAAAAAAAAAAGTCTATCTTGGAGAGGGTGAAATCAAGTTTCTCCTTGGAGTCTATGATTTTGAAGCTCTGTGTCACATACTTTGGGCATGTGGCCAGGAGAGACCAGTCCTTTGATAAGGAAGACCCCGAATGAGATGGAATGATACAATAACTGGAGCAAGAGAGTTGGTGTGTCAGAATTAGTGAGACTGGCTCAGGACAGGGTAGGGTTCAGAGCTGCTGTACATAGGGTCATTATAGGCCTCAGGCAACTCAACTTCACACAACAACTACAAAATATTATGTTGGTTGTTTTTATTTAAGCCTCTTGTTTAGAATCAATGAGATCTCGGGGAGGGCATTTGTATTTAAAAGCTGATTGTTATATTTTGGAGGAACATTCTTCTAAATATTACAGCACTTTTCTGTCAATATGCTGTACTGAGGTAACCTGGGGTTGCTGGGATGCTGAACCTTGTGCCACTGGAGTTTCAAATGGCATAACGGTTACCCACCAATGATGGGCAGTGTTTGGTTGAGCTCTCAGTTTAAGACAGGTTTGAAAGTAGGAGTGGCACCTACTTCCTAAACTACATGCCTCTGGAAACTATGAACTTTGAGAAATGAAAGTTATCAAAAGGCTTCAGGTCTTTTATTCATAAGGTCACTATGAGTTGTGCTCGACTCAACGGCAATTAACAACAACAACATGGAGTTATATAAGTTGGAATTGACTTGATGACTCCCAAGAACAATATCTTAGAGACACTAGAAGAAAATGCCAAGGAGGGAGGGGAAGGACTGTGGTCTTGTCACTTTGGCCATAAAAATTCATCAGACCTATGGTGTTAAGAGAGAACCTATGCTATGATTCTCAACAGTGGAAAAAAGTACAGTGTGGAGATTATGACAATCTCTAGTAAGAGAAGTCCCACCATAACTTCAGGATCACCCAGGTCACCCACAGCAGAAAATTATACACTTTTTTGGAAACAGACTCATGAGAATTATTTGGTTTGATTTGATAGATATGAATCATTTGGCCATTGGACTCCAAGTGAACATGTTTACAGAACTGCTTAGGAAGAATCTTGTGTTAAAAACCTTATATAAAAACCTAATTTTATTTATGAGCTTTGGTAGGTTATTGGTTACCAGTGGTTTAGCCAAACATCCGATTGTTCCATAATCTGAAGTTACTGTAATTCAATTAATCAAACAGTGAAAAGAATTTCCATAATATGTTTTGCCTCTACACTATAAATGCCTAATCTATAAATAGATATTTTGCAAAGATTCTTTCTCTTCTTTTCTCTGCATTCTTTCTGACAGAGATTGGCAAAGGACATGCTGACAAAGGAGATCAATCAGAACTGGTTTTAACAAAGACTGTGGCAATATAACAATAGAAACCGACCCTCAAGGAATGCATCAATATGACAATAAAAACAGACTCTCAAGAAATGTGGAAAAACAACAAACTCAAGAACAAGGTGAATGAAATGGCCAAAAGTCACCATATAGCCATTAGAAGGAATGCACCATCAGTTGTTTAAATCCCACTCTCTGCTAACAAAAGATAAACAAACTCTTTTGTAAGATAAAAACAGAGTCAGTCTGTCCTGATCTGTTCATAGTCTGTTATGAACATCTAATAAACCTCAGTTTCTTTCTCTTACTCTTACTTGGTATTGGTGTCTTTCTTGTATTTCTGAGTCAGAACTTTCTAGTTCTTACTCGAAGAGGCCCCTGGACCTCTTTTGGAAACCACCCATCCTCTTGACACTTTTCACCACCTGGCCTATGACCTAGAGAATTAAATTTGAAGGAGTCTCAAGTCTGTGACTTGATCTACATATTTTTGTGGGCCACACAGTTATGTGAACCAGTTCCTTGAAGTGAATCTTCTTCCCTCTCCACATATATACAACTCATTGGTTCTCTTTCTCTAGAGAACCCTGAGTTACTCACCAAGCTGAAAAATCAGCTAAGACTAATAGAAACTAATTGTTGCATAGAATTGGTAACCTGACTGAGATTGAGCTTGAGGAGGACCAGCTGAGTGGGTCTGGGTCAATTGCACAAGTAAATAACACCAACTTCCAATGCCATCCGCTAGCATTCCTATTGTACTAGCATTCCTATCTCAACTTGCATTTGTGGTTGAATGGGGTCCTGAATGACCTGTTACAGGGAGAGGAATAGATTTAAGGTTGATTTGATGGATGGGTAATTTCCCATCATTTCCCATTGTGCAGGAACAAGTGAAAAACTGCAGCTAGATTATAACCACATTCAGTAATGACCCTTAAAGATAGTGGAAAGGTAAAATAAGTCAAATGAGCAAGGCTTTGAGAAATGTACCTGGTAAGTGACAATATATGGAAAAGGGAGTGAATCAAGGTGAAAATAAAAATATACTTCTTGGTTGTTGTAAATGGACCGGCCGTCTAGCCAGTATGTCTAACACAATGACACATGATAGGTACTTCATCAATTCTTGCCTATTGATTCAATTAAAGGTGGTACTGTAGTCATAAAGTTCATAGTTTTATTAAGATCATTCTCTTGAGAGAAAAGCATGTGAAATTTTCCTTTTATACTTGAACTTTGTATAGAATAATCAGTTTTCAAAAGCACAAGTGTTATTCAGTAAGCACACTGGAAATTATTCTTTTAAACAATGCTATTTTCAATGACTAGTGTGGCTTTCCATAATTAGCGTCTCTTCTCATTTATTTAGCTTAGGAATTTAGTGTATTTCTTATATTTTACAATGGACATCTTCAGAGAAATGTTTACTCATATTTGTTATAGGTTTCTACAGTTATCATATTATCACACTCTCTAGATTTTCCTGTCACTGCTATGCCTTTTCCTTTTAATATCCTTCTGCTGACTCTCCTTTTACCTAACTAACATGTAAATATTCATACTCTCAAGCTGTCTTCCTTAGGTATGCTGCTCTGCACATTCTAAACATTCTCATCAGGAAATCTCATTTACTCTATGCCTCATTTAGCATATTTTTGCAAAATTTATTGCTTTCACCAAATGCCTTCTTAAACTATGGATGTCTATATCCAACTATTGTGCTCTTTTTTTAGAGGATTCATTTGTCAATAGAAAATTATACATATTAACTATTCACTGTACATATTGTTGGAGAGTTATTCCTTGGAGAGGAACACCATGCTTGGGAATATGGAGGGACAATGAAGGAGAAAAAAAAATCCTCAATTAGATAGTCACATAGTGACTGTAGCAATGAGCTTGAATGTATCAGAGATGATGAGAATGGCACAGTATAGGATAGGGTTCAGATCTGCTTTTCATAGGGTCGCTAAGAATTGTACTTGACTCAATGACATCTAACAACAAACAATATCTGTAATCAAGGGGACTCTAGCATCTTAATGGTAAGGGGTTAGACTAGCTACTCCACGGGAGAAAGATGGGCAGTCTCTTTCAGTGTGATTTACTGCCTCCAAAACCCAGTAATAGGTCAACTATGAGTTGGTTCTGACTTAATGGTATGTAACAGCAACAAATACCTATAATCAAGGGCTTTATTGATGAGATGTTAGTGTTCACAGAATTTTATCAAAAGTGTCAAGCAGATGATTTCCAACAGAGGTCCAGGGGCCTCTTTGAGAAAAAAAAAATAGAAAGTTCTGACTTGGAAATACAGGAAAGACACCAATACCAAGTGAGAGTAAGAGAAAGAAACTTAGGTTTATTAGACATTCATAACAGACTATGAATTGGTCAGGACAGACTCACCCTGTTCTTTTCTTACGAAAGTGTTTGCATATCCTTTGTTTGGGGAGTGGGGTTTAAACAGCTGATTAGTGCGTTTCTTCTAATGGACAAATGGTGACTTTTGTCCTTGAGTCTGTTGTTTGTCACAATCCTTTAGAGTCTTTTTATCATCATATGGCAGCATTTCTGGGTTATATGGTCACAGTCTTTGTCAAGACCAGTTCTGATTGATCTCCTTTGTCAGAGTGTCCTTTGCCACTCCTTGTCAAAAAGTATTACTTTTTATCGGAGTGAGCACAGATACAGATTACTTCTACTAGGTTGATTATGGAACTATGCTGAGGATAGTTTGCTGTAGTTTTTGAAAATGACTGCTGCTTACTTTGTGTACATGTTCTTCTTTTAGAGTTTTGTATTTCAGTAGAGTGGATTCTTGTACACCCAGATATTCATAAAACACAATAAAAGTTCTTCTTCATTCCTTTCTTTCAATACTCTTTGACTCTGTAATAGTCAGTGATATTAATATTTTTTAAATTTTAATGAAAGTTTACAGAGCCTTAGTGTTTCCATTCATTCATTGTTGCACTTTTCTCCCGGCCCACCCCCTCCCCTCAATTCACTCTTCTCCTTGAAAAGCAAAAGAAAAACTCTTTCTTTTTTATGCAATCCCTCCCCCCAAGTCCACTCCACTGTGCAACTTTCATTCTGGACTCCTGCCATGACAATAACACACATTCATGTGTCCCTTTTTAACAGTTCTCTCCTTCATCTGTTTCAGTGCAATATCTATCATTCCTCCCCTCTTTCTCTGTCTTCCCTCAACCCCGATGTCAGCTCCATTTTACAACAGTGGCCTTATGAAATATTAGTCCTTTTGTGACTGAGATATTTCACTTAGCATAATGTCCTCCAGGATCACCCATTTTGTATAATATTTCATGAGTCCCTTGATTTTCAATGCTGCATAGTATTCTGTTGTGTGAATATACCAGAGCTTCTCTATCCATTCATTTGTTGATGGGCACTTAGGTTGTTTCCAGCTTTTTGCTATTGTGAACAAAGCCACAATAAACATGGGTGTGCATAATGATATTATTTTTGCCAACCTGTACCTATATCAAGCATTTTTACCTACTTTTGCAGTCTCGAATAGATTGAAAATGCAATCAAGATGCACTGGAAATTATTGATGACTGTAACACAAAAATTGGAAATAAAGAAGAATGGCTGGTTGTCAGAAATTATGGACTTGGTGACCGAAATGAGGTGAAATGATTGAATTTTGTACAATTAATGATTTATTAAATGCAATACCTTTTAAAAATCACAAACAGAGACTGTACACATGCGTTTAACTTTTTTGACTACCCAAGGAATGCAATTTTGTTGAAAGAAACATTGGAGAAGCTCAGTATCTGCAGTCAAAACAAGACAAGATGCTGACTGTGAAACAGATCAATAATTACTCATGTACAAGTTCACACTGAAGCTGAAGAAAATGAAAACAAGTCCATAAGAACCAAGATATGACCTTGAGTCTATCCCACATGAACTTAAAGGCCATCTGGAGAATAGGATTGAGACATTAACCTCTAATAACTGGAGACTAGTTGAGTTGTGGAATGACATCAAGAATAGCATCCAGGAAGAAATCAAAAGACAATGGAAAAAGAAAACACTAAAATGAGTGCTAGAAGAAACTCTGAAAATGCCACTAGAGTGTTCAGAAGCCAAGACAAATGGAAGAAATGTTGAAGTAAAAGAGATGGAAAGAATATTTCAAGAAATACCTCTAGAAGATAAATCAAAGTATTATAATGAAATGTACAGAAAAACTGGAGTCCTAACTAACTAACTAACTAACTAACTAACTAACTAACTAACTAGGAAAGAGCTTGCCCAACATTTATCAAGTCAAAGGAATGGAAAAACAAATTCAAGCTTCTAGTTGTGATACTGAAGGATACTATGGGCAAAATAATTATTCAGGAAGTATCAAAAGAAGGGGAAAGAAATGCACAGAGTCACTGCATGAAAAAGAATTGGGTGACACGATATCATTTCAGGAAGTAGCATATGACCAAAAGCCAGTGGTAACAAAGGAAGAAGTCCAATCTGCACATAAGTCATTGATAAAAAATAAGGATCTAGGAATTGATAGGAAACTAAATGACATGTTGCAAGAAAACAGGCAGATGCAGCCCTAGATGTCATCATCAAGCTACGCTAAGAAATCTGGAAGACAGCTACATGACCAACTGATTGGAAAAAAATTAATATTTGCTCCCCTTTGAAAAAAGAAAGAGGATCCAACATATTGTGAACATTATTGAAGAACATAATTAATATCACATGCAAGCAAAACCTTGCTGAAGATTATAAAAAAAAGTAAACAGTGAGAACAGTATATCAATAGAGAACTGTCAGAAATCCAAGCTGGATTTAAAAGAGGCCATCGCATTAGGGTTATCATTGTTAAAGTCAGATGGATCTTGGCTGAAAGCACAGAACTGCAGATGGATGTCTATTTGTGTTTTATAGACTATGAAAAGGTATAAACTGTGTAAATAACAACAAATTATGACTGACATGGAGAAGGAAGGAATCCCAGAACACTTAGTTGTGCTTCTGCAACAAGAACAAGAAGCTATTGTCCAAAGAAAATAAGGAAACACTGTATTATTTGAAATGAAGAAAGTGTACATCAGGGTTGCATCCTTTTTCAAACCTATTCAACTTGGCCAACTGAAGAGATCTGTTTTGTTCCCGTTCCAAAAAAGGGTGACCCAACAGAGTGTGGAAATTATAGAACAATATCATGGATTCCACATGCAAAAACGACTGGAACAGCACATCAGCAGAGAACTGCCAGAAGTCCAGGGTGGGTATAAAAGGCGTCGTGGTACTAGGGATATTGTAGCTAATGTTAGATGGATCTTAGCTGAAAGCAGGGAATACCAGAGGAATGTCTATCTGTGTTTCATTGACTA
>NW_006399792.1:5002619-5013469 GCF_000299155.1 Elephantulus edwardii | reverse complement strand
GTCCTTAGGGACATTATGCTTGGGAGGGTGGAGGGACAGCACAGGATGGGAAGACTCTATGAGATGGATTCGGATTCAGTGACTGGGGTAATCAGGATGGGTATATCGGAGACAGTGCAATTGGCAAAGGACAGAGCAGAGTTTAGGGCTGTTGTACATAGGGTCACTATGAGTCTCAAGAGACTCAGCAGCACATAACAACAACAACATTCAATGTGTATGCTGAGCAAATTATTTGAGAAGCAGGACTTCATGAAGGAGAATGTGGTAGGTTTGGAGGATGACTCAATCATCTGTGTTATGCCGATGATGCAACCTTGCTAGCTGAAAATAAAGAGGGCTTAAAACAATTGTTGCAGAAGATCAAAGACTTCATTGTTTATTACATCTCAACATCACAAAACAGAAATTTTCACAGGTGGGCCAGAGCCAACATCATAATAGAGAAAAGGTTGAAACAGTTAATTAATTCATCTTGCTTAGATCAACAAGAAACACCCATGGTATGAGCAGTCCAAATATATGGGAAGCCAAATTTCATATGAAATATTTGTAATAAAATGAATTTTATTTCAGGATGGAATTCACCCTGAAGCAGTAAGCAATCCTTGAATATTTACAGGGGTAGACACTACAGCAATCCTTAAACATTGACAGGATTCTTGCATTGTATTTGCAGAAGGTTTTCAATAGAAAGAGCTTAGCCTTACTTGCATTGAATTCTCTTGGTGATTTGCTCCCTGGCAATTTTCAATAAAGACACAGTTAAGTGCTGTTGAGTCATAGGCGACTCATAGGGACCCTATGAAGGTCTTTGACACTTGCATGACTTTCATCCTTTCTGCAGGTTCATAGGGTTCCCAGAGGCAAGCTATTTATGCCACTCCTGCTTCCAAGCCCCATTATAATTGGGGAGCTCTACCCAACACTGTCCACCATGGGTAATCATTATCTCATTTGACACACCAGTGTCACAGTGTTCAGCTTCACAGCAATCACAGGTTACCTCTGTATGGCAAGTGGACACACCAGGGCTATACAACTTAGAAGAATATTTGACCAAAAACAATTAAGAACAGGACTGAGGGCCGCAGATTAGAGTCACCCACCTATTGTCAGGTTGTTGTTGTTGTTGCTAGGTGCCCTTGAGTCATAGAGGACTCATAGCGACCCTATGAATGAAAGGCCTTAGCACTGTTTGTACATAGAGTTTCCAGAGGCAAGCCATTTCGGAAGTGGATGCCACTCCTGCTTCCAGGTATTGTCAGGTAGTAAAAAAAAAAAAAAAATCTCTCAATCTTTTGTTGTATGGCTTTGTTACTATGTTTTGATTTCATGCTAAAAATGGTCTAATTACCCACTGAATATTGGCAAATTAATAAATGCTCCTTTAAACATATATTTGGTTTTATGTTTAAGATCAAGCCTTCTCTGGAGTAGTGTGTTTATATAGACATCTCAAGATTTTTTTTTAAAAAAGAAAAAACCACAGAGTTTCCTTATTGTTGTAATGTACCATTAAGTCACCTGTGACTCTGAAGTCTGCCCTGTCCTGAACAAGTCTCACTGAATATGACACACCTAACCTTTGTCCCACTTACTATAATAATACATCTCATTGACGATGAGATGTATTTCACTCCTGTGCTGTCCCTCCACCCTTCTAAGCATGATGTCCCTTTCCAAGGATTGATCTCTCCTCGCTATGTGTTGAAAATAAGTGAGACAGAGCTTCAAAATCCTTGCCTCCAAGGAAAAACTTGGTTTACCCTCTCCAAGACAGACCTATTTATTTTCCTGGTGGTACATGTTCTGCTCAATACTCTTCTCCAGCATCACAATTCAAAAGCATCAATTCTTCTGTTATCCTTAGTCATTGTCTGATATAGAATAATTGTGAAAATAATGGGTTAGAACAAGTGCATCTTAGTCTTTAGACTGATATGATGGCTCGTTAGCACTTTGGAGAGGTCCCTGACAATTGACTTCCCCAGTGCAATTTGCCTTTTGGTTTCCCGACTACTGATTCCAAGAGTGTTGATTGTGGAGGCAAGCAAGCAGAAATTGTTAACAATTTCAATCCCTTCTCCGCCCATCACGGTGCTGCCAATTGGCCCAGTGGTGAGAATCTTTGTCTTCTTGATGTTAAAATTTAATCCATATTGAAAACTATAGTCCTTGACCTTCTGCAGGAAATGCTTCAGGTCCTCCTCAGTTTCGGCAAGCAAGGTTGTATCAGCAGGTTGTTGATGAGTCTTCCCCCTGATGTCACATTCCTCCTCATGAAGTCCCGCCTCTTGGATTATCTGTTCGGCATATAGATTGAAAAGATATGGAGATAGGATGCATCCCTGATACACTCTTTTCCTGATTTTGAAGCATGCAGTGTTTCATTGCTCTGTTCTGAGGACTGCTTCCTGGTCCAAGTATGGGTTTCATTTGAGCACAATGAAGTGTTCTGGGATTCCCATTCTTCTCAAGGTTAGCCACAATCTGTTGTGATCCACACAGTCAAATGCCTTTGCATGGTCAATGAAGCACACTTAGACATTATTCTGGCACTGTTAACTTTCAGCCAAAATCCATCTGACATTGGCAATAATGTTTCTAGTGTCACAGCCTCTTCTAAACCCAGCTTGTATTTCTGGTTTCCTTAATTAGCACAATTTATCAGTAATCCTTTATTTTTATCACATTTGAAATTTACTATCATTTTTTTGTTGTTGTTATGTACCATCAAATTGGAACAGATTCATAGCTGACTCTCTACTAAGTTTTCAGAGGCAGTGGTACACGGGACAGTATTGTCCATCTTTCTCCTGCAGAGCAGCTGGTGGATTTGGACCACATGCCTTTGGGTTGGCAGCATAACTCTTTACCATTAAGCTACCAAAGCTGCCATCAACTCCGTTGTTGTCATTGTGTACCAATCAGTTGAATCCAACTTATACTTTATCCTCCAGTGGGTTTTCAGAGATAATTAATCACACAAGGGGAGATTATCTTTCTCCTTCGGAGCAATTTATGGATATGAACCTACATGTCTTCAGCTTGGTAGTGTAACTCCTTACCACCAAGCCAGCAGAGATTCCTCTACTACCTCTACAATACACCAAATTTGTATACATGATTTATCTGTTTCTGGAAAGTTACTTTAAAAATATTGAACTATTATTTAGTCTTATCATTTATTTTGTTTCTCATATTTCTCTAAATTCTCATTGGACATATACAATGAACTAGTTTCTTTTTAAAAGATAATTATAGATGAAGGATATACAACCTTTGAAAGGCAAAATAGAGGCATCCTTACAACATATGATCAATAGGCAATGATGATGAAGGAGGAAGTTCAGGCTGTTCTGTAGGAACTTGTAATAAATAAAGCCCAGAAATTGTTGGAATACCAATTGACATCTATTTCAGCAAATAGATGCTGCTCTGGATGTGCTCACCAGGTTGTGCCAGAAAGACTGGAGGACAACTACCTGGCCAACTGACTGGAAGAAATACATATTTATCCCCATTCCAAAGAAAGGAGATCAAATAGAGTGAAAGAGAGGGAAATTACCAAATAATATCATTAGTTGACCTAGTTGATAGAAAGGGTTGCTACCAAGCCAAAAGTGGGTGATTTTAATCTACATCCCTCAGGCCTTGTTTTAATTGTTTTCAGGCAAACATTCTTCTAGGTGGTATAGTACTTGTCTGTGCATTTGCTGTACAGAGGTAACTTGTGGTTGCTGTGATGCTGAACCCCGTGACACTGATGAGTCAAATGCGATAATGGTTACCCATGGTGGACAGTATTTGGTGGAGCTCCCCGATTAAAACAAGCTTGGAATCAGGAGTGGCATCCACTTCCGAAATAGCTTACCTCTGGAAACCCTATGAACTTGAAGAAACGATGAAAGTTATACAAGTGTTCAGGGTCTCTATGAGTTACCTACGACTTGATGGCACTTAACAACAATAAGAATAAGCTGCTGAAGATTATAAAAAAAAACTAAACCAACTGGAACGGAGTATTAACATAGAACTACCAGAAATACAAGCTAGATTTTGGAAGAGGCTGCGACACTAGAGATATCATAGCCAATGTCAGATGAATCTTCACTGAAAGCAGAAAGTACCAGAGGAATGTCTATCTGTGTTTGATTAACTAGGCAAAGGCATTTGACTGTGTGGATCACAACAAATTGTGGCTAACATTGATAAAAATGGGAATCTCAAAAATCTGATTGTGCTCATGCAAAAACTATACCTGGATAAAAAAAGTAGTTATCAGAACAGGGCAAGAAAATACTACATGATTTGAAATTAGGAAAAGAGTGAGTCAGGGATGTATGTGTCCTGTCACCATACTTTTTCGACCAATATTCAGAAATTTAATTTGGGAGGCTGGAACTTATGAGGAGAAATATGACATTAGGATTGGAGGAAGACTTATCAACAACCTGTGTTACACAGATGACACAACCTTGCTTGCTGAAACTGAGGAGAACCCAAAGCATTTTCTACAAAATGTCAAGTATTGTAGTTTTCAATATAGATTGAAACTCAATATAAAAAAAAGATAAAGATTCTCACCACTGGGCCAATTGGCAGCACCATAACAGATGGAGAAGAAATTGAGATTAATAATTTCAGCTTACTTGGCTCCACTAATCAATCCCACTTTTGGTATGAGCAGTCAGGAAATAACAAGATGAATTGCACTAGGAAAATCTGTTGTCAGGGACTTCTCCAGAGCAACATTGTCAGTCTGGAGACTAAGGTGTGCCTGATTTAGGCCATGATCTTTGCAACTGCTTCTTATGTATCAGAGAGCTGGACAATGAGTAAAAATGACAGAAGACATTGAAATTAATTAAAAAAAAGGTCAGAAGAATTGATTCTTTGATTTGTGGTGCTGGAGAAGCTTTATCCTGGAGAAACCAAGTTTCTCCCTTAAGGCAAGGATTTTGAAGGTCTGTCTCACATATTTTAGGCATGTTTCCAGGATGGACCAGTCCTTGGAGAAGGACATCATGCTTGGAAAGACTAAGGGATAGCTCAAAAAAGGAAGACTCTGGAGGAGATGGATTTGACACAGTAACTGATATAATGAGGTTAGAGGGGATCTCAAAGACAGTGAGATTGGCTTAGGATAGGACAGGGTTCAGAGCTATTGTGCATAGGGTGGCTATTATTCACATGACAACAATTTGAACTTTCTGATTGTCCATACCTGCTTGTTAAATCATTCTTAGGTAGCACTAGGTGAGTGTTGTCCTTGGAGTTGTGAAGATCTGGATGTGAAATGGCCTTTGCTCACAAAACGATATAAACCTTCTGCTTTTGTTTGGAAGGCACAGAGTAAGTTCTGCTATTGCCAGGACCAGTAATTTTTTGCAAATCTCCAAATAAACTTGTAGTTTGCAACTTAAACAGTTACTATTCTCTATTTTGCCCTAGATGATATGCCTTAGGTAGACTTTAAGCTACTAGTCCCTGCTAAGACAACAAACATTAAATATTTTAGATGATGGCAAGATAGTTGTCCAAAACCAAATACCATGCCTGTTGCCAATGAGTCAAATCCAACTCATAGTGACCTTACAGAGTTTTGAAGGCTGCAAATTGTTATGTAAGCAGATTGCCACATCTTTCTGCCATTGTACAATTTGTGAATTTTGACTGTCAATCATCTTAATCATTTCGTGACAAAGATGATTATTGTTGTTAGGTGCAATTTAATCTACTACAACTTCTAGAGACACTATGAACAAAAGATAAAAATCCTGGATGATTATTGTTTTTAGGTGTCATTGGGTCAAGTACAACTCATAGTGACCCTCTGAACAACAGACCTGAAGCTAATCATATCCTGTGCCATCCTCATCATCTTTGACACACTTCAGCCCATTGCTGTGGTCATTGTATCTATCCATCTCATTGATGGCCTTTCTCTCTTACAATGATTCTCTACATTTCCAAGCATGATGGCCCATTTAAAAAGAATAACTTCTCCTAGCAACATGCCCAAAGTATGACAGATGAAGTTGCACCATCCTTGCCTCCAAGGAGCCTTCTGGATGTACTTTCTTGCTCTATTTGGATTATAGTCTTCATATAGCTATAGATTTTAAATGAGCACAATTAAATGCTCTAAGATTCTCACTCTTCTAAATGTCAGCAATAGTTTGCTATGATCCACACAGTCAAATACCTTGGCATAGTCAAGAAAACACAGATGGACAGACCTTCTTCTGGTGTTCTCTGCTTTCCGTCAGGGTTCATCTTACATCAGCAATGATGTCCCTGTTGCCATGCGTCTTCAAAACCTATCTTGGGCTGCTGATAGTTCCCTGTAATGTAGTGTTCTAGTCATGTTTGCATGATCTTCAGTAATAATTTGCTTGCATGTTGTATTAGTTATATTGTTCAATAATTTCCACATTCTATTGGATCACCTTTCTTGGATGTTGGTGATGGTTGTTATGTGCTGTCGCGTACGACTTGTAAAGGCTGCATTAACAATAAATCTGAGCTTTGTTCTATCCTGTGCCATCGTCATAGTCTCTGGCACACTCAAGTCCATTTCTGTAGTGACTGTGTCAATCCACCTGGTTGAGGGTCTTCCTGCCCTTTGCTGTCTCTCCACCTTCACAAGTATGATGTCCCTCTCTAAGGAATATCTTCTGTTAGTGACAGGACCAAGGTTTGCAAGATGAAGCTTTATGATCTTTACCTCCAAGGAGCACCCTGGCTGCGCCTTCTCTAAAATATATCTGTTTGTTCTTTTGGCAGTCTTTGGTATATTCTGTAATCTTCTCTAATGTCACAGTTCAAAGGTGCCAATTCTTCTTCTGTCATCCTTATTCATTGTCAGCCTTTTAGATGCATAGCAAGTGACTTAAAAGATAATGGCCTGAATCAGATGCGCCGTATTCCTCAAACTGACATCATTGTCCTTCAAAAATTTGGAGAGGTCCCTGAGTACAGACTTTCCCAATACAACACATCTCTAGATCTTCTGACTGCTGGGGTCTCGTGTATGGATTGTGGAGCCAAGTAAGATGAAGTAGGTGTTAGACTGGTAATGAATTTACTATTAATAAAAGGCTATTACTTTCGAACACATGCTTTCATAAATAATGCAAAAAAGAGATGCCTACTTAGAAAATAAAATAAATTTTCTGAAGAAATTCTAAGCTAGTGAAATCTGAATATTCCTATTAAAGCATAAAGTTTCAGATGAACTTTGAGGCTTGGTTCTATAACAGCTTATTTTCTGAGTATGGGCATGTTGCTTTATTTGCATGTCTATTAATTTATAGTTGAAAACTTTGTATAGTTAACAATTTTTTGCAGTGACTCTGGATTTCATTTTTTTCAGAGTATTGTTGGGTTTTTGTTGTGGTAGACTGTTAATTTAGTCTGCCTTTAAAATGGCAATCTTTGTGTCCCATGCAATACACAGCAGTTTATCTTTTAGGTCTGTTCTTAGAATTACCAACTGCTGCTTTTTTAAAAGTCTAGTCACTTAGAGTCTCTCTTCTTCTTTTATGGTCTGGCTCCTCTCTACTTCTTTAATTATTGATAAAATAACTTAATAAAACAAAGATCTAATTATCTATCAATGCTATTGCTAGCCTATCATGTAGGCCTTAATGAATCCATTACAACTAGGATACTAAGGAAAAAAAGTAAAATTTGTGTTTTTGTGGAGCTTAAATTTTAACTGGAAGAGATAGACAATAAATACAATGCATTATTGTTGTTATATTCTGTAGAGTTGCTGTGACTCATAACAATCCTGTGAACAACAGCCCTAAACTCTGCTCTATCCTGTGTCAATCTTATTCTCTCTGACACATCTACCTCCATTACCCCAGTCACGGAATCAATCTCTAATCCCAGTCACTGAATCAATTCACCTCATTGAGGGTCTTCCTTTCTGGTGCTGTTCCTTTACTCTCCCAAGTATGATGTCCCTCTCCAAGGACTTGTCCCACCTTGCAACATGTCCAAAGTATGTCAGACGAAGCTTCAGAATCCTTGCCTCCAAGGAGCAGCCTGATTTCACTCTCTTTAGGATGAACCTGTTTAGTCCATGATATAGTCACTACTCCAGCATCACAGTTCAAAGGCATCAATTCTTCTTCTGTCATCCCTAGTCATTGTCCAGCTTTGTGATACATAGCAAGTCATTGCACAGACTATGGCCTGGATCAGGCACACCTTACGATATAATATTAAGAAGATAAGGAATGAAGTGAAAGAAAATGTTGTTTCTAGCTTCCACTGAGTCAACTATGACTTACGGCGACCCTATTAACTATGGATTTGAAGCTTGCCTTATCCTGTACCATCCTCATTGTCTCTAATATACTCTAGCCTATTGACATAGTCACCATGTCTATCTATCTTACTTAGGATCTTTCTCTCTTTCACTCATCCTTCATCTTTCCAAAAATAATGTCTTTTCCCAAAGATTTACCTTTCTTAAAAACATGCCCAAAGTATGTCAGACAAAGTTTCATCCTTGCCTCTATGAAGCACCCTGGTTGCCCTTTCTCCAGAATTTGAATATACTTGAATATATATGAATATCCATGAGATATTCAGTACTCTTCTTAATATCCCAATTCAAAGGCATTGATTCTTCTTCTGTGATTCTTATTGTCCAACTTTCAGATGCGTAATAAGTAACTGAAAAGATCATGACCGGAATCAGGTGTACTCTAGTCTTTTTTTAAAATTTTTGTGTGTGTGTGTGCATTGTATCATCAAATCAGATCTGACTGGTACAGGAGGAGATTGTCTGGTGGATTCGAAGCAGTACTTTAGTCTTTAAGCTGACATCATTGTTCTTTAGCACTTAGAGATATCCTTGACAGCAGAGTTTTCCAGTGTTACACGTTTTTTTATTTCTTGATTGCTGGCAGCAAAGGTGGACCCACACATGATGAAATAATTGACAATTTAAATACTTTTCTCCATCTATCATAATGCTACATATTGGCCTAGAGGTGAGGATTTTTGAGATGTAGTCTGAATTGAAGATTTTTAGTCTTTAGTCTTCTGCAATAAGTGTTTTTTTTTAAGGTTTGCACAATGTCATACTATTTATTGAAGTAGAAAGAACTTGAAAAATACTTTACTTCAAAACTTTAGTAAACGGAAACCATGAATCATAAAATGCTTATTTTTATTTCCTACATCATAATTTACTTTGACTATAAATTAAGAGTAATTACATTGAAATCTCATGAAAATAAACAGTACTAAGCAATCACTTTTACAGAACCCAATTTCTTTGCAAAGTCTTGACCAACTGTGAACTGACTATCCAGGTAAATATAGTTTTCCTTCAAGGCAATTTTTAAACTGAACTAGGAGATGCATTACAAAGAGGAGGGGGGCAGTGAAGAGAGGGAGAAAGAAAATGTTTAACAATGAATGAATAATAAAAATAATAATTTCTTAAAAATGAAAACTGTTTCATTTTGTAAAATTGGGTAAACTCTAAACATAAAGAAATGCAAAAATATAGTAAAAACTACTTATTTGGATTTCAAATTGTTTGTATCAAACTTCTCTTTAGGAAATGGAAAACTTATCAATACAATTAAATCAATGTACAATTTAGAGCTCTCAAGCTGGACTTTAAAATAAAATTAACTACAAAAGTAAAATAAAACTAGGTAGCTATCAAATATATTAATCCTGAAATGATTAAGAATATAATACATCATACACACCATTTAAAGGTAAATTTCTTTCCATTAATAACATAGATAAAACCACAATATTTATTGCTTCTATCAAGTGCATGTTAAGATTCAGATAGTCTCCAAAACTAAATCCTTGTTATAAAGGATTGGCAATCTGGCAGAATGAAATGCCACATTTAACTTGTATGAATACAGCTGCAAGATGTACCAGTTTCAACAAACATTAATGTCTTTATTTTATATAGCTGTTTACAGTTTGGAATTCAGAGAAACTTGACCTGAGATGCTGGGATTGTGAACAGTACTTATCTAGATGCTATCTAGTCTACCACACCATTTGTGGGATATGAGGAGTTTGTTGCTAACAGACAAATCTAAGTGATTAATGTACCATTGTCAGCTATTTGTAGAGAAGTCTGCTGGGCAAAATTAATTCCTTATAGGACACTCTGCTGAAAAAACCATGTCCAGCCAAAACAGGCGACAACCAAAAGGACTGACACAAATGCAGTCTTAATGAGAATAGGTTGCCAATATAACCACCTTTTTCTTTTTCGTTCAGTCTCATTTAGCCTCTGTCTCATCTGTTGAACCTTCTGAGCTGTGTTAGCTTTTCTGTCTTCTCGGATACGTTTCCGGAGAATACTCTCACTCTTTTCCTCTACTGTATCCTGCATTTTAGAGGGCAATCCTGTACACCGGCCACTCACAAATTTTCCTTCTTCTAAGCCTAATTTGTTCCCATTGTATTTTTCAGTCATTATTTTGATTGATGAATGATCAAAAGCAGGAGATAAATCTTCTTTAGAAAGTTCTTTCCATTGTTTCTGTATATTTGAATCTCCCTTTATATACTTGGCTCCTTCTATTATAGCCATATATGAGAATCTCAGTTGATCTGGTGTCTGAATAAGTCCCATCCGATACTTTCTCATATTCGGTAACACTTGTTTAATGTTAATATCATTTCCTTTTTCCATCAAAATAAGACAGGTGGACAGGTGTCTACTAAGGAAAAAGTGCCAGATTGTCCAATACCAGCACTGCAATGGACTACCACGGGCCCATGCTCAGGGTTCAAGGAGCCAGATTCTCGCACTTTAAATAGGAAATTGAGAAATGAAGCTG
>NW_006399792.1:5002058-5002519 GCF_000299155.1 Elephantulus edwardii | reverse complement strand
CTCCAGATTTCCTGGCACAACCTAGTGAGCACATCCAGGGCAGCGTCTGTTTGTTGAAATAAATCAATTGGTATGCAATCAACTCCTGGAGCCTTTTTTTTGTCAATTCCTTCATTGCAATTTGAACTTCCTCCTTCATCACCATAAGTTCTTGCTCATATGTTATGTTGAACAGATTATCCGGGAGGCTGGGCTCTATGAGGAGAAATGTGGGGTCAGGATTGGTGGAAGATCTATCAGTAATCTGTGTTATGCAGATGATACAACCCTGCTTGCTGAAACTGAGGAGGACCTGAAGCCCTTGCTTCAGAGGGTCAAGGAATACAGCCTTCAGTATGGACTGAGGATCAATGTCAAGAAGACAAAGATTCTCACCACTGGACCAATTGGTAGTATCAGGAGGGATGGTGAAGAAATTGAGATTGTTCACAGCTTTAGTTTGCTTGGCTCCACAGTCAACA
>NW_006399792.1:4999196-4999698 GCF_000299155.1 Elephantulus edwardii | reverse complement strand
TTCACACTGAATCCTGTTTCTTTAAACAGCATCTCTTGGTCATCTTTTGTTGGCCGGTACTGTGCACATTTAACTGATTCTTTCTCCACGACTCAGTTTAACATGACAACTGCTTTGGTCTTTTGCTGCCAAGCCATGAGCCAGAAATGACAAGTATTAGGAAGTGGACCGTGTGTTAAGATGTAACTCCTCTGAGCCTCTTCTATGTCCACTAAACTGGCATTAATATAATCATTTTCAGTATTCTGCAGCTTAACCTTACTGTGATCATATGGGCTTACATCTCTGTATCTGTTTTGATTTCTGTTTTCTGGAAACTTGGCCACTCTATGAGGATAGTCATGGGACTCATTTAGAATTTCCAAATAGAGCTGCTGCCAGCGATTTTGAGTGTCCAGCTCCTCAAATTCCCGCTCGATAGTGACAGACATGGCGGTAAAACAGAAAACCACCACTATAAGTGTTTTAAGTCCATTTCACCTTAAACAAGAAAGACTGTGCC
>NW_006399792.1:4995055-4996746 GCF_000299155.1 Elephantulus edwardii | reverse complement strand
AACAACAACAACAACAATAGCCTTGACGCCACATCTTCTTCATAAAGTCTAGCTTCTTGAATCATTTGCTCAGTATTCAGATTGAATAGGTTTGCAGAAAGAATACAGCCCTGAGGCACACTTCTGTTGATTTAAAACATGCAGTATTCCTTTACTCTGCACAACTTCTTCTAGGTATAGATTTCACATGAGCACAATTAAATATTCTGGCATTCCCATTGTTCTCATTGTTAGTCATAATTTGTTATGATCCACACAGTCACAAGCTTAGTCTCAGGGACAGTCAATAAAACACAAACAGGTATCCTTTTGTTATTCTCTGTCATCAGCCAAGATCCATCTGACAGCAACAATGATATCCCTAGTGCCATAGCCTTTTCTATATCAAGCTTGAATTTCCATCAGATCTCTGTTGATGCACTGTTCTAGCCATTTAAAAAAATAATCTTCAGCAGGATTCTACTTGCATGTGATATTGGTTATGTTGTTCAATAATTTTCTCATTCTGTTGGATCACCCTTTTTTGGAATGGGAATAAATATGAGTCTCTTCCAGTCAATTAGCCAGGTAGCTGCCTTTGAAATTTCTTGTCACAAGACTAGGAGTATGTCCAGAACTACATTTTTTGTTGATATATGCCAACTGGCATCCCAACAATTACTGAGGCCTTAATTTTGCCTATGCCTTCAGTGCAGCATGAAATTCTTCATTACCATTAGCTCTCCCCCACCCTCATTACCATTAGCTCTTAATCATAAATTGCTTATGTGTCAATCAATGTTTTTGGTGCAATGAATCTGTGTATTCTTTCTTCTTTTGATGCTTGTAGGATCATTCAAGATTTTGCTTAATATTGCAACTTAAGGCTTGAATTTGTTTTACAGTTCTTTCAGCATGAGAAATACTGAGCGAATTCCTCCTTTTTTATTTGCCAACTCCAGCTCTTTGTACATTCCATTGTAATATTTAGCTTTGTCTTCTGGAGATGCCCTTTGAAATTTTTTGTTCACCCCTTTTACATTGCCATTCCCCATATTGTAGCTTCTGGACAGCATAGTGTAATTTTAAGGGTATCTATCTTCTGATAAACATTTTAGTCTCCCCCCACCTTCCTAATGCAGTGTAATTGTGTAATTGCTTTCTGGGAATTATAAGATTTGTGAGATTTAGGGAGAATTGTAATTTAAAATAATTTTGATACCAAGTTTGTGCTTAAATTTTTAGATGACTCTACAAAAGTTAATACTGAACTATAAGGGTCCATATTGTCCTTACGATCTAGTTCTTATGACTTCTGCAACTTCATCTTATTATACTCTTTTCTTATTTATAACATTTCTCTTTATCTCACCTCTCTCACTTTCTTGTTGTTTTTGAAATGGGTCTGACATGCTCCACTATTTGTCTGAAACACTCTTCTTCCAGATCACCCTGCAACTGATAAAATTCTCACAGTAAAGTTATCCCCAACTACCTGATTTTTTTTCAACTACCTGATTTTAAATTGTTATTTCATCCTCTCTACCTTGTCTCCTATTTTACTTACTTATCCACAATATCCTTAAATATATATATAGATATGTGTGTGTGTGTGTGTGTGTGTGTGTGTGTGTGTAGGGACCCTATGAACAAAAGGCCTGAAGCCTCTCTACCACTATAAGCCTCTCTACCACTATCAGCATTTATCAAAG
>NW_006399792.1:4986182-4994125 GCF_000299155.1 Elephantulus edwardii | reverse complement strand
AGTACTTCAAGTCCTCCTCACTTTCAGCAAGCAAGGTTGTGTCAGCTACATAATGCAAGTTATTGATGAGTCTCCCTTCAATACTGATGCCACATTCTTCCTCATAGAGTTCAGCCTCTCAAATAATTTGCTCAGCATATACATTGAGTAGGGGTAGAGATAGAATGTGTTGTTGTTGTTTGGTGCTGTCAAGTCGTAGACGACTCATAACGACTCTATGAACGAATGGCCTGAGCACTGTTCGAACATAGAGTTTCTGGAGGCAAGTCATTTCAGAAGTGGATGCTGCTCCTGCTTCTAGGCTTGTTTTAGTCAGGAAGCTCCAGCCAACACTATCCACAATGGGTACCCATTACCACAATTGGCACATCACTGTCACAGTCTTCAGCATCACAGCAACCATAAGTTTCCTCTGTGCAGCAATGCACAGACCAGTGCTATACCACCTAGAAGAATGTTTGACAGGAAAACAATTTGAACCTGGCCCAGAGCCGCAGATGAAGATCACCCACCTTCGGCTTGGTAGCATAACTATGAAAGGAAGAGATAGAATAGGTATTATTATTAAGTAGTTGTGGAGATTGAAAAGAGCTTTAGTTTGCTTAGCTCCATGATCAATACTCTTGATACCAGCAACCAGGAAATAAAAAGACAAATTGCCCTGGGAAAGTCTGCTGTCAGGGATCTTTCCAGAGTACTGATGAGCAACTATGCCTGTTTGGACACCAAGGTGCATCTGATTTAGACCATAGTCTTCACAATTACTTGCTATGCATCATAAATTTGGACAATGACTAGGGACGATAGAAGGAGAATTGATACTTTTGAGTTGTGGTGCTGGAGAAGAGTATTGAGTATATCATGGACTGTTAGGAGGACAATTTCTTCCTAGAGAGGGTGAAAACAGGCTTCTCCTTGGAAAGTATTCGGAAGCTTTTTCTGACATACTCTGGGCATGTTGCAAGGAGGGCCAGTACTTGGAGAGGAATATTAGGCTTGGAAGGTTGGAGGGACAGAGCACAAGAGGAAGATCCTCGATAAGATGGATTGATTCAATGACTGGGGTAATGGGGGTAGGGATGTCACAGTCAATAAGGTTGGCACCGCATAGAGCAGGGTTCAGAGCTGTTGTACATAGGGTCGCTATGAGTTGCAAGCAACTCTAAGGCACATAACAAAAACAACTTAAAGTTTATTGTTTAAAATGGCTTCCCTAGCCATTGACTTGGATTTTGCCACGTGGGTGGGCAGGAATATGTGAATGTGTTGTGTTAGTTGATCCATGGAGATTGGCTAGTCTCACCATTAAATTGAGCAGACTCAGTGGCAGATTTGCAGCAAAGAAGAAGCAGGCATGCAGTGTGTACCCTTCAGGGCCAGAGATCCTTCAGTTAGCTAGACATATAGCAGCAGCAGCTGTGGTGGCAGCAGAGAACCAGAGGCCTCACCTGAGACAGAGCTGACCTTGAGACTGCTACCCCATATTACCAGACCTTAGAACCTTTGCCCAAAGTTGTTGGCAGACTGTGGGGTGGGGGTGGAGATGGAGAGCCATTATTATGGCAGGACTAAAAGATTTGTAGCATAGCCCTAAAGCTGTGAGGCTGGAAGCAAGCTTAGGTGCCTGTGAGCACATTTTGGAAGCTGCCCTGACTGAGTGAGTATATCTTGCTGCCAACCTGTCTTTGTTGTTGTTATTGTTGTTGTTAGGTGCCATTGAGTCAAGTACCACTTACAGTGACTTTATCAACAAAAGATCTGAAACCAGTCTGTTCTGCACCATCCTCACACTTCCTGACACACAAGAGCCCATTGCAGCAGTCACCATGTCAATCCACCTGGTTGAGAGTCTTCCTCTCCTTTGCCAATCCTCCACTCTTCCTTCTCCAAGGAATAGCACCCTCTAGCAATATGTCCAAAGTATGTTAGGCGAAGCCTCATCATTCTTTTTTTAAAAAATTAATTTTAATGAAAGTTTACAGAGACTTAGGGTTTCCATTCATTCACTGTTGCACTTTTCTTCCTTCCCAGCCCCTCCCTCCAATTCACTCTTCTCCTTGAAAAGTAAAAGATATACTCTTTCATTGTTATGCAATCCCTACCCCCAAGTCCATTCCACTGTGCAGCCTTCATTCTGGACTCCTGACATGACAATAATACCCAATCATATATCCCTTTTAAACAGTTCTGTCCGTCATCTGTTTCAATGCTGTATACACCATTCATTCCTTCCTTCTCTGTCTTACCTCAACCTCGATTTCAGTCCCATTTACAACAGTGGCCCTATGCAATATTTGACTGAGATATTTCACTCAGCGTAATGTCTTCCAGCATCATCCATTTTGTATAATATTTCATGAGTTCCTTGTTTTTCAATGCTGCATAGTATTCTATTGTGTGAATATACCAGAGCTTCTCTATCCATTCGTTTGTTGATGGGAAAGCCTCATCATTCTTGCCTCCAAAGAGCACTCCAGCTGCACCATCTCCAAGATATATCTATTCATTTTCTTGGCTGTTCATGGTAGGTTCAGTTCTCTTCTCTAACACCAAAGCTCAAAGGCATCAATTCTTTTTCTATCATTCTTATTCATTGTCCAGGTCTTGGATCTATTAAATAGTAATTGGAAAGACCATGGCCTGTATCAGATGTACCTTAGTCCTCAAACTGACATCACTACTCCTCAATAATTTGGAAAGGTCCCTAAGTGCAGATTTTCCCATTGCAATGCGTCTCCTTGTTTCCTAACTGCTCGTACCAAGGGTGTTAATTGTGGATCAATTTCCCTAATATAGTTCTGTGTGGTGTGCGAGCGACAGTAACAGATTTTTGACACAGTGGCAAGAAGCTGTGCTCCAATCCTGAAGGCACACAGCTAGAGGCCACAAGCTGCTCTGCAGGAGAAGAATGAGCAACATCCTTCTGTGTGATTAACTGCCTCCGAAAACTCACTGGAGAGTCAGCTATGGTCTGTTCCGTGAAACCTACAAGACAAAACCCTAATCCATTCAAGTGCATTTAATTACTTTCTATCGTCTAGAGACCTAATTGTTACCATATAATGATTCTGAATAATTTGGGAAGTGTCAAAAATTATAATGCGTTCTCCCTTCAGCCTTCAATGTCTCAGTGGCCAGTTTATTGTGCTTTGCTGAGAGGTTATATAACTTTATCTGTTTAAAAATCTAGGGAGATAGTTTTTTCTGACCTGGTAGCCATAGTAGCACAATTATGCCAATTTCTGTTTTCTCTTCAGCTAACCTTATTTGCAATGAGATTTTGTTTATGCATGCACACATTTCTTGTAACTATTTTTCTGTAAATAAAACATGTTAGTTTTGAAATTTAGCAGAGTAGAAATTGAGAACTTCACATATTATAGAATCTCAGTTGTAGATACTATTTTCTTTCTGAAGGCGGAATTACTAGTATTAACATTTCTTTTATTATTTATGTATATACTTACACATGTTGCTTTTGCCATTTCCCTCCTAAAATGAGACCTTAGTTTTTAAATTCATCACTGTAGCAAGATGGAAGTGTACAGGCTCTATTATTTAGCTGTAATCAGCTGAGTACTGCTTCAACCTATTTCAAATGTGAGCAGATGCTGAATGATACTTCTATTCTTTTTAACACCAGTGAAGAAGATTAGATTGTAATAAGGAAAAAGCAGGTTATCCTTTTGGGTCTGATGTTGAATAGACTACTCTATAATGAACAATAAAAGCTTCTACAAGACACAAGCAGCTATAATTTGTGCTGTACTTATAAATTTTCTTTTAGAGTGTATTAATTTTTTTCTTTACCTATTAGACAGTATTTTAAGTATTAATATATATGAGATGTAGCTAATATTTGGGACATTTCTTTGATTTATACAGTAGCTGGTATCTTAGTTATTCAGTGCTTCCAAAAGTATTATAAGTGGGAGGCTTCAGAGAACAAAATTAATTTTCTTATTTTCTGGAGGATCAAAGTCTAAGTCAGAGGTTCAGTCATGATGATTTTTTTTTGTGGCCTCCTTCCTAATATTTGGTGTCTGTTTTCAATCTGTAGTGTTCTTTTTCTTCTTGTTAAATGCCATCAAGTTGAGTATGACTCATAGTGACCCTGTGAATGATAGATCTCAACTTTGGTGCAAGATAGTACAGAATTATCAGAAGTGGGTGGCTTTAAAGAACAAAGATTTCTTTCCTTATATTTTTAGAGGATAAAATTTCAAATAAGAGTCCTGGTTATGTTTTTCATGTGGTTTTTCTCCTGGTTTTTGATATCTGCTGGCAATGCAGGATGTCTTTTTTTGTGTGATTATTTTTATTTTACATTGCTTTTTTCTTGCAGAGGGGTCCAATGGGGTATCTGACTTTCCTGTGTGTGTGTTTGTATACTTTATGACTTAAAAAAATATATATATGAGATAACACTCAGAAGTGGTTCTTTATGAGGAAGAATATGGCATATTATAAACAATCGGCTTTATGCAGATGACACAGCCTTGCTTGCTGAAACTGAGGAAGACCTGAAGCACTTACTGCAGAAGGTCAAGGACTGTAGCCTTCAATATGGATTGTAATGCAACATCAAGGAAACAAAGATTCTTACCACTGGGCCAATTTGCAGCTTCATGATAGACAGAAAAGAGATTGAGATTGTTGATAACTTCAGTTTGCTTGGCTCCACAATTAACACTCTTGGCAACAGCAGTCAGGAAATCAAAAGATGAATTGCATTGGGAACGTCTGCTGTCAGTCTGCTGCCCTCTACAGTAATGAAGAGCAATGATGTCAGTTTAGAGACAAAGGTGAACCTGATCCAAGCAGTGATCTTCTCAATTACTTGCTAGGCATCTGAGAGCCGGACAATAAGGATGTTAGAAGAAGGACAGATATCTTTGAGTTGTGGTGCTGGAGAAAAGTATTGAAAATACTGTGAACTGCGAGGAGAACAAACAGGTCTGACCTGGAGAGGGTGAAACCAAGATGCTCTCTGGAAGAAAACATTTTAAAGCTCTGTCTCACATACTTTTTTTTTCAAGTTTAAGTGTCTTCATTCATGCCAGAAAACATGCAAAATTAAATGCCTCATTTCCTTTTGGAGCTACGAAAGCAAGTCTGGGCAGAAGGCTGGGCCTTGCTTGGTCCCAGTGAGGCCTAAAAGGGAAGGGGCCTGGTGTCCCAGCCAGGTGGCTCCTGAACTCTCCCTGAGACCATGGAGAAAGGCCTTGGGGAAGGACAGGACTGAGGAAAAGGAGGGACAGGAAAGAGGAAGCAGTCCACTGAGTCAGGCTTAAAATTCACAGTCTTTGGAAGCAGTAGCAGCTCTCTCCACAGGCTGCCTGGGGGATAGCGGAAGCTCTGGGTGCCACGGACAGATTCCCCAGAACCGACTCCTGGGAACCCCAGTGGGAAGGGCTTCAAGTCGTGGTGACAGGACTGAAGGGCTAACAGAACTGACGATACTTCCATCCTTGCTGGGTGGTGTCAGAAGAAGGGTACCAGCGCATCTGAGCATGGAGGGCAGCGGCAGCACATGGCCAGGAGGGACCAGTCTTTGGAGAAGGACATCATATTTGGAAGGGTGGAGGGACAACACAGAAAAGGAAGACCCTTTTCTGGGAGGAGATAGATTGACTCAATAACTGGAGAAATGGGATTAGGTCTGTTGGAGATGATGAGATTGTCTCAGGAGAGGGGAGGGTGCAGAACTAGTAGACATAGGGTTGTTGTGAGTCACAGGCAACATGACAGCATAGAACAACAACAACAATAACAACAATTCATAAGTGGTTATGTTTAAGAATTACCTTATTCTGGTAGTAATTAATTAACATAACAAATGAGTGAGCTACGAAGCTTAGCAACCCCAGGAGCAATGGATTTGAACCTTATCCTGTGCCATTCCCATCTTCTCTGATATACTTGAGCCCTTTGCTATAGTCACTGTGTCAGTTAATCTCATAGAAGATTTTCCTTTCTTTTGTTGACCTTCACCTTTACAACCACGATATGCTTTCTTAAGGACAGGTCCCTCCTAATAACGTGCTCAAAATACATGAAATGAAGCTTTACCATCCTTTCCTCCAAGGAGCACCCTGGCTGAACTTAACTGGAGACATATTTGTTTATTCTGTTGGCACTCCATGGGATATTCAGCATTCTTCTCCAACACCGTAACTCAAAAGCATGAATACTTCTTCTCTCACCCTTAGTCAATGTGAAACTTTCAGATTTATAGTAGTAATTGTACATAAAAGTAATGGGAATGACTATGACTTGATCTGAGGTATCTTAGTCTCTAAACTGAAATCATTTCTCCTTAGCACCTTGGAGATATCCTTGTCAGCTGATTTTCACAGGGCCAAACATTTGTTTTGTTTTGTTTTTTTAATTTCTTGACTGCTGACAACAAGGGTGTTGATTGTGGATCCAAGTAAGATGAAATCATTGACAACTTCAATCTTCTCCCCATGTATCATAATTTTTGCCTACTGGCCCAGTGATGAGGATTTTTCTTTTCTTGATATTGAGATGTAATACATATCGTAGGGCGTAGTCTTTGATCTTCTGAGTGTTTTAAGTTGTCTTCACTTTCAGCAGACAACATTGTGTCATCTGCATAATGCAGGTTATTGATGAGTTTTCTTCCACTCCTGATGCTTTGCTCTTCATAAATTCCAGTCTTTTCAATGATTTGCTAATATAACACGAAAGGATGGTATTTCTAAGTAGGATCATGTTTATACATGCACATGATTTAGAACTTCAGTACGTGTGTGTGTGTGTGTGTGTGGTTGTGTATGAGAGAGAGAGAGAGAGAGATAAAGTTCATTCCATCATAACTACTCTGTCGCCTAAATTAGGAGTTTTTAAAGATGTTGTTCAGGAGCTGTATCTGATCCTTATAATTACATTATTCTGTGATTTTCTAATGATTTTGGTTTTTTCAGTTGTAAACCCCTGGTGTTTTTAAAAGTAAATGCTAACAAATACCAAATGCTGGTGAAGTTGTGGAGAGATCAGAACTCTTATTCACTGCTCATGGGAGTGTAAAATGGTACAACCACTATGGAAGGTAGTCTGGCACTTCCTCAAAAAGTTGCAAATAGAAATACCATTTGACTCAGCAATTCTACTACTGGGGATATACCCTAAAGAAACCAGGGTGTCACAACTCAAACAGATGTGTGTACACCTCTGCTTATTGCTGCATTATCCTCAATAGCAAGGAGATGGAAGCAATCCAAGTGCCCATCAATAAATGAATAGATAGAAAAACTATGGTACAACCACACAATGGAATATTATGAGTATTGAAAAACAATGAAATAGTAAAACATTATTAATGAAAGTAAAACGTGGAGGAGCCTTGAGGACATTATGCTAAGTGAAATATCTCGCTCACAAAAGTATAAATACTGCATAACACTGCTGTTATGAAGGAAGACAGATGTGGGGGATTTGAGAAGGCAACAGGGAAAGAATGGATAGATAATGAACACAACATCAGGGTAGATGAAAGGTTGGGGGAAGGGGGACAGGAAGAAAAATGTGCAGCAATGAATAATTGGAAATACAACTTCTTTATAAACTTTCATTAAATAAAAAAAAGAATAAATGAAAGGAAGAACTATCAGAAAGGAATATATGATTATGCATTATTTGTATGAGAATAGTATGGAACAAGGGTACATTGTGGGGTGGGCTGGGAGAGGAGAAGAGAAAAGAGGAGATAATGTGCAACAATGAATAAATAAAAGAAAAATAAAAAAGAATCAACTAAAACAAAGTAAATGCTAGTACATCAATGATCTAAATTCTTTGAGCATGAATTGTTGCTGCTGGCTGCCACTGAGTTGGCTTCTCACTCATGGTGACCTCACACACAATCAATCCAAATGTTGCTAGTTGCAGGCCATCTCCATGATTGCAATGCACCAGAC
>NW_006399792.1:4970761-4975922 GCF_000299155.1 Elephantulus edwardii | reverse complement strand
ATATATATGTGTGTGTATGTGTGTGTGTGTGTATCTATAAATGTCTGAAACAGTACATCCAGTACACCAACATGGAACTGTCAGAAAAACAAGCTGTATTCAGAAGAGACTTTGGCTTGAGTGATATTGCTGATGTCAGATAGACCTGGCTATCTGAAAGCAAAGAAAACCAGAAAGATGTACTTATTCATATTTTGTTGAGTATGCAAAGGCTTTTGACTGTGTGGGTCATAAAAATTATGGCTAACATTGAGAAGAAAGGGAATCTCTGAACATTTAATTGTGTTTTTGGTATCAGGAGTCAAGAAATTGGGAGATGTATAGCATTAGGAACGTCTGCTATTAGGAATCTCTCCAAAGTCCTGAAGAGCAAAGATGTCAGTTTAAAGACTAAGATGTGCGTGATTCAAGCCACAATCTTTCCAAATACTTGGAATACATCTGAGAGCTGGACAATGAATAGGGATAACAGCGTAAGAGAAGAGAGCTAGATACCCTGTGGACTGCCAAAAAGAATAAACAACTATGTCTTAGAGAAAGTGCAACCAGAATGTTCTTTGGATGTACAGGTAGTGAAACTTCATCTCATGTATTTTGGATATGTTGTTAGGAGAGGCTATTCCTTGAAAAGAGACATTATACTTGGAAAGGCGCAGGGTCACTGAAGGAGAGGAAAACCCTTAACTAGGTGAATTGATACAACGCCTGTGGCAATGACTTCAAATGTGTAGAGTTCAGCTCTATTGTGCACAGTGCCGCTATGAGTTGAACTTGACTCAATGGTAGTTAACTACAACTACATAAACCAAGGTAGACCAAGAAGCAATTGTCAGAACAAAGCAAGGGAACACTGCATGTTTTATAATCAGGAAAAGTGTCCATCTGGGTCATATTAATTCTCCATATCTATTCATCATATTCAGAAAGGTAGAGGGACAGCTAATGAGAGGAAGACCATCAAACCACGTGGTTTGAAACAATGACTGTAACTATGGGCCCAAGTTATGCACCGAGTTATCAGAAATGATGAGTACGGCACAGGATAGGACAGGATTCAGATCTGTTGCTTCTAGAGTCACGACGAATTGTACTAAACTTGAAGACACCTAACAACATCATTCAATCTGTATACTGAGAAAATGATTCCAGAAGCTAGACTATATGAAGAATGCAACATCGCAATTGGAGGAAGACTCAAGAGCAACTTGAGGATACAGATAACACAATCTTGCTTGCAGAAAGTGAAGAGAACTTGAAGCACTTACTGCAGAGATCACAGACTAAAGCCTTCAATATGAATTAAATCTCAACCCCAAGAAAACAAATATCCTAAGTACCAGGCCAAGTGATGATGTCTTTCGCCAAGGACTGGTCTCTCTTTGCAACATGCTCAAAGTATGTGAGACAGAGTTTCATACCTGGAGAAAGGCATCATGCTTGAAAGGGTGGATAATAAGGGAAGAAGAAGACACTTGATGAAATGGATTGACACAGTGGCTGGAGCAATGGGTTCGAGTGCAGCAGGGATGGTGAACATAGAGTAGGATAGTGCAGGGTTCAGGTATGCTTTTCATAGTCTTTATGAATCATCAAGTCAACTTGATGGTACCTAACAACAGACCAAGGGGTATCATATAATAGACTGACAAAGAAATTGGTGTTGTCAACCATTTAATTTTACTTGGATCTTCAATCAACATCCATGGTAGTAGCTGTTAAGAAATTGAAATGTATGTTGTTCTGGGAAAGATTGTTGAAAATGCTAAAAAGCCATGATGTCAGTTTAAAGACTATGGTGTGACTGACCCAAGATATGCTTTTCTCAATTTCTTTGATTACATCTGAAAGTTGGACAATGAAGAAGGATGACAGAAGAATGGAAGCCTTGGAACTTTGGTCTTGGAGAAGAGTATTGAATATTCCATGCACTTAAAATAGACTAAACAACTCTGTCTTCAAGAAAGTGCAACCCCTTAGAGGGAAAGATGGTGAAACAATTTGGTCTCATACGCTTTGAGCATGTTGTCAGGGACAGCCAGTCCTTGAGAAAAATATTATGGTAGGAAAGATAGAGGATGAAAGAAAGAGAGGATGACCTTCAACAAAAGGGATTAGCACAATTACTGGAACAAGGGACTGGAGCCATTTTTAGTGAGGATGGTGCAGGACGGGGCAGGATTCAGATCGTTCACATATTGTTCACAGTGGACTCAGTGGCCCCTGAGACAAACATGTAGTTCTGGACATTATTTTGATTGTTAGAGTCTAAATGAGCCGTTCTTAACCTGACTGCATATGACTATCACCTAGGGGATCTTATACACTCCAGATTTCACTTCCTAGAATATAAATCAGAATACCTGCTGAAGAGATTTCCACTAAAGAATCATTTTCAAAATATTTATATTTTATGAATAATTTTTATGTAAGATTTTGAAATAATTCTAATGTACAGAATAGAGTAGAAAACAACCCAGCAAGAGAATAGAAACTGCATTAGTACATTTTGCACAGGACAATTACACTTTGAGTTTGCATTAAATATTAAAGATGTCTCTACTGGACTAGATCTTTTAGTGACAGATGAGGCCTCAATTAAGTAGCTAGCCATTCTATTCTATAGTGCTTTCAGTTTTCAAGTTCACACAGATAAGATGAACAGTATCCATGGCAACAGCAGATATGATTCATCCATTCGCTGTCTTTCAGGTCCTTTGGGACAGTCTGCTCCCTAAGATGACATTTGGGCCAGTTTATATACTCCATCAGCCATCTGGCATAGCTGACAATTTGAGAGCTTGTTACCTTTTTAACATTACAACTGAAACCCATGCCTAATGCATGATATCTGTTCACATATGCTTTTTAAAAAATGTCACAATATTTTCTTGGCTTTGGAAAAAATATTGATTGATTATTGAGTGATTCTTTAAGCACATAGTGAATATTTATTGTGTAATCAATACTTAGAACAGGCAAATGAGGGCTTGAGTGTCCTGACCTTTGAGAAGCTTGTATTCTAAGTGATGATGTTAATATCTTATTTTATAATAGCAAATTGGTCTCACAAATTATGTTCTTGAACTTGTATGTGTGCTTAGATGTCTGATGATAATGATGATGACACTGAAACATTGTACAATGTAACACTGAGCGCTTGCCATGCCCAGGAACTGTTCTAACTAGTTTACATCCTTTAACCGTCACATTGATCCTGTGAGTGAACTACTACTAACCTCATTGTACAGATTAAAAAAAAATGAGCATTATAAGAATTGAATAGCTTGTGCAAGTCACACAGCTAGTAAGGCTTGACCCTGCAATTAAACCCAGGTCTATCTAACTTATTGCATTAAGAGGACTCACTAAGTTGTTTGGGTTTATTTCTTCCAACTGTCCTTTGAGGTATGCTTTTAAGGGAAAATTATTATTATTTTACTTTTTAAAGGAGGAATTTCCATTATTTTCAATGCTTCATTTAATATTTATTGAAATACTGTGGTCAATTGAATTCTAATGTGTTAAATGTAGAACTGGGGCCTCTTTGACACTGGAAAAAAATCATCAAAATTAAGTGCCTGCTGATACTTCCCACTGAAGATTTACAAAGTTTCTTAAGATCTCCAAGTTAAAAATACTCCAAATAGAATTGTTGCTATGCTTACTTAAATAATTGAGTCAATTAACTTTAATCCCTCCAATCAATGTAAAAATGTGAATACAAATTCTTGGCTCTTCTCACTTAATCGTATAGATCATATTAAGAGTATAAAACTAATGTTGCTAAAAAGCTGTGCTGAGAATAGTTTAAAATGGCAATCATGATCTTACCTTCACAGAAATGGAGGAAACTGGTTGACCCTCACAAATCACTCTTTAATACACTATCTTTTTATCCTTGGCGTCACTGGTTCACCTAGCACCTATTATAGTTAATCATTTAGTTAATTGGCAATCATTTGTTTTAAGCAGCTTGAGGACTTCTATGTATTAGGAAGGTTTTTAGGTGGTGCCAATGGTTTGAATTTTACTCTTAAACTAAGGTTAGGAATTCAGAATCATATAGAGGTCTCAAAGAAGAAATATCTTCCGATTGATCCTGTTAGGATATAACCAAAGAAACTATGATCAGTTCTTCACTGTGACGCTTGGAATCACTGTGAATTGGACAAGAGAATAAATAGCATTTCAGAAGGTTATAGTTTATATCATTGTCATTAGGTGCAGTTTAGTCAAGTATGACTCATAGTGACCGCATTAACAACAGATCTGAACCTTGTTCTATCCTTTGCCATCCTCACAATCTCTGACACACCAGTGCCCATTACAGCTGTCACTGTGTCAATCCATCTGGGCCAATTGGCAGCATCATGATAGACAGTGAAGAGATTGAGATGGTTAAGAGCTTCAGCTTGCTTGGCTCCACAATCAACACTCTTGGTTCCAGCAGTCAGAAAAACAAAGACAAATTGCTCTGGGAAAATCTGCTGTCAAGGACCTTTCCAACATACTGAAGAGCAATGATGTCAGTCTAGAGACTAAGGTATGCTTAAGGATTTATGCCTTTGAGTTGTGGTGCTGGAGAAGAATATTGAATATAGCATGGACTGCTAAGAGAAGAAACAGTATCATCCTTGGAGAGAGTGAAATCAGACTGCTTCTTGGAGGCAAGGATTGTGAAGCTCTGTCTGACATACTTTGGGCATGATGCAAGGAGGGACTAGTCCTTGGAGAGGGACATCATGCTTGGAATGATGGAGGGACAGTGTGAGAGAGGAAGACCTTGATTAAATGGATTGACTCAGTGACTGGGATAATGGGGGTTAAGCATGTCAGAGAATGAAACTGGCTCCGGATAGAGCAGTGTTCAGTGCTGTTGAATTTAGGGCTGAGTTAGAATTGACTTGATGGCACATACCAAAGACAATTAACCTGAAATAGAGCCTTTTAACTTCCCCACTATGGTTCTGTGTGGTCTGTGAACTATTGCAATGAATTTCGGACCCAGTAGAGCAGCAGAATTGGTGTGAGGATAAGTAGAAAGAGGTGTGGGAGTGTAAGGACATGTCTGACATCATGGAATTTGGTTTTGTGTTGTGGATATTGACTGAAACAGTTATTCATTGTGGAGTTGGTGAAGGTCAGATAAGGTGATCCCCAT
>NW_006399792.1:4964882-4970553 GCF_000299155.1 Elephantulus edwardii | reverse complement strand
TTCTCCTTCCCTCCCTCCCTCCCTCCCTCCCTTCCTATATAGTATTCCATTCTGTGAATGTACCATAATTTCTTAATCCATTCATTTGTTGTTGGACATTTGGGCTGTTTCCATCTTCTTGCAATGGTGATTAACACTGCTATGAACACTGGTGTACAAGTCTCTGTGCCTCAGTTCTCATGTCTCAGGATATAGTCCAAACAGTGAAATAGCTGGGCCATATGGAATGTCTATGTTGAGCTTTCTAAGGAAACATGTTGGGCATTTCTTAAGCTGAAGGAATTGAAGAACAAATTGAAGCCTTGAGTTGCAGTACTTAAGGATACTATGTGCAGAATATTAAGTTATCCATGAAGCATTAAAAGAAGATGGAAGGAGAATATAAAGTCACTGTACCAAAAAGAATTGGCTGACACAGAAGAATTTAATGATATGATATATGATCAAGAGGCAACGGAGATGAAGGAGGAAGTTTAAGCTGTTCTGAAAGGTTTGGTAAAACACAAGGCCCCAGGAATTGATGTAAAACCAATTGACGTATTCCAACAAACAGATGCTATTCTGAATGTGCTCACCAGGTTGTGCCAAGGAATATGGAAGAAAACTACCTGACCAACTGATAGGAAGAGATCCATATTTATTCCTAACCAAAAAAGAAGGTGATCAGACAGAATGTGGAAATTATCAAACAATATTACTAATACCACATACAAGCAAAATCCCACTAAAAATTATAACAGTAAAATTATGACAGTAAAATTATAGCACTAAAAATTGGAACAGTACAGAGAACTACAGAAAATTAGACTTGGATTTAGAAGAGACCATGGCACTGGAGACATTATTGACAGTGTCAGATGGATATTGGCTGAAAGCAAAAAGTACTAGAGGAAGGTCTATCTGTATTTCATTGACTATGTAAAGACATTTGACTGAATAGGTCACAACAAATTGTGGCTAACCTTGAGGAAAATAGGAATCCCAGAACACTTGATGTCATCTTGTGAAACCTGTACTTGGATCAGGAGGAAATAAGTCATCAGAACAGAGCAATGAAACACTGCATTGTTCAAAATTAGCAAAAGAATGCATCAGGAATGCATTCTGTCTCCATACCTTTTCAATCTATATGCTGAACAGATCATTCATGAGGCTGGACTTTATGAGGAGGAGTGGGGCATCAGGATTGGAGGAAGACTCATCAACACCCTGCATTATGAATATTAAACAACCTTGCTTGCTGAAATTGAGGAGGACCTAGGGATTTGCTGCAGAAAGTCAAGGACTGTAGTTTATAATAGACTGAAGCTTAACATTAAGAAGGAAAAGATTCTCACCACTGGATGAATTGGCACCACCATGACGGATGGAGAAGAAATTGAGGTTGTTAACAATTTCAGCTTGATTGGCTCCACAGTCAACACTCTTGGCACCAGTAGTCAGGAAATAAAAAAACAAATTGCATTGGGAAATTCTGTTGTCACGGAGCTAAGAGAGATATGTCAGTCTAGGGACTTAGCTGCACCTGATACAGGTCTTTACAATTACTTGCGTCTCATCAGAGTTGAACAATGAAGAAACATGACAGAAGAAGAATTGATGCCTTTGAGTTGTGGTGCTGGAGAAAAGTATTGAACATACTATGGACTGCCAAGAGAAAAAGAGTTCTGTCCTGGATAGGGTGAAACCAAGTTCCTCTCTGGAGGCAAGGATTTTAAAGCTCTATCTCACATATTTTGGGCATACTGCCAAGAGGGACCACTCCTTGAAGAAGGGCATCATGCAGGAGAAGAAGACCCTGGATGAGGTGGATTAACACAGTGATGGGGTAATAGAGATAGGTATGTCGGAGACAGTGAGATTGGCTCAGGATAGGACAAGATTCTGAGCAATTGTGCATAGGGTTACTATGAACTGCAGTTGACTCGATGGCATGTTGTGTACCACAGAGTCAGAACTGACCCAAGCTGACCCTCTGGCAGGTTTTCAGAGGCGGTTAATAGCACAGAAGGAGATTGTCTATTCTGTGGAGCAGCTTGTGGCCTTATATCGCGTACCTTCAGGATTGCATTGCAGCTTCTAGCCATTAGGCCATGAGAACACAACAATAATTAAAAAGATGAAAGGATAGGTAATACAGTATATGTAGATGATCAGACACTGTGGGTATTATAAATAATGTTAGAAAACAAAATTTGTACAAATAATTGATTGAAAAACTAATATACTTTGTAAACTTTTACTCAAATCACAGTTTAAAAAATAAGGAAAATATGTATCATAAAAAAGAATTTCTAGCTGTGGTGCTGGAGAAGGGATTGAATATACCATGGACTACTAGGAGAACAAAGAGGTTCATCTGGGGAGAGTGAAACCAGGCTGCTCCTTGGAGACAAGAATTCTAAAGCTCTACCTGACATACTTAGGGCATGTTGCAAGGAGGGACCAGTCCTTGAAGAGGGACATTATGCTTAGGAGGGTGGAGGGACAGCTCAAGAGAGGAAGACTCTTGATGAGAGATGGATTGACTCTGTGACTTGGGGTAATAAGGATAGGTGTTTCAGAGACTATGAGGTTGATTCAAGATAGAGCAGAATTCAGAGATGTTGTATATTCGATTGCTATGATGTCCCTCTCCAAGGACCCGTCCCTCCTGGCAACATGCCCAAAGTATGTCAGACGAAGCCCCAGAATCCTTGCCTCCAAGGAGTAGCTTGGTTTAACCCTCTCTAGAACAAACATTTTCATTCTCTTAGCACCCCACGGTACATTCAGTACCATTCTCCAGCACCACAGCTCAAAAGCATCCACTCTCCTTCTGTGCTCCCTAGTCATTGTCCAACTCTCTGATGCATAACAAGCGATTGCAAAGACCATGGCCTGTATCAGGCACACCTTAGTCTCCAGAGAGACACTGTTGCTCCTGAGTACTTTAGAGAGGTCCCTAACAGCAGACTTTCCCATCGCGATACACTTTTTGATTTCCTGACTTGAATTTTGACTTCTAGCTTCCTAAACTAGGGATATCTGGTGTTTCAGTGGTAAGAAGCTGAACTGCAGTACGAAAACCACATCGTTCAAATTTGCCAGCTGCTCCATGAGAGAAGGATGGGCTTTCTCCTCACGGGTGATTAAACTGCCTTTGAAAATCAGCTATGGTTGGTTCTGACTCTATGACACACAACAACAGGTTCCTAAATTAGATTTAACAAATAAATTTGTTTGTGAAAACCACCCATTTATGGGATTTTTGTTAAAGACAAGTAAGACTTATAAATAAATAAGTTCGATAAATATTGAGTTAATTTTCATTGTGTGTGTGTGATAGGTGCTCACAATAATCATCACACTGGTCAGTGATAAAGAGGTTAAAAAACTGGCAAGTTTAATGTGTTCAAATATAGGCAATCCCTGGGTAATGAAAAAAGATGTGTTCATACATGCACCTTTTAAGTCAAAAGTATAGGTAAATTGGAACAGATAGGTAAGATGATTCTTACATAATATTTATTGAAAGATGAAACTCAGAGTCTTTTTTATGACTTAAGAGCAGCAAATTAAGGTGATCTTGGTGAAGAATTTGCTGTGTGTGGATTAGTTCAATTATTTCAAAATGAAAACAGATTTCTACAACATTAAAGGGCAAGGAAGAGTTGTCTTAAAGTCAGCTGTTCATAAGCCTGAGACTGATTGTACACACAACTTAAACACAAACCTGAGCACTGAAAATAAACATTAAAGAAATAAAATTCGACAAAAGTTATGCTTTAATCTTTTTCTACTCAGTTAAGCCTCTTGATTATTTTCTTGAAACCTTATATTCTCCAATATAATTAATAATTTAGAAAAGAAAATTTGAAAGATTGAGCTAAAGAATAATTAGCTTTAATGGAATGTCAATGCAAGCTGAAAAAAAGGTCACAGAAATGGCAGATATGGGAAAGAGTTAATAGAGAAAATAATAAAGATTAAAGCAACAAAAAGCTAAAAGTTTTTAAACTTCATGTTTGAAAGACTTAGAAGCAATGTTAAAAGTTTCAGTAATAGAGAGTGGCTTAGAGACACATGAAAACTTCTGCATTCTTAGTTTGGTTCTGGGAAATTGAAAAGTAATCTTGAGGGTAAAAGGATAAATGTGCCTTGTAAAACAATGTACCACACTGTCTTCCTCCTTCTTTACAAGATCTCACTCCCTAAGAATCTTTCCCTTCCTCTGTGTGTCTAAGCACTACAGAGGCTGAACTTGAGGTTTACACTTCACAAGGTTGTTGTTGTTGTTGATGATGATGTGCCATTGAGTCTTAACCAACTGATTAATAGCTTACCCTCCAGTGGGTTTTCATAGGCAGTAAAACTCACAGGAGGATATTGCCCCATGCTTCTCCCACAGAATACCTGGTGGATTTGAACCACATGCTTTGGGAATTGAAAGAAGTTCCTTACCATTAGGCCACCAGAGCTCTATGAGGGTAGAACAAGTTTGCTTATGTTAGAAAAATTTGCATAAAGTGGACAGCATTGCCATATTACTAAATCACTAATTTGACTACAAAACAACACTATTTTGTAGGAAGTTGAAGGAAGGAGAGCTTACATTCTCCATCTCTAATTTGATCATTTATGATTATGCAAGTGTCACATTTTTACATATTTATAAGCATTTTCCATTAGATGTTCTGCTAAAACTCTAACTCTTTCTAAAGCCTATGCTCTTTATTGGTTTTTCCTTTTTAAAAGGCACTGTGGTAATAATCTTGGAACTACTTTTCTTCCTTTCTTTGTAATTTTTTTTAAAGGTATAAATTCTTCTAATTTTTATTCTAGGAAATTTTTTTATTATTAAATTTTATTAGTTTTAATGAACATTTACAGGGATTTTGGGTTTTCATTCCTTCATTGCTGCACCATTCTCTCTACCCTCCTCCCCAGTTTGTTCTTCTTCCCCGCCATCCGAATGTCTGTTTTAATTGTCCAGTTGCCACAGTGCTTGTCAAAGTCAGTTCTGATTAATCTCCTTTGTCGGTGTGTCCTTTGCCATTCCCTATCACTCCTCCCTGAGAGAGACTTCACCCTGATTCATAAGGAAAAGGGGATGGCATAGTCTCTTAGCTACTTCCTGCTGAAAAGGGATGCTGTGGGTTGTCGTCTCATTTTATAATTTGTCTTTAAAATGATTCTCAAATACACTGAAGTATTTACATTCTTATTGCTGTGTTGTTGTTAGGTGCCATTAAGTTGAGTATGACTCATGGTGACCTTATGAACATATCTGAATATATGAGCCCTGACCTATCCTGTGCCATTCTCACCATCCCTGGACACACTTGAGCTAATTGCTGAGGTTACTGCATCGATATCTCTTTGGGGTCTTCCTCTCTTTCGCTGACCCTTCACTTTTCCAAGCATGATATCCATTTCCAAGGAATAATCTCTTTTAACAATATGTCAAGAGCAGTGTAAGAGGCAAAGCTTTGTATCTTTATCTCTATGGAGCACTCTGCCTAGCTTTCCCCCAAGATATGTGTTTGTTCTTTTGGCAGCTAATGAGATATTGAGTTCTCTTCTCCAACACTACAGCTCAAAAGCATCAATTCTTCTTTTGTGATCCTTATTCATTGTCTAGCTCTCAGATGCATAACAAGTTATAAAAGACCATAGCCTGATTCACGTG
>NW_006399792.1:4958156-4964446 GCF_000299155.1 Elephantulus edwardii | reverse complement strand
ACCCTCCTCCCCAGTTTGTTCTTCTTCCCCTGCCATCCGAATGTCTGTTTTAATTGTCCAATTGCCACAGTGCTTGTCAAAGTCAGTTCTGATTAATCTCCTTTGTCAGTGTGTCCTTTGCCCGTACCAAGGATGTTAACTGAGGATTCAAATAAGGTGAAATCATTGACAGTTTGTATTCTTTTTCCATTTATGATAAGGTTTCCTACTGGCTCAGTTGCAAGTACCTTCGCATTCTTTGTGTTGAAGTGGAATCCATCTTTGATCTTCTGTAGCAACTACTTTAGGTTCTCCTTACTTTCAGCAAGGAAGGTTGTGTCGTTGGCATAACACAGGTTGTTAATGAGTCTTCCTCTGATTCTGATGACACATTCTTCTTCACAGAGTCCGGCTTCAGAAATTATTTGCTCAGCATACAGGTTGAGTAGATATGGAGAAAGGATATAGCCCTGATGCACATTCTTTCTTATTTTAATCCATGCAGTGTTCTCTTGTTCAATCTTGACAAGAGCTTCTTGATTTAGGCACAGATTTTGAATAAGGCCAGTTAAGTGTTTGGAAATTCCCATTCTTCTCAATGTTAGCCATAGTGTGTTATGATCCACATAGTCAAATGCTTTTGACTATCAATAAAACACATTTGTCTCATATTTTCTGCTTTTAGCCAGGATTCATATGAAATCAGCAATGGTATCCCTTGTGCCACAGCCTCTTCTAAAATCCAGCTTAAACTTCTGGCAGTTTCCTGTCAATGTACTGTTCCAGTCATTTTTGAAAGATCTTCGGCAATATATTGCTCACATGTGATATCAACAATATTATTTGATAATTTCCACATTCTGTTAGATCACCTTTCTTGGGAATGGAACCAAATATGGATCTCTTCTAGTCAGTTGGTCAGGCAGCTGTCTTATAAATTTCCTGGAATAGACTGGAATAGAAGGGTGTACACCAGGGATGCATCCTATCTCCATACCTTTTCAACATGTATGCAGAGCAGATTATCCAAGAAGCTGGGCTCTATGAGGAGAATTGTAGCATCAGGATTGGTGGAAGATCTATTAACAATCTGCGTTATGCAGATGACACAACCCTGCTTGCTGAAACTGGGGAGGACCTCATGCACTTGCTGTGAAGGGTCAAGGACTGCAGCCTTCAGTATGGACTGAGGCTCAATGTCAAGAAGACAAAGATTCTCGCCACTGGACCAATTGGCAGCGTCAGGATGGATGGCGAAGAGATTGAGAGTGTTCACAGCTTCAGTTTGCTCGGCTCCACAGTCAACACTCTTGGCACCAGCAGTCAGGAAATAAAAAAGCGTATTGCGATGGCAAAGTCTGCTGTTAGGGACCTCTCAAAGGTACTCAGGAGCAACAGTGTCTCTCTGGAGACTAAGGTGTGCCTGATACAGGCCATGGTCTTTGCAATCGCTTGTTATGCATCAGAGAGTTGGACAATGACTAGGGAGGACAGAAGGAGAGTGGATGCTTTTGAGCTGTGGTGCTGGAGAAGGGTACTGAATGTACCCTGGACTGCCAGGAAAACAAACAGATTCATCTTGGAGAGGATTAAATCAAGCTACTCCTTGGAGGCAAGGATTCTGGGGCTTCGTCTGACATACTTTGGACATGTTGCCAGGAGGGACGGGTCCTTGGAGAGGGACATCATGCTTGGGAGGGTGGAGGGACGGCGCAGGAGGGGAAGACCCTCTATGAGATGGATCTATTCAGTGACTGGGGTAATCGGGATGGGTGTGTCAGAGGCAGTGTGGTTGGCGCAGGATAGAGCAGGGTTTAGGGCTGTTGTGCATAGGGTCGCTATGAGTCGGAAACGACTCGACGGCACATAACAACAACAACAAGACTGGTGAGCACATAACCATTGGGTCTTGTACCACATGGTGCTTCCTGGAATTTCCAGAGTTGACCAATCTGTTTTTTAGTACAGTTACTGTGTATACCTTTCATCTTCTATGGATGCTTCTAGATCATGGAAGATTTTGCCCATGACATCTCTCAACACTACAACTCAAGATTTGGGTCTGTTTTTTAGTTTTTTCAGGTTAAAAAATGCTGAACAATTTCTCCCCTTTTTATTCTCTCCTCCAGCTCTCCATACATTCCATTATAATACTTTTCTTTGTCTTTCGAGCTGCACTTGGAAATCTTCTGTTTAGTTCTTTTACTTTGGCATCTCTTTGTTTTGGCTTCTCAACTATCAAATGCAATTTTCATCATCTCTTCTGATATCTTTTGGTTTTTCCACTCTCCTCTTTCTTTGTAATGTTCTTTTGCTTTATTCATGGATGATGTCCTTTATTTCATCCCACAGCACTTCTGTTCTTTGACCGTTGGTGATCAATGCCTCAGTCCTGTTCTTAAGATGATTTTTAAATTCAGGTGCAATAGACTCACAGTTGTGATTGTGTTTTTGTGGATTTGTTTTAATGTTCTTGAGTCTCAATATGAATTGGCACATGAAAAACTGATGGCCTCTTCCAAAGTTGGCACCTGGACTGGTTCTAACCATTAAGACTGAGCTTCTTCAAGGTTTCTTTCCACAGAGATAGCCAGTCTGAATCCAGTGCAGTCAGGTGAGGTCCAGGTGTAAAGTTGCCTTCTGTGGTTTTTAAAAGGGTATTTGCTAGGGGAGCTCTGGTGGCCTAGTGGCAAGGAGCAGCAACTACAATCCCAGAGGTACACGGTTCAAATCCGCCAGATGCTCTGCCAGGGAAGAAGGGACAATCTCCTCCAGTACCAGTCAGATCTGATTTGATGGTAACACTCACACAAAAATAATAAAATAAAAAAGGGTATTTGCTATGACTAAATTAATTATTGTACAAAATTTGATCATTAGTTCTCCAGCTTCATTTAAATAAAATTGCTTATTCATGAGGATAGCAAATAAATGGCACTGATCAATCATAATGAATATTATAAAACAAAACATATATGACAGATTGAAAACCATATATTTGCTAAAGAACAGTTAAAATGAAAGCGATTTAGTACAGTACATAGCATGCATGCATAATAAATGAAAGGTATTAATATCTTTCTCTTTTCACAAATTTTCATCTTGTTGCCTGCAGGATAAAAACTTGAGGACTCAAACTGACATCCAGTAACACCAGAATTTGGCTCTACCTTCATATCATCTATCTATCTATCTATCTATCTATCTAATCAATCTCCAGTTATTATTTTATTATACAAGTCTAGTTATGCCACAAATAGACCATATTCATTCTAGCATCTCTTCCAAGCTTCTTTCTTGTCTCTTGGGAAATACTTCTTCTTTTATTTAATTATATATTTCAAGATTTAACTGTAGCCCTGCCACCTTCTTCAAATTTCTCTTAAATGTTTTGAGTTCAAGGGATGTAGCAATGGACAAGTTAAACAATATCCGTGGTATGTCTAATGTGAGATGAGACAATAACTGGATATATAAAGGAATAATAAAAATAATTAAAATTATATAAAGACAATCTAAGCTGATTGTCTTAGTTGTGGTGACATAGTGGTTAAAGTGAGCATTTATTTTGCTTTGCTTGTCATATCTAAGAAATGGCCAGGTTCAAGTTACTTTACTAGGCTCTTTGCTCCTCATCAATCAACAGATTGCCCTCTCTTTTTAAAAATTTATTTTAATGAAAGTTTACAGAGACTTTGGATTTCCCTTCATTCATTGTTGCATATTTTCCTCCCTGCCCATCCCTCCCCCTCAGTTCACTTTTCTCTTTGAAAAGTAAAAAAGTAAAATAAAAATTATTCTGTTATTATACAAACCACTACCCCCAGTCCACTTCACTATGCACTTTCATTCTGGACTCTTCTCATGCAGCCTCAGCCGCATCCCTGAGACACGATGGTGAAGGTTGGAGTAAACGAATTTGGCCTCACGGGATGCCTGTTCACCTGGGCTGCTTTTAACTCTGACAAGGTGGATGTTGTTGCCTCAGTGACCCCTTTATTGACCTCAGCTACACGGTCTATATTTTCTAGTATGATTCCACCCATGGAAAGTTCAATGGCACTGTCAAGGCTGGGAAGCTGGTCATCAATGGGAAAGCCATCACTACCTTCCAGGAATGAGATCCCACCAACATCAAGTGGGGTGATGCTGAGTATGTTGTGGAGTCCATGGGTACCTTCACAACCTTGGAGAAGGCTGGGGCTCATTTGAAGGGTGGTGCCAAATGGGTAATCATCTCTGCTCCTTCTGCTAATGCCTCCATGTTTGTGATGGGCATGGACCATGAAAAGTATGACAACTCTCTCAAGATTGTCAGCAATGCCTCCTGTACAACCAACTGCTTGGCTCCCCAGCCAACATCATCCACGACAACTTCGGCATTATAGAGGGATTCATGACCACAGTCCATGCCATCACTGCCACCCAGAAGACTGTGGATGGCCCCTCTGGAAAGCTGTGGCATGATGGCCGTGGAGTTGCCAGATCATCATTCCTGCATCTACTGGCATTGCCAAGGCTGTGGGCAAGGTCATCCCTGAACTGAATGGGAAACTTACTGGCATGGCTTTCCATGTCCCCACCCCCAATGTGTCAGTTGTGGACCTGACCTGCCATCTGGAGAAAGCTGCCAAATATGATGACATCAAGAAAGTAGTAAAGCAGGAATCAGAAGGGGCCCTCAAGGGCATCCTAGTATACACTGAAGACCAGGTTGTCTCCAGTGACTTTAACAGTGACACCTACCCTTCCACTTTTGATGCGGGGGCTGGCATTGCCTTAAACGACCACTTTGTCAAACTCATTTCCTGGTATGACAGTGAATTTGGCTACAGCCACTGGGTGGTCAACCTGATGGTTCACATGGCCTCCTAAGAATATGAGCCCATTAGAACATCAGCCCTAGCAATAGCACTGGGCGGGGGGGGGGGCACAGGGAGGGAAGAGAGAGAGAGAGAGAGAGACTGACTGAGACTCTTTCAGCTGATGGGGAGTCCTTGCCCCAACTCGCTCCTCCCACACGCTGAGAATCTCACATCCTTGACACAGTTTCCATCCAGTCTCCCTGAGGAAAGGGAGGGACTTGGACAGCCCATCTTGTCATATACCATCAATGAAATACACTGCTGTAATCAGAAAAAAAATACTAATTAGACTTCCAAGTTGAAGTAGTAAGTAAATAGCTGTATTTGAGCATGGAATTCACAGAATATATTGAACTGAATAGTAGTTGAAGAGTTATGGTTTTATAGATTGTATTCAAACACATGAAATTTTATTAAATCTTTCAGAGTAAAAGCAGAGAAGTAAAAGGGCCTGGAAGGTGAAATTTATACATATTACAGATAACACTGGCTAAAGTACCATTAAAGAAACTTGAGTGGTTCTTGTGTTAATATGTTTACTACTAGCTAGACGACTGGCAGTTGAAGTCTACCAACAGACATCGCAAAAGAAAGGCTACTACTTCCCAAAATCAGTAATTGAAAATGCTATGAAGTGTGCTTCTACTCAGACACACGTGAAGCCAACGAGTTAAAATCAACTCAATGGTAACGTTCCAATTGTTTATTTTAAAGTAACTGTATAAATACTGAGACTAAACCCTAACCTTAACCCTAACCCTAACCCTAACCCTAACCCATCCCATCTTTCCAGGTAATTGAAGATGCCAAAAGCCCCTGACATCCGTTCCGGCAGGAAGGTCAAAGGGGGGCTAGGCATCTGACTAGCTGAAGTTGGGCACGGCAGAGGACAGCCATCAGACCCCGCAGACCCATCCCATCTTTCCAGGTAATCGAAGACGCCAAAAGCCCGTGACATCCGTTCCGGCCCTCGGGCCAAGAAAAGCCTATCTGCACACCAGTTCTACAGGATGCATCACCTTTGACCGGGAAACATTACTACTAAACTTCAGAGACACTGATCCCAACATAAAGAACTACCATCAGCTGATGTGTTTGAAATCACAGAAGCCATGGAAGCTTCATATTTAAGTTATTAGATGGAGGGCTGGTGAAAGGGAGATAGATGTGAAGGGAGGGGGTAGTAGTGGATGGGTATCATGCTGGATTGTGAAGCAGGAAATAAGTGGGTAAAGACGTGTGTGAGAAAGGCAGGGACAACACTGACGCTAAAGTTAACTCTGCAGTAAGGGATATACCTTTAACTTGCTGGTCTGTCTGATACTTCTCTAAATCTGAACATTCACATTGAGACAGACTAGGAGGAAGGATTGGCCATCCACTTCTGAAATAGCAGGCCTCTGAAAAACCTATGTACAACAGAACACATTTAGATAACAGAAACGG
>NW_006399792.1:4945543-4956096 GCF_000299155.1 Elephantulus edwardii | reverse complement strand
AGTGCGATTGGCACAGGACAGAGCAGAGTTTAGGGCTGTTGTACATAGGGTCGCTATGAGTCGCAGGCGACTCGACGGCACATAACAACAAACAACAACAACATCCAGTTATTGGTAAGTCAGATAATTCACTGGAAGAAGTTGCTAGATGTTGCCACTACAGCAAAATAGATCATTAAGAAATAAACAATGCATTAGAATTTTGTAAATAAACCAGTATTTTAAAAAAAGAAATAAGAATACAGTGAATGAATGAATGGAAATCCAAAGTCTCTGTAAATTTTCACTGAAATTAATAATAAATTTAAAAAGAAATGAATTGACACAGTGGCTGTTACAATGAACAGTAAGAGATTTTGAGAAGGCACTGGATTGGGAACATTTCTTTCTGTTATTCACAGACTTTCTGTGAGTTGGAGCAGACTGCACGGCAGCTAACAACATAACAAAAGCATTCAATGCATAAGATGGTTTTTCAACATATAAGAATGCCCTAGAGAAGTATTGTCTACCAGAGGCATTGCTATTCAGAAGGTTAGTAATTTGACCTCAGAAGCCGCTTCACAGAAGTTGAGCAGTCTCCTCTGTTAAAGAGTTACAGCCTTGTGAACCTGGTGATGGGTGCTCAGTTGGCTGCTTCTTGTGTGTGGTCATGTCAGAACTGACCCATAGCTGATCTTCCAGTGGATTTTCAGAGGCAATAAATCACACGAGAGGAGATTTCTCATCATTCACCTGCATGGCAGCTGATAGATTCCAACCATGTCCCTTTGAGTTTGCTACACAATGGGGTTTAAGTCCTCCAGAGATCCCTCAGGAGGAAGATGGACAATCTCCTCTTATGCAATTTACTGCCTCTGAAAACCACTGGAGGGTTAGCTATGGGTTGGTTTCAACTTGACAACGCCAACAATAACAAAATCCTACGCTCAAGCCCATTGTTGGAACAGTCTGACTGTTCTTGATCTGTTTGATATTTTGGAAGGCCACAGTATACCTAATATTCTTGGCCATGGTTCAAAGCTATCACCATAGTTCAAAGCTATCTGTTCTTGTCTGATCTTCATTCATTACTCAGCTTTCAAATAAATATGCAGTGATTAAAGATATTATGAGTTTGGTCAAGCAAACCTTGCCTTCTAGAATGACATCCTGGATCGTTAGCACTTTAAAGAGATCCTTGGCAGTAAATGTATCTTATCAATACATCATTTGGTTTTTTAACTGTGACTTTCATGAGCTTTGATTATGACACCGAGTAAAATGAAATCTCTAGCACCTTCAGTCTTTTCTGTTTATGATTGTTTTTATTGGTTCAGTGGGAGGATTTTAATTTTCTTTATGTTGATAAGTAATACATATGGAAAGTTGTGATATTTTAATATTCATCAATGTCTGCTTCCTGTTCTCTCCACGTTCTTCAAGGAAGGTTTTGGCAGCTGTATAGCATCTGGGTTGTGCCATCTTCATATTCTATGTGGCTGGTGAGTCTTCCTCCAATCCTGATCCCACGTTCATCTTCAAATAATTCAGCTTCTACAATTAATTGCTCAGCAGGATAACATGCCTATATGGAGGACTGCAAATTTAAAATCCTTGAAGTCGGATGAACCTGTGTACACTAAACCAGAATGAAGTCGTGGGTGGTGTGTACTGTGTCATCAGATGAAAATAGAAAGGTGAAAATGAACCACTCACTGGATATTGTTGTTGTTGTGTACCATTGAGTTGGAACTGACTCATAGTTGACCCTTCAGTGGTTTTTAGAGGCATTAGATTGCAAAATTTGTCCTGGAAAGGGTTAAACTGGGTGGCTCCTTGGAGGCAAGTATTCTGAGGCTCCGTCTAACACACTTTGGACATGTTGTGAGGAGAGACCCGTCCTTGGAGAAGGACATCATGCTTGGGAGGGTGGAGGGACAGCGCAGGAGAGGAAGGCCCTCTATGAGGTGGATTGATTCAGTGACTGGGATAATTGGGATGGGAGTGTCAGAGACAGTGTGATTGGCACAGGACAGAGCGGAGTTTAGGGCTGTTGTACATAGGGTCGCTATGAGTCGCAAGCGACTCGACGGCACATAACAACAACAACAACAGATTGCAAGAAAATTGACTGTCCATCTTTCTCCTGTAGAGCAGCTGGCAGATTAGAACCACATGTCTTATTCACTGCATGGATTAAATAAAAAGTAATATGAAAAAAATGATAAAAAATATTTGGCAAGCCAACGCTCTTATTCCCTGTTATCCTTAAAAAGGTTGTGTCTTTTTATGATTGTATACATTCTACTATTTCCTAAATTTTAACTGTGTTTCTGTTGATTTAATTATCTGGCCATGCTGATTTTTGTTTGAGTTACTATGTTTGCTTCTTCTAATTTAACTTAATGTATTTTGAAGATCAAAAAAGAAAGAAAGGAAAAAGAGAATATAAATTTTGCACATATTCTTAATTTCCCAAAGAGTTTACAACTCAGGGATTACTTCTTGCTGGTCAAATCTGTTTTAGATTATTTAAACTAAAGAATATAGCTAAGCGGTGGGATGGCTGGCATCTCCATGACAGCTTCTCTTGGTGGCAGTCAGGCAAGGGAAGTTTCTGGGGTCTTTCGCATTGTGTGTTACTATCCTTTTTGGCTTCCAATGCTGCATGGGTGGCCCTGACCCTTAGAGTAAGGGCAAGTAAGGGTGGGGTTGAGCCTGCAGAGCCTGCTCCAGGTCCTAGCTTAAAATCCTATCAGGCTCAAGGGCTGCAGCCTTTAATTGTTTTGGTGAAACATTCTTCTAGGTCGTGTAACCCTGGTCTGTCCACTTGCTGTACAGAGGTAACTCGTGGTTGCTGTGAAGACGAAAATTGTGACACTGATGAGTCAAATGCGAGAATGATTACCCATGGTGGACAGTGTTTGGTGAAGCTCCCCGATTAAAACAAGCTTGGAAGCAGGAGTGGCATCCACTTCTGCAATAGCTTGCCTCTGGAAACCCCATGAAACTGGAGAAAGGACAAAAGTTATACAGGAGGTGTCCAGGACTTTCATTCATAGGGTTGCTATGAGTTGCCTACGACTTGATGGCACTTAACAACACACAACAACAACAAATGATGTAGTAGAAAAAATCAAATCGTTAACAGACTCTCAGCAGCCTATGTCCAGAACCAAGCACAAATTGATGAGCAGATTATTGCTGCTGACTCTATTAAGGGAACAAATACCACTATTGCGGCTATAACCCAGACTCCAAATGCAAGAATTCAGTTACTTTAAGATAGCTTTCCTTGCCAGCAGGGCTGCAATTTCATTGCAGCTTATGTTCTGATGTCATCAGAACTAGGAAAAGAGATGCCCATATATAGTCTGTGTCCTCACATTACAAGCTGAAACTTTACATGAGGATACATCTTACTGCTGGAACTGAGGTTGTCTGCTTGCATCCTAAATGCCAAATAAAGTGGGGAGTTTATATTGGGAAGGTAAAACTCATAATGGAGAACTCATAAAATATATAGGGGATTCAAAAGATGGTTACAGACTGTCTTAGTCATCTGATGCTTCTTTAACATAAATATAACATGTGGGTAAGCAAAATGTAGGTATCATGGCTGAGTCTGATCTCTACTAACTCCCCAGAAGGGACCTATCCTTATCAACAGCAGCCAGAATACAAAATCAATTCCTTCAAAAATCAGATAAAATCTGATAAATCCTATAAAATCAGATATGGTCTCCCATACTCCTGCATCTACTTTTACTGATTCTGACAACTGTACTGAGCCCAGAATCCATTGCAACCACCACCCAGACTTTATAGAACCATACTCGTGGTTATGTGGTTTATTATGGAAGTTAACAGACTGTATTTCAGAGTGACAGCAGACTTCAGTCTAGATAGCTTCTCAGACATGGTCACAGGCCCTTTGACCTTTAGCTTCAGAGCTTATGACAGTATTACGAAGTTCCCTTAGTCCTGCCAGTTTTGATGTCTTCCTCAGTCCTCCAGCAAGCTTGGGCAAAGGCTTCTGGCTCTAGTTCTGTGGGGAAGCAGTACCAACTCAGCTTTGTCTATCCGCTCCCCGCCCCGTCGCCCGCAACTTGGCTCTCTGCTGAGATGCAGCTGCTGATATTGAGATCCCAAATTTCTGATGTTGAACTAGCTCAATTAAAAATTATTGGCATGGTGAGGTTAGCCAATCCTCTTGTAAATAAACTAACACATACACTCAGCCATGTTAACAAAGTCAAAGTTAATAGCTAGGAAAACCCTTCTGTACTATAGTTCTGAGACATCACGGTTCTTTTAACAACAACAGTAAAATTATTTCCCCACTGTTTAGTAGGCTAGAAGTCTGAGTTCAGAGTGCTGACTGTGGAGGAAATATCTTATCACTCATGAGCCTTCGTTCCTAGGCAATGTTTCTTCTTTCATCTTGTGAGAGATTGACTCAAAATACATCCTACTATTCATACATCATTAACAATAGTAAACTCATTCTCAAAAAAACAAACAAACAAACAAACAAACAAACAAAAAAAACCAATAGTAAACTCATTCTCAGTTGAGATTATAACCACAGGTATTAGGAGTTAGAATTTCCAATATGCATTTTTTGGGGACACAACTTAATTCAGCATAGAGGCAATGTGTGAGAACTCTCCACTGTAAAGTGTCATGGGTAAAAAGCAATTAAAATATTCCCCCGTTACTTATGGACAATTTCTTCTTCAGAGGTCATCTAATTTAAACAGAAGCTAATACCAAAGTTCTTTAATTTTTGAGTGATAATTTCTAAACTGAATTATAATATCGTGTCAGTGATACTTGTTAATTCACACATTTATAAGCTATTTGCATTCCAGGCAGCAGAGCTGGATGAGAAGTTGTTACATATGTGTAATATTATAAACATTTAAATATATATAAACAAATCAGTGACCTTGTGTTATTGAACAAGAGCAAGAAAACTGAGCAAGAATATAAAATAAGAAAATTCTTAATGGTATTTAATGAAATTTATATGCATTATTTTTATTTGTGAGAAATGTGGCAAGGTAAAGTCACCACAGAGATAAAACACCATTAACTTACTATTGCAAATCTTAAAATAGAAATTAAAAAACACTTGAAAGGAATAAGAATTATGGGGGGGGTTGCCATTAAGTATTTTTCTTTTGCTCAACTTGATTGAGGTATAATTTACACACCAAAAGAATCCCTTTTTTGTACCAAGTTTGATGAGTTTTGACAAATATAGACCCCATATAATTACAAGTACCATGAATACAGAACATTTTATCACTTCAAAATATTTCTTCATGCTTTTTTACATCCCAGACCTAGGAAACCACTAATTTACTTTCTTTTTAAATAAATATTGATTTAAAAAATTATTGAAGTATAATTTACATACAACACAATAAATTATTTTTAAGTGTGCTCTTTTCTGTAGTAATATTGATTATTAAAAAGTAAAATTATTTTCTCCATAAGGTTTTGCTGTTGAATTACCAGTTACAGTATTAAATGTTTAAAAACTTGCTATCATTTTGTTACTTAGGAAAGCATTGAGTTCATTCTGTTTTGTACATACAGCCACACACACTTGTACACATACAGGCACCTACATTTTCTCTATATGAGGAATGTGACACAACAATATCTATTTTTAATTATTGTAAATAGAAAACAACAAAACACTCGACATTCTTATGGCCTTCACAAGTGCAGTTAAGTGCAACTATCACCACTAACCATTCTCAAATTTCCCCAAGACCCATCAGAGAAGCTCAGTGCCCTCTAATATTCTGACCCATAATTATTCTTGAAAAATTGTGAATTTAAACAGCAGAGAGATTAGACATAAAACTAAGTTACTGAATTAGTACTGAATTACTGTCAAACACTCATGAATCACAAAATACCTGAAACAGAAATATTGATAATCTTCTTATCTGATCATTTTTATAAAATTATTTGAGGAGTATAAATTTATTTTTTATAATTTATTATTTATAGAGTATAAATCTTAAGTAAACTAAATGTGTGTGGTGATTTAGTGTTTGCTGTGTATAGACGAGAGCAGACACTGTATATGTCATCCAGGGATTTCCACTAATGGTACCATTCTGAAGAAAGCTTATTTGAAGCTATTAGCATGTTTTATGAGTTATTGATTTCTAAATGTCTTTCTAGTTTGGCAAGAGAATTGCATCTTAGAGGACAATGTAAGTTAATCCTTTTGATCAGGTAGGCTGGAAAGCAAAACTTAATCTTGAATGTGACATGAATAAGGATGATTTTCATAGAGTATTGTCCTAATTTACATACCAATTGCATTAATAAATTCTGGAGATCAAGTAATTTATAGAAATTTGAAGACGATTAGAAAAAAATTTCAGGAGGGGTCCCAGAGCCATTTAAAATGCTGTAAAACAAACACGAATGACAGTTGTGTTAATCAATAGCCATCACATGATTGCTCCAACACTTCTATTGAACAAACATGTATTTTGCACTCATTATGTATGAAGTATCACGACCTGAGACCGTGATGATACACAAATGAAAGAGAGATCATGCTGTCAGATTTCTGCTTTGAGCAGGATGGAGAGAGCAGGAGAGAATTATAATTTAAGATGCTAAATTCAGAGATAGAATTATGATCAGCATCTCAGGGTAGCAAGGGAAAAGAACACTGGATTTAGGCTAAGATTATTAGGAAAAAAACCTTTCCAAAGGCGACAACACTGCAACTAAATCAGGAAAGACTAGCATACGTGAGGAAGTAGAAGAGTCAGCTTGAAATCTCACATTATTAAATGTCACATTATAATTATTTCATTGAGGAAGCATAGGTAACATTCCAGAGTTTCAGAATTCTAATGGAAAAAAAAATTCACTCCTGCAGAAATATCAACAGTAAAAATACTGTATTGTTCGAAAAGCATTTTAATAAGGAAAAATATTAACAATGGGTAAAATAAAATATTTTCTCATTTGTTCTTTGACCTACACAGCCTCTATTTCTTCTGAGCCTGAGCCTTCAAATTGTGCTTATTGCACATAGCATAACTGCCAAAGGGAAGCAGAAGGGTCTGGCCACAAAAGTTTAAAAAATCATTCACACACTCACGTACAGTAGTTATTTCTTTCCATGCTTTGCCAACATGAGCTTATTTGTTTCTCCTTCTCCTTGCTGGTCAGGCTTTAATTCTCATAGAAATTAGCATATAATTAATATTAATTTATACCACAAAAAATAGGATTGATAAAAAAACTTATTTCTTTAACTCTGATTTCAGTTATAGATGTGTTTCCTGTTGGAGAAATGCTGAAGTTTGGTGTGAATAGAGTAGAAAGCCATCTGTGAGTATGTTGAGAATTAATCTGGAGAATGATAATGTAGCCACATTTGAGAAGCCTTGGCATGCCATCCTGAAGACTTAGGATTTTATTGTGAAAGCAATGTAGTGTAACCAATGGATGCTGGGTTAAGATGGCATAAGGTTTGAATTTAGAAAAAAACAAAACAAAACAAACAGCTGACAGCCCAGTGAAAGATAGATTTGTGTGTTGACATGTTGTGAGGGAGACCACTTAAAAGGCTATTAGGATAATGAGGGTTTAAAGTAAGTCAGTAGGAAAATCAAAGGCAGGAACAATTCAAAGAGATAAGGGCACAATGATTTCACTTAGTGAGAAATAGGAGAGACAGGTGTGTATATGCATATATGTATGTGAGGTGGGTGTGTGTATGTACATGATATATGATGTATCTAAATTATTCCTATTTCTTTAAAAAGTTAGGATCACCAACTAAGAAAAAGAAAATAGAGCACAGAGAAACATGAGTAGTTTATTCTACTGCTAAGAGGTGGGAAGTGAGTGACTTATTTATGAATTTAAATACTATCTAGCATATCTGAGGAGCTCTGGTGGTCCACTCTTTAGAGCTAACAAAAAAACAACACAACTTCAGTGCACTGGACAAATAAATCAGTAGTAACTCTGCAGGGAAAACATGGCAGTCTCCTCCTATTAAGATTTACAGGCTCAAAGATATGTATAAAGATTCAAAAAGAGGGCAATGGGAGGGACAGGAAAGAGGGAAGGGGAGATAGTTATTGGCATGGCAGAGGTTGGTAGTGAGGCAGGGGACAGTGGAGAGGGGGATTCTTGTGGGAATTTAGCTAACAGACTTGGTCCTATGTGGGAGCTAAGATTGAGTGTTGATTGTGGGATTTAGTAAACTGAAATTGTTAGCAATATTAATCTCTTGGGCATGGTCCAACAGTGACTGATTATATAAAACACAATGCATGGGAATGATTATATGAAGCACAGCATGAAAGAAGAATAATTTGAAACACAATGTATAGGAAATTTGTGAGCAAGCCAATATAAAATTTAAAAATCCCACAAAACATACATGAACACAAAATATACATGAACAAAACAAGGTAAATGAAAGATTATGTAAAATATAAGGTAAATGAAAAATTATATAAAGCACAATGTGCATGCGTGAAATACAATATATAGGAATGTAAACCAATAAACACAGGTAATTAAACAAATATATTTACAGGCTCAGAAATTCAACAGAGTGTTTCTATAAGTCCAAATCAATTTTATGGCAGTAAGTTTGGCATTTGAGTTTATGACATATATCAAGTGCTAGTGGTGGCTGTTGTTAAGAGCCCTCAAGTTGAGAATGACTCATAGGGACCATAGTAATAACAAATCTGAATCCTGCTATTACGTGTGCCATTCTCATCATCTCTGATACACTTGAGTCTGTTGCTATATCCTTGTGTCAATCAATTCCATCAAAGTTCTTCCTCCTATTTCCTGACCTTTCTAAGCATTATGTCCCTCATCAAGGAACAGCTTTTCCTAAAAACATGTGCAAAGTATGTGAGATGAAGCTTTGTCATCTTTACCTCCAAGAAGCAAGCACCCTGGCTGCTCTTTCTCCAAGACATAACTGTTCAATCATGGGATATTCAGTACTTTTCTCCAACACCAAAGCTCGAAGACATCAATTCTTCTTTTTTCATCTTTATTCATTGTCCATCTCTTCAGTGCATAGCAAATGATTAAGAAGATGATGGCCTGAATCAGGTACACCTTAGTCTTCAAACGTACATCATTGCTCCTCAGTAGTTAGTAGAAGTTCCTGACAGCTGACTTTCCCAATGCAATACACTTCCTGATCTCCTGATGGCTGGTACCAAGGGTGCTGATTGTGGATTTAAGTAAGATGAAATAATTGACAATTCCAATCTTTTCTTCATCATTCATGATGTTGCTTATTGGTCCATTGATAAGGAGTTTTGTCTTCTTTATGTTGAAATGCAATTCACATAAAAGTCTGATCTTTCATATTCTGCAGGAGGTAAAGTGGCTAAGTGCTTGCTTCGTATTGAAAAGCCAGCTGTTCAAGACTACTAATTATTGTGTAGGAGAGAAATACAGCAGTATGTTTCCTGTAAGATCATAGCCTTGGAAACCCTTTGGGTCAGTTCTATTTAGTCATAGAGGGACACTATATGTTGAATCAATGTGGTGGTAATGGCTTTGGTATGGGGGTTTGATGGCATATCTTAAAGAAAATAGTCAATTGGTAGATTTGAAAACTGGGGAATGGTGTTTCAGATTTAGGATTTTAGAATATAAACCTTAATGTAAAATTTTACAAAAATAAGATATATGCTAACTTTAAGCATCAAATGCTTAATAAGGAATTTACAAAGAAAAATCAGTTTTTATGTGACATTTATCAATTTGATGCCACTGTGTTAATCCATCTCATCGACAATCTTCCTCTCTTTTGTTAACTTTTCCAGTAAATGTCCTTTTCCAGCATAATAGCCTATTCCAGCATAATGTCTTTTTCCAATGACTGGCCCTTCCTGACAGTGTGGCTAAAGTACGTGAGAGGAAGTTCATCTCTCAGGAGTACCCTGGTTGCCCTTCCTCCAAGGCTGACTTGTTTGTCTAAGTATTGTGTAACTCACTGCTGTGGAGTTGATTCCAACTCATAGTTTCCTATACTGTAGAGTACAACTTCCCTATAGGGATTCCTGTGCTGTAATCTTGATGAGAGCAACTGCCACATCTTTCTCTCAAAGAGTAGATTGAGTTGTCAATATTTTATAGGGGGCAACACAGAGGTTTAGCCACTGTCCCACTAGAGCTCATTTGGCATAATACACGAAAAGTTTTTTTCTCTGTCTCAGAATGTTAAAAGCATTTTACCACCTTCTGACATCCAGCATTGCTACATATTTTTAGGACTAAAAAAAAAAAAATAAAAAAAATCTTGGTTTTAGGAACAGTCTCCAAAACACAGAGGAGATGATGTGACTGTGTGTGAATACACTTTCACTTGTCTATCTTGGAATTCAATTGGTTCTTTATTCCATGTTACTTTAAGAATGACTCCTTTTCATCTATTTTCTGTTTCCCACTGTTGTTATTATGTGTTGTCATGTACAAGTCATACAGCAACACTATGAACAACAGGTCTAAACCAAGTCCTGTCCTGTATTATC
>NW_006399792.1:4939871-4944427 GCF_000299155.1 Elephantulus edwardii | reverse complement strand
ATACAGTTTTCAGATGAGTAGCAGGTAATTTAAAAGACCACGGCTTGAATCAGGTGCAACTTAGTCTTTAAGCTGACACCATTGCTTTTCAGTATTTTGGAAAGGTACTGACAGCAGTTTCCCAGTGAAAAATGGCTTTTAATTTCTTGACTGCTGGTACTGTTGGTGTTGACACTTGTTTTACTTGGTTGTTGTTGTGGATCTAAGTAAAACATATTTCAGCAAAACTTACAGCAACTGCTATAAAATGTACTGTCTGCCATAGATTTGTGGAAACAATTCACATGTTCTTGGGCTTTGTTCTTGATATACTCCATTTGATCTTTTCAAATCCATGTCCTTCCTTTCTTCTTTTTTGGTGATGATGAGGGAGGGCATAAACAAGGATATTTTAATAATTTTCTTTTCTTTTTTCTTCTACTTGTTTTTAATTTGCTGTGGATTTCAGGAGGGCATTCCTTATGGATTTGCAGCAACATGAATTTTTGCCTTGTTGTTTGACTTGAGTTAGGCTTCTCAGCTGAATATTGAAAGGCATAGAGGAGGTAAGATTGTTATGTTTATTCCTATGGTAACTTTCCTATTAAATCATAGATTGGCAGCACATGAGCACAGCTCTTGCTAAGATTAACAATTCTTGCTTCCATCCTTTTAGTAATTTCCTTTTACTATTGCTTTCTTCTACTCCTCACGGTGTGTACGTGGGAAGAGGGATGTTAAATGTGGAGACTGTAATCAATGTGATTAAGCAAAATGTATGTGAATGGTTGAATGGAAAACTATTTTTTTTCCTGTGAAATTTCACTTGTTGAGCAAAAAATGTTTACAAAAATAGTGATCAAACAGCCCAAATATCTGTCAACAAAAGAATGGATTGAGATATTGTGGTACGTTCACACAATAGAATACTGTGCGGCACTCAGGATCAATGATTTGTAAAAATACTATCTATAACATGGGAGAGTCTAGAGAACATTATGTTGAGTGAACTAACTCAGCCTCATAAGGACAAATACTGCCCAAGACCATTATTGTAAAATAGTAACTAGTTGTTGTTATTGTTATAAGCCAACGAGTGGCCTGTGACTCAGAGTCCCTGTGTACAATAACTCTAAAACCTGCCCTATCTTGAGCCAATTTCATTGTCTTTGACACACCTATCCTCATTACCCCGTTAATATTGTCAGTCCATCTCATTCAGGGTCTTCCTCTTCTGTGCTGTCCCTCCTTCCTTGAAAGCATGATGTCCTTCTCTAAGGACTGTTCCCTCCTGCCAACATGTCCAAAGTATGTGAGATGGAGCCTCAAAATCCTTGCCTCCAAGGAGCAGTCTGATCTCACCTTCCCCAAGACACACCTGGTGGTTCTCTTAGCAGTCCATGGTATGTTCAATATTCTTCTCCAGAACCACAACTCAAAGGTACTGATTTTTTTCTTCTGTCATCCTTAGTCACTGTCCATCACTGATGCCTAGCAAGTAATTGTGAAGACCTTGGCTTGGATCAAGACACATCTTAGTCTCTAGAATAACATCATTCCTCTCCAGCACGCTGGAGAGGTTGTTGACAGTAGATTTTTTCCAGTGTAATTGGTCTTTTGATTTCCTGATTGCTGGTGCCAAGAGTATTGATAGTGGAACCAAGTAAGCTGAAATTATTTAACAACTTCCAATCATCTCTCGATCTATCAAGATGCTGGCTCTATGGAGAGAATCTTTATTTTCTTGATGTTGAGCTTTAATCCATATTGAAGACTGCAATCTTTGACCTTTGACAGCAAACACTTCATGTCCTCCTTTGTTTCAGCAAGCAAGATTGTATCATCGGCATAATGCAAGTTGTTGATGGGTTTTCCTCCAATCCTAATGCCATATTCCTCCTCATGAAATGCAACCTCCCAAATGATCTCTTCTGAATATAGATTGAAAAGGTATAGAGATAGGATGCATCCCCGAGGCACACCTTTCCTGATACTCAACCATGCAGTATTTCCTTGCTCTGTTCTAATAACTGTTTCCTGGTTCAAATATAGATTTCACATAAGCACAATTAAGTGTTCTGGAATTCGAGGAAATTTGCGGCGACGGCGGCGGCGGCGGCGATCCCCCGCGGAGTGGAGCCGGTCTCGCTTTCCCGCTGCCTCCACGGAGAGCAGGAGCCGGCGCAGGGCTGAGGCGCCGGGAGCTGTGCGCGCCAGGCACTGCGCTCGCCCATGGCCATTTATTGAATGCCTCTTACATACCTGGTACTGTTCTAGATGCTGAGAACATAGCAATGAGTGAGGCAGGCGGAGTCCCTGTTCTTATGAAGTTTATGTCCTGCAGGGCAGAAGGTGAAAAAGACAGTAAGCAGAGCACCTGGTGTATTTGAACTGTCGAAGTTGTAGCTACCCCAAATGCTTAACACACGGTGCCACCAGGTCTCCTTTTACTGATTACTAAAATCTCTGGCTGGTTCCAGATTCTCTTTCAGCTATTAGTTTATCCTCTTCAATAGGAAAGCTTTCAACGAATGTGGCTAAAAATAAGCACTGTCATTTTTCTTCCTGCCTTTTCCTACCCTTTCAAGGAAATGATGAAATAGCAGTGATTGTGAGGAATGAAGAACGGACTCAAGGAAGCTGGAAAGTCTCAGATGATTTGTCTTTTTGTAAAACTGAGAGTTTGTACAAACTTGAGTTTGTGCCTCTTAATATCTCAACTCCCCCTAAAACAAAACCACTGCCATCAAGTCAATTCTGACGCATGGCAACCCTGTAGGACAGAATAGTTCTGCCTTTGAAGGTCTCTAAGGCTTTCATCTTTACAGAAACAGCCTGCTAATGCTTCAGTTTTTTACTGCTGAGCAGCTGGTGGGTTTGAACTGCCAACCTATCAGCAGTTGAGTGCTTTATATATCGCTCCTCCAGAGCTTATACTTAACCAATCTGTGTTCTCACAATTAGGGGAGAGGAAAAGGGACAAAGATTTAATGAAGCCCTATAGGAAATGCAGATTTACTTTTTTGGTTTCTTCTATCTCCTCAAAAGGCTATCATCTCTGCTACCTTCTAAAACAATCTTGGCTTGTGGCTTGGTGTATTCGACAGTCTTTACAATTGATGTGTAAGACTTCAGTGTCTCCTTTCTTTGGGACAAAAGAATCTAGAGTGTGACCATGACTCATTGGTTGACGTTTCAGACACTTTTAGAAACAAAGAACTCAAAAGCAGGTTTCCCTTATGCAGCTGACGTGGCAGGCAGGGGTGGAAAATACAGGGTTGTCTGTCTGTGCTGGTATGGTTACAGCTGTTTGCTGGAATGATTTCTAGACATGTGTGACAGCACCGGAATATCAGTGGGTTTAAATAGACTAGGTATAAACTCTAACCTGTCTTGCAAAATAATTCTTACATGTATATTTCTGTTATTCATAAAGTCCCTATGGTCATTTTGAGTCTGAGCCCCCTAGACAGCACCTGACAACCATAACAGCAATTATTGTTGTCATAAGAAGAAGCACTACAGACCAATATGGCATTTGTATTTGTTCCTTTTTGAGACACAACTGAAAAATAAATAAACTTTGTCTTGGGCATCCAAAAAAAAAAAAAAAGGGTTCTGGAATTCCCATTCTTCTCAAGGTTAGCCACAATTTGTTGTGATCCATGCAGTCGAATGCCTTTGCATAGTCAATGAAACACAGATAGCTAACCCTCTGATATTCTCTGCTTTCGGCTAAGGTCTATTTAACATGGCTATAAAGTTCTTAGTGCCTCCCTAGTGCCATGTCCAGCTTACATATCTGGGAGTTCTCTGTTGATGTACTGTTCCTGTCATTTTTGGATAATCTTCAGTAGAATCTTGCTTGCATTTGATATTAGTGATGCTATTCAATAATTTCCACACTCTGTTGGATTGCTTTTTTTTCAAATGGGAATAAATATGGATCTCTTCCAGTCAGATTGTGAGGTAGTTGTCCTCCAGATTTCTTGACACAACCTGGTGAGCACGTCCAGGGCTGTATCTATTTGTTGAAATATTTCAATTGATATGCCATCATCCCTGGGCACTTGATTTTGGTTTTATTTTTCCAATTTCTCCAAAGCAGCTAGAGCATCCTCCTTCATCACCATTGTCTCTTCTTGATCATTGTTGTTTCATGAAGTTTTTCTGTGTTGGTCAATTCTTTTTGGGACAATGATTCTGTGTACTCCTTACCTCTTTTTTAAATGCTTCCTGTATCATTCCACGTTCTTCTGACAACATCCTTAAAGATTGCAACTTGAAGCTTGAATTTGTTCTTCAGTTCTTTCAGCTTAAGAAATGCTGAGTGAATTTGTCCCTTTTCATTTTCTGACTCTAGCTCTTTGCACATTTGGTGGAATTGGCCTACGCAATATTAAATTATTAAGAAGATTTCTCAAAATATAAAAAAAAAGTTCTTCGAGACTTGGGTGTTAGAGTTAACATAGTTTACAACACTATATTTTTAATATGTTTAAATTATTAATTGTTGTTGCTATGTGCCATCAAGTTGCCTGCGACTCATAGCGACCCTATGTAAAACAGCCCTAAAC
>NW_006399792.1:4927911-4939286 GCF_000299155.1 Elephantulus edwardii | reverse complement strand
GAAAGTATGTATCAGTATCTATTAGTAATACAATTACTGAGAATAAAAAAATATATAATAGAGATGACTATTATCTAAATACTGATAATTAGCATTTTTAGGATAACTCTGATGTTTCAATACGGTGAATGGCAAATATTCATGAAATCTTTATTAAACTTCAGGCCCTGGTTTAAATGGTTTCCTGCAATATTCTACTTGAGCCTCACAGACATGCTTGCTATAACTTAGTTACCTGAGCTCTGGATGTCTAAGATTTATCATTCAGATTTCTTTTCTAGCCAATGATTAGCTGTTTATTTTGTGCTGAATTATTATTGCATTAAGAAGGGAGGTTTAGGATGGGATACAAGCCCCACAATACTGGAGGATTATATAAGCTCATGGGACCTCACTGTTAGCTATCTTTTTTTCGGATGCTCACTTTTCTGGGACACAGCATCCAGCTGCACTACAACTGAGAGTCTACAGGATCCTGGTTTGTTGATCACCAGTTTCTGCAAAATCAGACTGTATATCTACAGTTACGTGAGTCATTCCTCTGTTGGGTCTCAGTGTCTGGAAGACATTCCAGTGAACCCAAGGGACATAGAAAACTAGGGGACTGAACAAAGGAGGGGCTGCTCTTGTTGGAAATCATGACCTTATATAGCAGATCAAGCATTTGGAACAATGCTAACTCAACACTTCTTATAACAGGTCTGCTCCTAATCTTGCTGTTGTTGTTAAGTGCCATCAAGTCGCAGGCAACTCATAGCTACCCTATGAGGGAGAGTTCTCAACGCTTGGGTGTCTTTCATCCTCTCTCCAGGTTCATAGGGTTTCCAGAGGCAAGCTATTACGGAAGTGGATGCCATTCCTCTCCTTCCAAGCTTGTTTTAATCGGGGAGCTCCACCCCACTCTCTGTCCACATTGGGTAATTGACCATTAACATATTTGACACACATCTGTGTCACAGTGTTCAGCCTCACAGCAGCCACAAGTGACCGCTGTACAGCAATTTGTACACCAGAGCTATATGACCTAGAGGAATGTCTGAACAAAAACAGTGAAAGACAGGCCTGAGGGCTGTTGATTAAAGGTCACCCACCTTTGGCTTGGTAGCATCACTTTCTGTCCACTAGGCCAGCTGATCTCTCTCTATGTTGTTAAGTGCTGTCGAGTCACAGGCGACTTACAGCGACCCTCTGAAGGAGAGTCCCCAATGCTTGGGTGTCTTTCATCCTCTCTCCAGGTTCATAGGGTTTCCAGAGGCAAGCTATTATAGAATCTACTTATAAAAACATGAGTCATAGCTTTTTTAATTGCCTTCTAGGAAGCTCTGGCAGCCTAGTGGCAAGAAGCTGCACTGTAATCCTGAAGGTACATGGTTGGAGGCCACCAGCTCTGCTCTATGTGAGAAGGAGGGCAATCTCTTCCTGGGTTAGAGGGTCAGCTATGGATCAGTTTCAACCCTATGCTAAACAACAAAAACAACAACATGTATGTGAAAGTTGGACAATGAATAAGAATGATAAAAGAAAAATCTATGTCTTTTCATTGTGTTGGTGGAGAGAGAAAAGTACTGAATATCCCATGGAATTCTGAAAGAACAAAGAAGTCTGTCTTGCACATGAAGAAATATGCTAAATCTCTGGCAATAAGAGAGACGCAAATCAATACCACAATGAGATACCATCTTACCCAAGTAGCAGTGGCAAAGTTTAGCAGGGCAGCAAGTAGCAAATGTTGGAGAGGATGTAGAGAGACAGGAACACTTATATATTGTTGGTGGGATTGTAAAATGGTATAACCACTCTGGAAGGCCCTTTGGCATTACCTCAAAAAGATTAATATAGAAATTCCATATGACCCAGCTATTCCACTGCTTGGAATATACCCAGAGAAAATGAGAACTGAGGCACAAGCAGAGACTCGTACACTAATGTTCATAGCAACGTTATTCACCATAGCAAGAATATGGAATTAGCCCAAATTCCCAACCACAGTGGAATGGATTGAGAAATTATGGAACATTCACACAATGGAATACTATGCAGCACACAGAAACAAAGATTTTGTAAATTATTACCTATTATGGGAGGGACTGGAGAGCATTATGCTATGTGAAGTAACTCAGTCTCACAAAAAAAAATACTGTGTAAAACCATTATTGTAGAATGAATTAGAGGATCAAAGGAGGAGAGGAGGATGCTTAATAATAGGATCACACAATTTGATTGGTGAAGGGAGGGATGGGTAAAGGAAAGGAAAAAGATATAGTGTGAAAAACAATGAATATGAACTTTGTAAGTAAACCAATATTAAAGACAAGAAAAAAGAAGAAAGAAATATGGCTTGGCCAAGGTACAACAAGGCTGACCCTTAGAAGCAAGGATGGTGAAACTTTGTCTCACATACTTTGGGCATGTTTTAAAGAGGAGCCAGTTCTTGGAAAAAGACATTATGTTGAGAAAGGTGGAGAGTCAAAGAAAGAGATGCAGGCCCTCAACAAAAGAGAGATACAGTAACTATAGCAACACACTCCAGTGTATTAGAAATGGTAAGGATGGTGCAGGATAGAACAAAGTTCAGATCTGTGTTCACAAGATCACTGTGAGTTGTGGATGACTTGATGCTATCTAACAATAATATTTTGCAGAGATGAAAATGAGATGAAGATTGAATAATTTTCCTCAGATCATAACCAGTAAGTAAAGCTAGAATTTGGACCCAGGTTATCTGACTTTCCTCCACTGTTCTTTCTCTTAACTGCTACCATCTCCTTTCACATTTACCCTTGCAATTAGTATATAATTCCATAAACTGATGTACTTAGTGTATTTCTTTTACTGATAAACAAATTGATGCTCAGAGAAATTATTATTGCATGATCATTCCTCCATATCGCTATGGAGACTGATAAATCTGATGTGTTGGCAGGTAAGATGGAAACCAAAGAGGTGAGGGACCAGATTCTAGATCCAGATTGTGTCAGCTCTGTCCAGCTTCCTTACAAACTTGATGCAGATTACATAACTGATAAAATTCTCCTTTAACCAGTTGGTCAATCATAGCAAATCTCACTAAAAGAGCTATCACATGACACCAAATCTCATCAAAGGAATGACCATATCACATCTGTCAAGCCACAGAATCATAAGCTAATTGAACACACCACCACAGGTACTATGAAGATAAAGCAAGGAAAAGAAATAGTAGAGAATGAAGCGTTAGAGTAAAAGGTGGCTAGGGATACTGTCATAGTTAAAGTGTGGTTTGAAAACAGACTTCATGAGGTGAGCCTTATGCCTAGGTTGTTAAGTTGGAACCAACTCAGAGCTGATCTCATAGCAGGTTTTCAAAGGCCATAAATTGCACAGAAGGTGACTGTCCATCTTTATGATGATAGAGGAAAACATTACAGTAAAGGTGAGACCAAGTGTCTCCTCAAACCTGAGGGTGGTTGGCATACATGAAGAGTAGCATTGTTACCATAGTAGGTAGGAAAAGAGTGAGGGCTATGGCAATATTCTTTAGGATTCATGGATCGAAATTTGAATTTATTTCAAGTTGAAGGGCTTTCAGATAAGAGAGGTAATGTATATTTGCATTTTCTAAAGATCTCCCTGATTGTTGTTGTTAGGCCTTGGTGTACAACTCACAGCAACTCTATGAACAGCTGATCCAAACCCTGACCTGTCCTGTGCCATCCTCAATCTCTGCCATACTTGAGCCCATTGCTGCAACCACGGTGTCAAATTATCTGGTCGAAGATCTTCCTCTCTCTCCGATGCTCCACCTTTCCAAGCATAATGAATGCCCTTCTCTAAAGAATAGCTTCTCTTAGCAACATATTCAAAGTACACTAGATAAAACTTTATCATCTTTGCCTCCAAGGCTGCACCTTCTCCAAAACATATCTGTTTGTTCTTTTGGCAGTCCATGGGATATTCAGTACTCTTCTCCAACACTATAATGGAAAATCATCAATTCTTCTCTTATTTCTTTTCCAGCTCTCAATATCATAGCAAGTGATTTGAAAAGACCATAGTTTAAATCAGATGCAACATGAAAGGAGAGAGGAGGTAAGTATGGAAGCAGTGAGGAAGAAGGTTAGCCAATGGTCTCCTAATTTTTAGTCTACTTGAAGCTTCTATCTGAGTGTATGAAGGGATTATTGATCAAGACAGAAAGGAATAAAGGTAACAGAAGTGGTCAGTGGCAGGAAAACCAGGAAATATTGAGACAGAAACCACAGGAAAGTTTAGGGGAGGGTTCCAACAGAATTAAGAATTTTTTTTTCTCTCGGTAAATATGAATCTTCACCATAAACAGAACTTACACAAAACCACTATCATCAAGTAGATTCTAACTCATTGCAGCTATTCAGGACAGAGTGGAACTACCCCAAAGGTTGTCCAAGGCTATAAATCTTTATGGAAGCAGACTGCCTCATCTTTCTGGTGGGTTTCTGCTGGAGTGTTCTAACTCCATCTAATCATCTAGCCTGTTGTTAACAGGCCTCTTTGAAAAAAAGCTTGTTGTTGTAAAGTGAGGTTGAGTGGAGTAGAACTCATAGAGACCCTATGAACAAAAGATCTGAACACAGTTCTGTCCTGCGCCATCCTCATACTTCTTGATAGAAAAGAACCCTTTGCAGCAGTTACCACGTCAATCCACCTGGTTGAGGGTCTTCTTTTCCTTCGCCAGCACTCCACCCTTCCCAGCATCATGTCCTTCACTATGGAATAACCCCTCCTAGCAACATTCCCAAAGCATATGAGGCAAAGCCTCATCATTCTTGCCTCCAAAGAGCACTCTGGCTACACTCTCCCCAAGACATCTGTTTGTTCTACTGGCCATCCATGGAATATTCAGTGTTCTTCTCCAACATCACAGCTCAAAAGCATTAATTCCTCTTCTGTCATTCTTTTGTCTAGCTCTCAGTTGCATAGCAAGTAAACAGAAAGAGTATGGCCTGAATCAGATGCACCTTAGTCCTCAAATTGACAACATTATTCCTCAATAATTTGGAGAGGTCCCTAGCTACAGATTTTCCCAGTACAACGCATCTCTTTCTTTCCTGACTGCTGGTACCAAGGATGTTAATTGTAGATCCAAGCAAGATGAAGCTGTTGACAGTTTCAAATGCCTCTCCATCTGTCATGACACTGCCTACCAGTCCAATGGTAAGAATCTTTGTTTTCTTGACATTGAGATGCAATCCATACCGAAGGCTGTTAAAGAGCTGCAAGAGATTCTTCATGGTGGCCTAAGACACTGAGACTCCAAAGGCAGCCCAAATAGCCCCAGAAGAATGCACTCACGAGAATGAAGCTTCACCACTATGCCAACATCAAATTTCCCCTAACCACTGAACCATCCATGCAGAAGATAGAAAATAACAACATACTTGTGTTCATTGTGGATGTCAAGACTAACAAGCACCAAATTAAATAAGCTATAAAGAAGCTCTATGACATTGATGTGGCTAAGGTCAACACTTTGATTAGGCCTAATGGAGAGAAGGCCTAAGTTCGACTTGCTTCTGATTATGATGCTTTGAATGTTGTCAATAAAATTGGGATCATCTAAACTGAGTCCAGCTAGCTAATTCTAAATACAAATTGTTCTCACACAAAAAAAAGTTTCTTCAAGCAGAATATTACACCAATCAGTTCAGACTGGTAAGTACTTAGGATTTGCACAATATTCATCTTGTATTATTTTATATTCATTGTGTATTCATCTTTCTTAAAAATAAAAGTGGCATATATACTATATTTAAAAATTTGATTTAATTATAGAGGTATAATTTTATTTGCCACAGTTATTCACTAATAAGAGTTTGTATAGAGAATGTAGACTCAATGAGGATTTTGGCTTATATATAATGTATGCACAGTACCTTAAAAATATCAGTATTCAGTGAGTAGTTATTCAATTCATTTTTTCTTTAATGTAAGCTGATTTGTGGTTTCTGATTTTGTGAACAATCAACTAGCTGTGGGCTAGAAGCCTCTTGTTAAAGAAATCAGGTACTGGTGGGTGGGATTTGGTATTCAAAAGTTGGTCAGGCCTGGTGTTAATTGTGTTTGGGGAGGATATTGTTCTAAGTGGTAAAGCACTTATCTCTCAGTTTGCTATACTGAGGTTGCTGTGATACTGAAATCTGTGTCACTGCTGTGTCAAATGCCATAAGGGATACACCCATGGTGGACAGGTTTTGGTGGAGGTCCCTGAATAAGACAGACTAGGAAGCAGGATTGGCCATGTACTTCCTAAATAACAGGCCTTTGAAAAAACCCTATAAAATAAAACTTACTAACTAGAAATTTATCTTGAAAATATGAGAATGGGGAATAGCTTCAACATAATAGAGTAGGAAAACCAGAACTTCTTTTTTTTTTGTTTTAAGACGGTTCTCACAATGTTGATTTCAACTCATGGTAACTACACATGTGTCAGAGTAGTGCTCCACATGGTTTTTAGCGGCTGATTTTTTTTTTTAAGTAAATTGTAAGATCTTCTTTCTGAGGTACCTCAGAGTGGATTCACACCTCTAACCATTCAGTTTGCTGCTGAGAGTTTTCACACTTGGATTACTCCTGAACCCAAAGAAAAACTTAACTCCACTCATTGTCGATTTCATTGAATTGGAATTGACTCAGACCTGACCCTCCAGCAGGTTTTCAGAGGCTATAAATTGTATGAAAGTTGATTACCCATCTTTATCCCAAGGAGCAGTAGGTGGATATTGACTTCCCACTTTTGAGTTGGCAATGCAACTCCTTATCTGCGAGTGCCTTTAAAAAAGTACTAGTGTACAAAAGAAATGAACCAGGAATGTTTGGAGGAAGGAAACATAAGGGTGAAAAGGGTTGTTGCTGTTGTTGTGTACTGTTGAGTTGGAATTGACCTATTACTGACTCTTTGATGGGTTTTCAGAAGCAGTTAATTGCATGGGAGGAGATTACCAATCCTTCTCCAGTGGAGGGACTGGTAGATTCAAACTGAGTGCCTTTAGGATTGCCGCACAGTTTCTTACCACCAGACCACCAGAGGACTTGCAATTAGGATTTTATGTGATGAGCATCATTTTGCCAGTTGAATCTGTATTTTCTGTCCAACATGCAAAACCTTGTCATTGTCAGATATCGAGCACAATTGGGTGACTATAGAAGACATCAGCCTTCGAGTTCATGCTTATTATGGATTCTCCTCCAACAAAGCAAGGATAAATGATGGAAATCAGGGCTCTCATCCTTGACTCCCCTCTAGCAAGCTTCCACACAGTCTGTTTTCTATGAGGATACAAAGAACTCAGGTTGTTTTGTCACAAAGAAAAGATCCAACGACATGCTTTTGATACTCAAAGTTGTGAGAGTGATATTTCAATGCATATTTCATTTTGACACTCTACTGCCCTGTGGCTACACTTCAGATGAAGGAAATACTGCTCCAGAAATGATTAATCAGTACCTGACTCACTCTGTAATTGGAAATGTAGCACGAGCCTGAGAATGATAATACCGTTTCAAAGCCCTTTCTTTATGAAAAGTGTTTTATCATAATTTGAAAAGTCCACTTGTTTTCACACGAATCTATGAGCTAGGTTATTGTCATTGTCATCTTAAAATGAGAATGTGGAGCTTGAATAATTCCTACAAGGACATATCCGAACTCATCGGATGAGATCTCACAGTCTTTGTCTCATTAGATTATTGCCTTTCAAGTAGGAAATTATAGTGACAAATGGAATGACCAGAGGTAATGTATTAAGAAGTGAGACAGGCATGAATGTTCATTCGTGTAAAAAAGCTGAAAAAAAAAAGCTGAAAGACAAAAGGGAATATCATTCATATAATACATACTATGTACCATGCTTGTAAGTCACTAAGGACAAGTAAAATAAAGTTATATATACACATATGTGTTACTGTTGTTATTTGTGTTTATTACTTGAATATCATCTTTACTTTTAAGTATGGCAAGTGATTATTCAGTGACTTTTATCACTATTATTGTTGGCTGGCTTTGAGTCAGTGCTTGACTTATAGTGACCCCTCGTACAACAGGATTGCAACGTTATGACAAAGAGTTGCATTAGATGATTTTTTGAAAGTATATCACCAAGTTCTTTCCTGTTGTTGTGTGCCATCAAGTTAAAATTAACCCATGTTGTTAGGTGATGTCTAAACCAAGTGCTATCCTGAGCCAGTCTCATTGATTCCCACACACCTAATCACATTACTCTAATTATCATGTCAATCCATCTCATCCGGGATCTTCCTCTCCTACACTTTCCCTTTACCATTTCAAAATGATGTCCTTCTCCAAGAACTGGTCCCTCCTAGCAACATTCCCAAAGCATGTGAGACAGACCTTCACAATCCTTGCCTCCAAGGAGGAACTTGGTCTCACCCTTTCCAAGAGAGACATTTGTTCTCCTGGCAGTCCATGGTATGTATGTTCAATACTCTTCTCCAGTACTATAACCCAAAGGCATCAATTCTTCTGTAGTCTTTAGTTATTATCCAGCTCTCTGATGCATAGCATGTAATTGCAAAGATTAACAGCCTGAATCAGGTGCACTTTAGTCTCTAGACTGACATCATTTCTCCCCAGCACTCTGTAGAGATCCCTGACTTCCCCAATGCAATTTGTCTTTTGAGTTCCTGACTACTGGTGCCAAGATTGTTGATTGTGGAACTCAATCTCTTCTCCATCTATCATGGTGCTGCCAATTGCCCCAGTGGTGAGAATCTTTTTCTTCTTGAGGTTAAGATTCAATCCATATTGATGACTATAGACATTGACCTTCTGCAGCAAATGCTTTATGTCCTCCTCAGTTTCAGTAAGCAAGATTGTGTCATCTGCATAATGTGGATTGTTGATGAGCCTTCCTCCAATCCTGATGCCACTTTCCTCCCCATACAGCCCAGCTTCCCAGATGATCTGCTCCACATACAGGTTGAAAGAAGTTTATCTGTCTTAGTGTCAATCTTCCTCTGGCTGTCTTTCACTACTGTGTTGGTTTAATAGAGCTTTTGTTTGGCAAATATGAGGCCTCCTGCATTGTGCTTCTTTGATGGTAATGCCTTGTTTATCCACAATCTCTTCCTTTTCATATACCGTTAATGGTTAGTTTTTCCACAATTTTAAAAATTGGTGAGGTGTGGACTGGGATTGGGGTTGTATCTACTGTAAATCTAATACTTGGGGTAGTAAAGTTTTTACAATGTTAAGTTTTCCTATATGTGCTTATTATAGATCCTTCCATTTATGAAGGACTCTGGTTTTCTTGTAAGTATTGTTTTGTTTGTACATTTTTTTTTTAAATCTCTGGTTGAATTTTTCCAAATGTTTACTCTTCTAAATGATATGGTTTTCCTTATTTCTTTTTCGGCAAATTTTCTTGCTGAAAGTGAAGAGGACTTAATGTATTTACCAAAGAAAAGAAAAATAAAAACAACAAAACCCCAACACTATAACTATGGATATGAATTACACTGTAACATAAAGAAAACAAAAATCTTCACAACTGGACCAACAGGCAGTGTGGAAAATATGATAAGCAACACATTCTTACATTTCTCAAGCTGATAGAATTGAAAGAAAAGATTCAAGCTTGAGTTGTAAGACTAAAAAGTCTATGAGCAACATGTTGAATGATGTAGGCAGAAATATCAAAGGAAGATGGCAAGAATGCTTAGTGCCATTTTACCAAAAGAACTGGTTGATCTCAACTGTTTCATGAGGCCCTGTTTGACCAATAACCAGTGGAACTAAGGGAAGGAGCACAAGCTTTACTGAAGTCATTGGCAACAATCAAGTCTCCAGTAACTAACAAAACACCAACTGATGTTTTTCAACAAACAGATGCAGTCCAGGATGTGTCCATTCATCCTATCTACACTGCCAAGAAATGTGAAATGCATCTACATGGTCAACTGAGTAGATATACCCACATTTCCCAAACCCTGCCAAACAACCTGCTTGTAAAATTAGTGTCAGGCCCTCTGGCCTGCAAAGCTCAGGCCAAGAAAACAACACTTGTGTGCCAGATCTAGAGGACACATTGCCCTGTTCAGGGAAATTATCCCAATGTGACAGTGTGTTGTAAATGGAAGAGAATAGGCACTAAGTCAAAAGAAGTCAGTCCTGGAACAGAAGCTCAAGGCAAAGGATGTTCTTCAGAACCATCTGAGATAGAAATCCTTCCTTAAACTTAGTACCTGAAGTTTGGACTTAGAGACTCCTAAACCCAGGAGAGACTGGCCACAGCATAATAGATCAGCAGGAGTGCGAGGCGTTAGGCATCACAGAAGCACAGAAGGCTTGAGACCTAAGCCTTCAGTTAAGGGCTGGATAGGAGAGAGAGGTAATGAATAGGGGTAGGCAGGAGTGGAAGGGGATGCTAATGGAGTGGGGAAAGGGGTGGGTCAAGACACACATATCAAGGGCGGGAGAACAATACTGAATCTCTTGGTTACTTCTATAATTGGGAAATGTCCTTGATCTACTCCTTTCTGTAAAATACTTGTCTGTCAGATCATATTCTAAAGTTGTGCATTCAAATTAAGACAGAATAGAAAGAAAGATTTGTGATCCACTTCCAAAATAACAGGCCTTAGGGAATCCTACAAGGGAGCACACTTTAGTAGACTAGTAGACATGGCAATTGAGGCTGAGCGCTCAAACATGGAAACACTAAGAAAGAGGAACAGTTGCAAGCAGACACTGGTGACTGAAATGTGGAATGTGAGAAGCATGAATGTAGGAGAATTGGACATTTTTTAAAAAAGAAGTGGAACACATAAATATTGACATATTGGTGAAATGAGATGGATTGACATGGGACATTTTGAGTCAGACAATAATATGATCTACTATGCCAGAGATGAATGCATAAGGAAAAATGGGCTGCTTTCATAGTTAAAAAAAGTAATTTCTACATCCATCCTGAAGTACAATGTTTTGAGTGACAAGAATCCATACACATAAGGAAGTCCAGTGAATAACACTATCATTCAAATATATTCACCAACAACCACAGCCAAGGAGGAGGAAATAAACGATTTTTACCAAAAGTTTCAGTCAGAAATCAATTGAACATGCAATCAGGAGGAATTGATAATAATGGGTGACCAGAATGCAAAACTTGTGAACAGGGATGAAGAATCAGTAGTCAGAAAATGTGTACTTGGTGACAGAAATGGGGCTGGGAATAGAATGATAGAATTCTGTACAATCAATGATGTATTCATTGCAAATACTTAAAAAATTTTTTTATTGTATTATTTTTACATGTACCGTCAAATAAGATCTGACTGGTACAGGAGGAGATTGGCCCCTCCTTCTCCAGCAGAGCATCTGGTGGATTTGAACC
>NW_006399792.1:4925951-4926986 GCF_000299155.1 Elephantulus edwardii | reverse complement strand
AAAAAGAATATCATCCAGGAAGGATGCACAAGGTCATTACAGAAGGAAAAAGAAAAGACCAAGATGGATGTCAGAAGAGACTCTTAGTGCTCAGTTTGGCAGCACATATACTAAAATTAGAATGATGCAGAGAAGATTAGCATGGCTCTTGCATCAGGATGATGTGTAAATTCGTGAAGGGTTCCATATTTTTAATTTTTTTTAAAAAGAAGAGACTCTGAATATTGTCCTAGAGAGCCAAGAAACCAAAGCAAAGAGAAGAAATCAAGAAAAAGCTGATTATAATAAGCAACTTGGGAGGACAAAGCAAAGTATTATTATGAAATGTGCAAAGGGCTGGAGTCAGAAAATTAAAAGGATTGAACTTGCTTGGCATTGCTTAAGAAAAAATCCAAGCCTCAAGTTTCAATACCTAAGTGTGCTTTGGGCAGGATATTAAATGATCCAGAAAGATTAAAAGATGTAAGGAGTATATAAAATCACTAATAAAAAAAGTTGGCTTACTCAAAAGAATTTCATGAAACAACACATGATCAAGAGTGTGATGAAGAAGGAAGAAGTTGAAGCTGTTCTGAAGGAAGTGGCAAAAAACAAGGCCCCAGGAACTGACGGCATACCAACTAACATATTTCAACAAACAGACACTGTCCTGGATGAGCTCACCAAGTTGTGCCAAGAAACATGGAGGACAACCACCTGGCCAATTGACTGGAAGAGATCCATACTTGTTCCTATTCTAAAAAAAGGGTCACTCGAAAGAGTAGATATTATAGAACAGTATTATTAATATCACATGCAAATAAGATCCTGCTAAAAATTATTCAAAACCTACTGGAACAGCACATCAACAGAGAACTGCCAGATGTGCAGGGTGGGTTTAGAAGAAGCTGTATTACTAGGGATATTACAGCTAATGTTAGATGGATCTTGGCTGAAAGTAGAGAGGACCTGAAGAGTGTGTATCTGTGCTTCATTGACTATGCAAAGGCATTTCACTGTGCGGATCACAACAAACTATGGTTGACTCTAAGAAGA
>NW_006399792.1:4923998-4925231 GCF_000299155.1 Elephantulus edwardii | reverse complement strand
TGGGTATGTTGCAAGGAGGGACCGGTCCTTGGAGAAGGACATCATGCTTGGGAGGGTGGAGGGACACCACAAGAGAGGATGATCCTGGATGAGATGGGAGTGGGTGTGTTGGAAATGATGAGATTTGCAGAGGATAGACCAGGGTTCAGAGTCACAAGCAACTCAATGACACTTAACAACAACTACATGTATTAAAAAAAAAAAAGATGATACAATGGTGTTTGCTGAAAGTAAAGGACCTAAAGAAAATTAAAGAATATAACCTTCAATATAGATTACGTCTCAAAATAAAGAAAACAAAAATCCCTACCTTGGGAGCAATAGGCAGCAAATCTGTTGTTGAGGATTTCTTTAAAGTGCTAAAGGACATTAGCTTAACTAAGGTGTATCTGACTCAAGCCATATTTTCAATTGCTTCATATGCATGTGAAAGTTGGACAATGAATGAATAAAACTGAAGAATTAATGCCTTTAAATATTGATGTTTGTGAAGAAAGTGGAAAATACCATGGATTTCTAAAAGATATAATAGATCTTTCTTGAAAAAATATATCCAAAGTGCTTCTTCAAGGAAGGGATGTTAAAACTATCTTAAATACTTTTGGCATGAATCAGGATGGCCATCATGCTTGGACAAGTAGGTCAGAAGGAAAGAGGAAGATTCAAAGACATGGATTGACCCTGTGACTGCCAACAATTGACTTTCTCTGACCCTCGACCTTTCCAAGCATGATGTCTTTTCCTGACGATTGTATTATCCTAATAGTCTCAATTTTCACTATCCTTGCCTCTAAGAAGCACTCTGGTTACACTTCCTCCAAGACAGACTTGTTTATTCTTTTGGTAGTCTGTAAGATTTTCAGTATTCTTCTTCAACACCACAGTTTAAAACATATTGATTCTTTGTCAGTCATTCTTATTCATTTTTAACTTAAATGCGTAAGAAGCAATTGAAAATACTATGGCTTGAATGGGATGACCCTTAGTCTTTAAACTGATATCCTTGCTCTTTAACACTTCAGAGAGCTTCTTGACAGCAGATATTCCAACATGTCTTTGGGAAAATATTAGTAATAAGTAAGGGTTATTTGCATCCTCTGGAGAAGAGTATTGAATATACTATGGACTGCTAGGAGAATAAACAGGTTTGTCCTGGAGAAGGTGAAGCTGGAATGCTCCTTGGAGTCAAGGATTCTGAAGCTTCGTCTGACATACTTTGGGCATGTTGCAAGG
>NW_006399792.1:4915506-4923133 GCF_000299155.1 Elephantulus edwardii | reverse complement strand
TTACATTTGACACATCAGTGTTACAGTATTCAGCATCACAGCAACCACGAGTTACCTCTGTACAGCAATGCATAGACCAGTGCTATACCATGTAGAAGGGTGTTTGACAAAAAAACAATTTAACCTAGGCCTGCAGGATATAGACTATGGTCTTTGCCATTACTTGCTATGCATCAGAAATCTGGACAACGACTAGGGATGATGAAAGGAGAATTGATGCCCTTGAGCTTTGGTGCTGGAAAAGAGTATTGAATAAGCCATGGACTACAAGGAGAACAAACAAGTTCTTCCTGGCGAGGGTGAAGCCAGATTGCTCCTTGGAGGCAAGGATTCTGAAGCTTCAGCTGACATGTTTTGGACATGTTACAAGGAGGGCCCAGTCCTCGCAGAGGGACATCATGCTTGGGAGGGTGGAGGGACTGCACAGGAGAGGAAGACACTCTATGAGATGGATTGATTCCTCCACTGGGGTAATGGGGATGGGCGTGTTGGAGGCAATAAGATTGGCAAAGGATAGCACAGGGTTTAGGGCTGTTGTACATAGGGTCGCTGAGTCGCAAGAGACTCAACAGCACATGACAACGACAATAACAACCTTGAGCTTGGTAGAAGAGCTTTCTGTCCACTAGGCCAACGTAGCTCTCTCTATACTTTACATTTGTAATTATTGGTGCAAGGATATGCAGAAATAGTGGACAAGCAGCTTTCAATATCACTTTTACAGCATGCACTTGCTGAGTAGCTTTTCAGCCAATATATTTACTGTGGACCTGCATCTTTATACAGATTGATTAATTCAACCCTTAACTGCACGTCTGAGAAGCAGATAGTTCTATTATTTTTCTTTTAGAGATTAAGGTAAGATTTAAATGGAGGAAATCTGATTTCAGAGTTTATGTTATTAATCCCCAGTCAAAGTGAGAGAATATCTTCTCATAAAAACAAGTTAGGAAATAAGACTGCTTCTAAAGTGCCTGCTTCCCTGGATGGAATATGTTAACGCTGAAATCTTACCAATTTATTGAAGCTTGTTATGATTGTAGTCCTGTGTTCCAAAAGAGGAGATTCAATAGCAGATGGTGCCATGTGGTAGAATATAAACTCAATAAGGGCAAAAACTATCTCTTTGCTGGCTGTAGGAAGTGCCCAATTTAGTGCCTCAAATACTGTGAGATCATTTGGCAAACCACATTTGTCAGTGAAGCCTACAGTTCCCCAGTTTTTAAGTCTTATCAAATAAATATGCTATCGTTTAAGAGATTCCTTTACTGATGAAATGGAGGGATTTTTTTTTATTTGTAGACAAAAAGAGACTATATATAAAAACAGTTGAAGTGAAATGATTACCAGCTTAACAGCTTGTTAAGGAAAAGACATGTATAAGCAGATGGCACAAATATACATGCTCACATATAAGGAAACGTGTATATGTATTTATACACATATTATAAACATTCATTCTTATTTAAAAACAAAGGGAAAACCCAACTGATCACTTTGGAACATCTGTTGAGGGAGGTAGTCTTTATCCAGGAACTCTTCAAGGAAGACCCAGATGGCAGATAGTGACTGTTCATGAGAAAGTGCTTGTTGTCTCTACAAGGTCAGGCAGAACAAAGCTTTTGGACCTTGCAGTGTCAGCAGGAAGAGAATTCAAATGTAAATGTTGGAGACGGGTGGGAGATGGTAACTGCTCTTGATGGACTAGCCAGTGACCAAAGAATTGTTGGTGTTAACCTTGTTTGGAAAAGACGAAGAGAGAGTGGTGCTTTTTTCCCTTTTAGCTTCCTCTTGCTAACTTACATTAGCTTGAAGGCAGGGTAGGTGGCACAAAGAATTGCTCCTGATTGGCTTTCACTTCTCAGAAAAGGAAAAAGAAAAAGGAATCAGTAGGTGGGTTCACAGCAAGAGTTTTATAAAGTGGAGATTGGGTAATATTTCTGTCATAATTAACCCCAGGGGGCTGGCTGCTGGTCCTCTTTCAGGCTCAGTGCATTTTTCAATTAATACTCAAAATATTGATCCTTCACTCTGCCCCCAAAGAAACCCTTGTACCAGGGCTGGTGGCTACAGCTTTAAGCCAAACCCTCTCAGCAATCAGTGAGTATTTCCCTGACCAGTTTGCATCTTTTCCTGTGGATTTACTCATTTTGGTGATTGCATTCTACTTGATACTGGAGTATCGGCTCTTATCAAAATATCTATGAGTCTTTAGTGAAGGCTATGAATGTCACACATGCCCTCTGTGGTATGTGTTTGCTGTCTCATAAACTGTAATTGTTTGAAGGGTGGTCTGCCAGGAGGGAAACTCATAACAAAACAAAACTCTATAAAAATACTACCTCTAGCAACAGATTATAAATGTTGTTATTAGTGAAATCATTAAAGCAACATTCTTAGCTAGACAAAGCCATGGACCTAGAGGGTATTAGTTGCCTTTTGATTTCAGTAGAGGAGAAGAGCTCTTTTATTTTGTTATTTTGTCATTGCTCTGTAGTTTTTGAAATGGGTGTAATTTCCATAAAAATGTATAATTTCCCCAAGGCTACCAGGAGGGACGAGCTAACAGGATGGTGAAACCGATGTATTTCTGCCTGTCATAGTGGTTTGACTTAGTATGTTTCTTTAAAACGCAGAAAAGATTTACACTGCTGTATGGGATTTTTAAACAAAGCTACTTTTCAAACACTGTAAAAATATATTTTCAAAACACTAGTTCCTTTGTTTGAGCAAGAGTACTCAATCTATTTCCATGGTAACTGGACAAAAAGAACTATTAAACAGGTTAGTCAACTCTGATTGTTCAGATTTTCCGAAGAAGATAGTCACTTAGGTATTTTGGGCACTCCAATTATTAGTACATTTCCTCCTTTAGAAACACCTATATCTCATGAATCTAAATGGTTTTAATTAATAATTTGTCATCATTTAGGATCAGTGAAATTGCCCTAGCAGTATCTTTAATCAATGATAAACAGGTTGAGAACAGAAGATAGTAGAAAGAACGTTTCAAAGACTAATTAAAGTACACTGTTTTTTAACTATTTACTGGTTCTCTACACAGATAAATTTTGGAAATATGTTGTTTTTGTTGTATGCCTTCAACTCAGAACCAGCTCATAGCTGACCCTCCAATGGGTTTTCGGAGATGATAAATTGTACCAGAGGAGGCTGTCCATCCTTCTCCAATTAGAGCATCTGATGGATCCAAACTGTGTGCCTTTAGGATTGCAGTGCAGCTTCTTACCACTAGTCCACTAGAGCTCTACAAACCAGAGCATAAGAAAGATAAGGACATTATGCTGAGTGAAATATCTCAGTCACAAAGAGACAAATACTGTATAATGCCACTGTTGTAAAACACGACTGACAGGAGGGTTGAGGGGAAACTAAGAAAATAGGGGATAAATGATGTACATGGCATTGAAACAGACGAGGGAGAAACCTGTGTAAAATAAATATATGATTAGGTATTATCAATATGACAAGAGTCCAGAATAAGAGCTGCATAATAAAGTGCCCTGAGATGGGGTGGGAGGATTGTATAACAATGAAGGAAGTCTTTTCCCAAAGAAAAAAGTGAACTGGGGTGCGGGGTGCGGTTAGGGACAAGAATGTACAACAATGAATGAATGGAAATCCAAGTTCTTTACAAACTTACAATAAAAACTAAGTTAAAAAAAAGATAAAGCTTCCTCTTTAATCTGTAAAAGCAGACAATATAAAAGAATGTCTAGTGAGTGAAACTTCATTTATCAAATCTACATTGAAAAGTTATCTTAAGGAGCCCTAGGGGTGCAGTGGCTGACGTGATTGGCTGTAAAGTAAATGTGACAGCAACTCTGTAGGAGAAAGATGTGGCACTTGGTTACCGTGAAGATTTATGTTTTTGTTGTTATGTGCCGTTGCGTCACCTGGGACTTACAGTTACCCTATGTACAACTAAATCCTAAACCCTGCTCTATCTTGTACCAATCTTACTGTCTCTGACACACCTACTCGCATTACCCCAGTCACTGAATCAATCCATCTCATTGAGGGTCTTCCTCTTTTGTGCTGTCCCTCCACCCTCCCAAGCATGAGGGCTCCAAGGACTGGTCTCTCTTTGCAACATGTCCCAAGTATGCTAGACGAAGCTCAGAATCCTTGCCTCCAAGGAGCAGTCTGGCTTTACCCTTTCCAGGAAGAACCTGTTTGTTCTTCTAGCCGTTCATGGTATATTCAATACTCTTCTCCAGTACTACCGCTCAAAAGCATCAATTCTTCTTCTATCATTCCTAGTCATTGTCCAGTTTTCTGATGCATAGCATGTATTTGAAAAAACCAGGGCCTGGATCAGGCACACATTAGTCTCCATACTGACATTGTTGCTCTTCAGTACTTTGCGTAATTCATCTTTTAATTTCCTGGTTGCTGGTACCAAGAGTGTTGATTGTGGAGCCAAGCAAGCTAAAGCTGTTAACAATCTCAACTTTTTCGCCTGCTTTACTGGGTCCAAAATCCAATGGAAAAGCTCACAGATTACACAGAACCATGACGGGGAATTCAAAATGTTATAATGCAGACTAATAACAAACATGATCAGGATAGCTTGTAAAATGTGCTCGCTGGCTCCTCAGCTTTGAGCCTCAAGGCTTTAGGCCAATGTAACAAAGTTCTCCGTCATGCCAATATTGGCTGTTCCCTGCATCCTCTCTCACCCACCCCCTGCTGCCCCTAGTTGTCCAACAAACTTAGTTAGGCAAAGGCTCTTAGCTTAGCTCTGGTTCTCTCCATGGGGGCAGCAGTCCCAAGGTCTGTTCTGTCTCATGTCAGGTCTCTGGTTCTCCACCGAGGCTGCTATGGCTGTTGTTTTGGTCCTGATGGATGAGTTGAATTCTCTTCCTTGCTCTTCTCAGGTAGTGAGGTTTTGTTCTAATTCTGCTGCTGGATCCATTCAATTTAATGGAGAGACTAACCAATCCTCTTTGTGGATTGGTCAAACTAGCCCATCCCCTTGTTGATAAGTGGATAGGCTAATATGCCCTATTCAGATATTCCTGCTCATCCACATTGCAAAATCAAATTTAATGGCTAGGAAAGACATATTCAAAAGTAAACTCCACAGTTTGTTGCATCTGAATGGTTGGAGAGTCTGGTGGGTCAGTGTAATTCGTTCCTATTGGAACAGAATGTAATCTATGTTTGAGTGTGATGAGAGTGTTAGTGACAGTGTGGTGGTAGGGACAATTGAAAAAACAAAAACAAGAACACCCCAAACACCATTGAGACCTTGGATCTCAAGTTCCATATTTCCCTACCTCATTTTTAGGATTAAATTTGAGAAGCATCAGACAAGGGGGGGGGAGAATTATATTTCAACATTTCTGATACTTTCAACCAATGTTTTCTTGAATTTTATGTACTAGTATTCACCTTTCTATTGAGAGGGACCACTCCAGAGTGCTAAAAAGAACAATGTCAGTCTAGAGACAGAGATGCGCCGAATCCAGGTGATGATCTTTGCAATTACTTGCTGTGTATCAAAAAGCTGGACAATGACTAAGGATGACAGAAAGAGAATCGATGCCTTGAGTTGTGGTGCTGAAGAAGAGTATTGAACATATATGGACCACCAAGAGAACAAATGGATTTGTTCTGGAGAGAGTGAAACAAGTTTTGTCCTTGGAGAAAAGGATTTTGAAGCTCTGTCTGACACACTTTGGACATGTTGCTAGGAGAGGCCAGTCATTGGAGAAAGACATCATGCTTGGAAGAGTGGAAGGACAAGCCAAGAAAAGGAAGAACCTGGAGTAGAGGGATTGACACAGTGATCCGGCTAATGATAGCTGTGTCAGAGACTGTGAGGTTGGGTCAGAATAGAGCAGGTTTCAGAGGTACGATGCATAGGGACCCTATGAGTCACGGGTGACTCGACAGCACAGAGCAACAACAATCTGTTTTAGTATGAAGCTCTGCTGAAACCTGTCCATCATGGGAGACCCTGCTGGTATTTGAAATATCAGTGGTATAGTTTTTAGCAGCACAGAAACAAAAAGCCAAAACAGTACAACAACCTGACCAATGGGTATTGCTGTGTACCATCAAGTCAGAATTGACTCACAGCTGACACCCTGGCAGGTTTTCTGAGGCAGTTAATTTCAGGAGAAGAGATTGTCCATCTTTCTCCTGCAGCATAGCTAGTGAATTAGAATTATGTGCCTTTGCGATTGCAGCACAACTTCTCACCCCTGGTTCACCAAGGCATCACCTAATTCAGCATTATTTTATTGTTATATAAAAAACCACGTTAATAAGACTCAATAATTCATATATATACACACATATATATAGTATTTATTTTATTATTTGCCATTGAGAATCCTTATCAATTGACCTTTGTGATACCTAAATGTTGCTGTAAAACAAGAGAATAATGAGAATATTTTCCTATGACAACATACTATTCTAGAATTACCAATTTTAATATAAGCCTTTGTGGAGTTGATCTTTCTTTTTTTTCTATATTTTATTAATTTTCATAAACATTTACAGAGATTTTGGGTTTCCATTCATTCATTGTTGCACTATTCTCTCTACCCTCCTCCCAGTTTGTTCTTGTCCAAATGCCACAGTGCTTGTCAAAGCCAGTTCTGATTAATCTTCTTTGTCAGTGTGTCCTTTGCCATTCCCTATCACTCCTCCCTGAGAGAGACTTCACCCTGAGTCATAAGGAAAAGGGGATGGCGTATTCTCTTAGCTACTTCCTGCTGAAAAGGGAGTTGATCTTTCAATATGACTTTTCCTAGCCATTGTTCGACTTTGCTATATAGATGAGTGGGAATATATAAATGGGGCATGTTAGCCTATCCACAGGGGAATTAATCAACTATCTACCATTCCCCATGGGGAGTGGCCAGTTTCAACAATCTGCAAGGGGATTAGCTATTCTCACCAATACATTGAACAGCTCTACTTATGAAGACAGATCTTCTGGTGCCATTGAAGAAAAAGCAAGAAAATATGAGACACCTTTCTTGTTCAAGCTACACATATGCCAGCAACACTTATGGCTAAATTAGAGACCTATCATGAGATGGGATCTTGAACAGGGGTAGGGGGTGGGGGCTGTCAAAAGCCAATTTTTCCAGGACTGAGAATTTGAGAACACTGGCCAAAAAACCATGATGCTTGAGGCTGAGGTGCCTGTGTGCACATTTTGGGAACTGTCTTTATTGTATTCTGTTATAAAACCATACTATAACCTTTTGACTTCCCAATATGATAATGTGTGATATGTGAGCTATGACATGGAATTTTGGACTCAGCAAAATGGTTAGATTGGTACTGAGATGAGTGGAAAGAGGTATGGGAGTACAGGGGACATGTCTGACCTCATGAGAATTAGTTTGGTTTTGTATTATTGATGCAGTTGACAGGGACAATTCCTCTTTGTAAAGTTGGTAAAGATCAGATATGGCTGGCTGCATGCGGCCCTTACTCTTTTTACAACCTGTATAAGATTTATAAGAAGAGGAGAGAAGAGGCGGCCATAATCTCCCAGGTTTGCTCCACCCAGGGTGGCTATGATCCTTTGGCCAGAGAGCATGGTGCTGTGTACGTGGGTGTTGTGTTGTGTTGTGTTGTG
>NW_006399792.1:4909985-4915031 GCF_000299155.1 Elephantulus edwardii | reverse complement strand
TTCCATAATAGCTTGCCTCTGGAAACTCTATGAACCTGGAGAGAGGATGAAAGGCACCCAAGTGTCGAGGACTCTCCTTCTTAGGGTCGCTATGAGTCGCCTGCGACTCGACGGCACTTAACAACAACAACAACAACAATAAGATTTAGGAGGAAAAAAAATCCTTATTATTCTGATCATCTTGACTTGGTAATTACAGAGTATTATTTATCATTATTAAATGATTATTAAACAACAGTACAGATTTTAGTTACATTTTGCTAGCCCATGTTCTCAAGTGAAAAAGCAAAGACTACTTTTAAAGATTTTATTCAATCACAATGTGATGGAAGTAGAATTTTCTCAAAGATAATGGAAAAGTTTCTAAAAGGAAAATTGGCTGGCAAAGTATACATTAAGTAATATTAAATACATATTTTCCAAGAATTTTCCAAAGAATGAATGAAAAAAAATTACTGAGTGACTCCTGTGGACCAGACACTAGACATGGGGTTGTAAAAGTGTACCACATAGATTAAAATCACTGACTTTATGGAACTTATTATGTTTTACATAGTCTATTGTTCAGCTGTATCTAAAATTCAAAGTAAGAGAGGACTGTTTGACCTTCATTAGTAATCATCTATTTTCCTAATAACCAACTCTGACCAGGCTTTATGGTTATTTTCAAACTCATCTATTTTGAATGAGATGAAAGCTGTGTGTCAAATTAGATGAGGACTATACAGTCAAATTAGAGAATTTCCATGTATCCAGATGATTGCTTCTTAAAGCAAATGGTGTAGGTCAATGTTTCTCATACCTTAGAAGCTATGTGAAAACAACCAAACCCATGTTTTATGCATTTGGAAAGGTGTTTCAGAGTTTGCATTTTATGGATGATTCTCAACCATATTTTGAGAAACACTTGTTTTTAGGTTTTAGATAGCTGGCATGTTAATACCATAAACTTAATTACTATTGATATTACAAGCTTAACAACAATCTGACCTATTCACAACTACATGTGAGTTCCATGTGAAAAGTTGATCTTAATTGTAAAATGAAGAAATATTTTCATTTTCCTAGAGAACTGAACGATTTTTTGCTTAGTAGATAATGCCATATACATTACTGATCTTGTCTGCATTTGTACTTTGATCTCAAGATACCTCTGAATCAAATTTTTGTGACTCTGTTATTGTTATGTGCTGTTGAGTCACTTATAGCTACCCTATGTACAACAGCTCTGAACCTTGCTTTATTCTGAGCCAACATTATTGACACACGTACTCCCATTACCCCAGTCACTGAGTCAATCCATCTCACCAAAGGTCTTCCTCTCTTGCGCTGTCCCTCTAGCCTCCCAAGCATGATGTCCCTCTCTAAGGACTGGTCTCTCCTTGCAACATGCCCAAAGTATGTCAGAGGAAGCTTCAGAGTCTTTGATTCCAAGGAGAGTCTGATTTTACCTTCTCCAGGATAAACCTGTTTGTTCTCCTAGCAGTCCAGGATATATGGTCAATACTCTTCTCCAACACCACAACTCAAAAACATCAAGTATCTTTCTATTATCCCTAGTCATTATCCAGCTTTCTGATGCATGGCAAATAATTGTGAAGACTGTGGCCTGTATCAGGCACACCTTAGTATCCAGACTGATATCATTGCTCTTCAGTACTCTGGAGATGTTCCGGACAGCAGACTTTTTCAAAGCAATTATTTTTATTTTAATTTCCTGGCTGCTGGTGACTCTGTTGTTGTTGTTGTTGTTATGTGCCGTCGAGTTGTTTGTGACTCATAGCGACCCTATGTACAACAGCTCTAAACCCTGCTCTATCCTGTGCCAATTGCATTGCCTCTGACATACCCATCCCGATTACCCCAGTCACTGAATCAATCCACCTCATAGAGGGTCTTCCCCTCCTGCGTTGTCCCTCTATCCTCCCAAGCATGATGTCCCTCTCCAAGGACTTGTCTCTCCTGACAACATGTCCAAAGTATGTCAGACGGAGCCCCAGAATCCTTGCCTCTAAGGAGTAGCCTGGTTTAACCCTCTCTAGGATGAATCTGTTTGTTTTCTTGGCAGTCCAAGAATGGTACATTCAATACTCTTCTCCAGCACCACAGCTCAAAGGCGTCAATTCTCCTTCTATCCTCCCTAGTCATTGTCCAACTCTCTGATGCATAACAAGTGATTGCAAAGACCATGGCCTGTATCAGGCAGACCTTAGTCTCCAGAGAGACACCGTTGCTCTTGAGTACTTTAGAGAGGTCCCTAACAGCAGACTTTCCCATCGCAATACGTTTTTTGATTTCCTGGCTGCTGGTGCCAAGAGTGTTGACCGTGGAGCCGAGCAATTTGTTGATATTTTATTTCCTTAACTCTCTCTACCACCCAACCACGTCTCATAGTCTATCTGAACTTCCTTGAAGTTCAATTCTTTCTAGTTTTTGATGATGAATATTAATGATTGCAGATGGGCAAGGTTTAAATCTATTACTTATAAGTTCCTATGAGTTGAAGTCAGCTTGAAGGCACCTAACAAAAATAACTAAGAGTGTTTCTATAAATAGCCCCATATAATGTGTGAATGAGGTATGTTTAAGCACAACACTACTAAGGATCCTTAAAATTACACTAAAATGGAAAATACATGTTGATACAAATAATTAGAAAGGACACATACATATTTTCAGATTAACATATTTTTTCTCAACATTTCTTGTATTTTGTTTTAGTATATCTGTAAGAAGTAGGTGTTATTGATTTAAGAAATAGGTGTCATGGATATATCTAAATGGTATTTTTATTTAACTAAAATATATTCTACAGAATTGACTATAAAACTAAGAAATTATTTGCCTCAATTCCTTAATACTTTCTTACACGTGGCCCAGGAAGCTTATTTATTTATTTTTAAATTTTTAATTTCTTTTTCTTTTCTTGTTGTGTACCGTTGAATCAGATCCAACTGGTATGGGGAGAGATTTCTCCTCCTTCTATAACAGAGCATCTGGTGGATTTGAACTGTGTGTCTTTGGGATTGCAGTGCAGCTTCTTTGCCACTAGGCCACCAGAATTCCCTAGGAAGCTTATTTATTAAAATGTTGCTAACATTGTTAACAGCTTCTCTTTGCTTGGCTACACAATCAACACTCTTGGTACCAACAGCCAGGAAATCAAAAGATGAATTGCATTGGGAAAGTTTACTGTCAAGGACCTCTACAGAGTACTGAAGAGCAATGATATCAGTCTGGAGACTGAGGTGTGCCTGGTTTGGGCCATAGTCCTTGAAATTACTTGTTATGCATTGGAAAGCTGGACAATGACTAGGGATAACAGAAGGAGAATTGATGCCTTTGAGTTGTGGTGCTGGAGAGGAGTATTGAATATACCATGAATTTCCAGGAGAATAAACAGGTTCATCCTAGAGCAGCAGCAGCAGCGATGGCCAAACTAGAGACCTGATGTGAGATGGGACCTTGGGATTGCGACATCATTGGAACTAGAGCTAAGAACATTTGTCCAACAAACTTGAACAATTGAGGGCTCGGGTAGGGGACCAATATTGGCAGGACTGTGAAATTTGTAACACTGATCTGAAGCCATGAGGCTCAAAGCTGAGGTGCCTGCAAGCCTATTTCAGAAACCATCCTGAGTGTATTCTGCTAACCTTTATTAGAATCTTTTTATTTCCATAACATGTTTTTGTGCATTCTATGAGCTGCCACATCAGATTCTGAACCCAGCAAAGCAGTAAGATTGGTGTTGAGAGAAGTAGAAGGAGGTGTGGGAGCTTGGGGGACATATATGACTTCATTAGAATTGATTTTGTATTTGTGTTGTTGACGGGGACAGTTCCCTTTGTGAAGCTGGCTAAGGTCAAATATGGCTGTCCCTACATGGCTCTTTCTCTTTTAACAGTCACTGATAGCATGTACCAACAGTATCAAAAAAGGGACATAATATTTAGTAAAGTAAAGGCTCAGAGAAAGGGAAGGAAATCCTTAAGATGAATTGACATAGTAGCTTCAGCAATGAACTCAAACCAACACCACCCATGTTTATGATACAGGACTGGGCAAAGTTTTCTTCTATTATATATAAAGTAGTCATGACTAGTAGCCAGATGGACAGGAACTAACAACAATGTACAATTGAAATTATAGGTGTATGCAGTTACTTTAAAAGAAAAATAAATCAGACGACAAGAAATTTAAGCTTTTTTTCTGAAAATTTGTTTCAAAACCTCTTTTCCTATATCCTCACGCCCTTCTCACCTTTTATACACACAAATTCTGCTCACTCATTTGGTGTTTAAATTAGACCTAAAATATCATAATGGCAATTTTCTATTGCTATATACTAAAAAATCAATCTTGGCAATGTTTTGCTCTCTTATTCACTTTAAAGGCTGTTTTTTTAATAATAAAAATAAACTTTCATTATGCGCTCTGATAGCCTTCAAGAGCTTCTCAAACTATTGTGAAATTCAAGGTCTCTTGAGAGTGTTTGCTGGATACAAGATGCAATCTTGTTGCCTAGAGAGAGAGAAAGACAAAGCCTTTATAGTACTTAGGAAGGCTGGAGAAGACTTGTTTTTCACTTACATTATAAAACCTCAGATAGAGTTGTCTAGATTTGCAAGGATTCTGAAGCTCCAGCTAAATACTTTGGGCATGTTGCAAGGAGGGACAAGTCCTTGGAGAGGGACATCAAGCTCAGTAGCATGGAGAGAGGAAGATCTTTAATGAGGTGGATTGATACAATGACTGGGGTAATGGAGGTAGTTGTGTCAGAGAAAGATATTGGCTCAGGATAGAGCAGGGTTCAGAGCTGTTGTACATAGGGTTGCAATCGACTTGAGGGCACATAACAACAATAACAACAGTCATTGATGAATATTTTTATGACATGTTAAAATGCAAAGTTAGGAAAATGAACTAATTGTGCCTAATAAATTTTAGCCATAATTATATATACTCCTTATAATATAGTCCATAGAATGTAATAATTTGAGACAACATTACTTAGGACAACTATAAGCTTGATGAAAAATATGC
>NW_006399792.1:4901955-4905820 GCF_000299155.1 Elephantulus edwardii | reverse complement strand
TGCCTAGAGTGTTGACTGTGGATCCAAGCAAACCAAAACTGTGAACAATCTCTGTCTCTTCACCATCAATTGTGATGCTGCCAATTGGTCCAGTGGTGAGAATCTTTGTTTTCTTGATATTGAGTCTCAATCCATACTGAAAACTGCAGTTCCTGACCTTCCACAGTAAGTGCTTCAGGTCCTCCTCAGTTTCAGCAAACAGGGTTATGTCATCTGCATAACACAGATTGTTGATGATCCTTCCTCCAATCCTGATGCCACATTTCTCCTCATAGAGACCAGCCTCCCGGATAACCTGTTCTGCATAAAGATTGAAAAGGTATGGAGACAGGATACAGCCCTGGTGTACACCCTTCCCAATTTTGAACCATGTAGTGTTTCCCTGGTCTGTTCTGATGACTGCCTCCTGGTCCAAGTATAGGTTTTGCATTAGCACAGTCAAGTGTTCTGGGATTACCATTCTTCTCAGAGTTAGCCACAGTATGTTATGACCCACACAGTCAAATGTCTTTCCTTCTTCAATGAAACAAAGGTGGACATTCTTCTGGTACTCCTTGCTTCCAGCCAAGATCCATCTAACATTAGCTACAATATCCTTAGTTCCATGGCCTGTCTAAACCCAGCCTGCACTTCTGGTAGTTCTCTGTTGATGTGCTGTTCCAGTCATTTTTGTATAACCTTCAGCAAAATATTGCTTGCATATTATATTAATAAAATTGTTCGATAATTTCCACACTCTGTGGGATCACCTTTCTTTGGAATGGGAACAAATATAGATCTCTTCCAGTCAGTTGGCCAAGTTGTTGTTCTCCAGATTTCTTGGCACAACTTGGTGAAAACATCTAGGGCAGCATCTCTTAGTTGATATATGTCAATTGGTAAACCATCAAATCCTGGGACCTTATTCTTAGCCAATTCGTTCAAAGCAGTCTGAACTTTTTCCTTCATCACCATAGGCTCTTGCTCATATGTTGTTTCATGAAATTCTTCTGTGTCTGCCAATTCCTTTTGGTATAATGATTCTATATACTCTTTCCATCTTCTTTTAATTCTTGTAGGACCACTCAATATTCTGCGCAAAGCATCCTTAAGTATTGCAACTTTAGACTTGAATTTCCTCCTCTTGCCTTGAATTTAAGAAATGCTGAGCGAGTTTGGCCTCTTTGATTTTCTGACTCCAGTTCTTTGCACATTTCATTATAATACTTTATATTGTCTTGTAGCGCAGCCTTTTGAAATCTCCTGTTCTGTTCCTTAATGTCTTGATTTCTTCCTTCTGCTTTGGCTTCTCGACACTCTAGTGCAATATTCAGAGTCTCTTCTAACATCCATTTTGGTCTTTTCTTCCTCCTCTGTCTTTGCAATGACCTTTTGCATTCTTCCCTGGATGATATTCTGGATATCTTCCCATAACTCATCTGGTCTTCACTCATTAGTGTTCAAGGCCTCAAACTTGTTCCTGACTTTGCATATATATGAGTAATTGATGGTCAATGACTAGTTGTTGGGCTTCAGCAAACAAGCTAGGGGGAATAAAGAGTTGATAAAAAATTAATTTTGAACTGTGACAAGAGCAAGGGCTGCATGGGTATAGCCATATCTGAACTTTACCAACTTCACAAAGGTAAGCTGTCCCTGTAAATAATATCAACGAGACAAAAAACAATTTCCATGAGGTCAGACACATACCTTTCTCTCTCATATCTTTCTACGCATCCCAACTCTAATCTTCTTTACTGGGTCCAAAATCTGATATAATAGTTCACAGACCACACAGAAACATATTGGGGAAGTAAAATGAGTTTTAATCCAGGTTAGTAGCATAATATAACTAGGATAGCTTCTGACATGTGTTTCCAGACACTTTAGCCTTGAGCCTCGAGGCTTTAGGCCAGTGTTATGAAGTTTCCAGTTCTGCCAATATTGGTTTGCCATCCCTGCCCCCAGTGCTCCAACAAACTTGAACAAAAGGCCCTTAACCTTGGTTCAATGGCATAGCAGTCCCAAGGTTTTTCCATCTCATGCCAGGTCTCTGGTTCTCAGCTGCTGCTGCTATGGCTATTGTTCTAGTAGGTCCTAGGCTGGACAGAAGAGGAATCTCTGGTCCTGAAGGACACATTCAATTATCTTCCTTCTTGCTGGTGGTGAGGTGTCTTCTGTCTTCTTATTATTCAATCTACTAGTGAGACTAGCCAATCTCTTCATGGATTGGTGAGACTAGCCAATCCCCTTGTGGATAAATCCTAGTCACATATTCCTGCACATGCACATGGCCGGTCGCGTCTATAGCTAGGAAAGCCATTTTAAACAGTAAACCCTTTATAGCTTACGGATCTAAGTATATCGACTTGCACTGTTTACAATGATTTGTAATGCATGGTCTCAGTTTTCAGGAAAGTGTGAAGAAAATGCACCAGCCCATAGAAATGTGGCTGATATTATAAAATTAACAATACAAAGGATATATACAACAAAGACAGTGTAGAAAGTGCTGAAGAAGTGACTTAGAGAAAGAATGCTAAATGTATAGGCAGAAGCAATCACAGAGGGCATTTTTTAACTTTAAAAAATATCTATGTTTATCATTCATATGCATTGTGTTTCATGTATGCACCTTCTGCTTCATACAAACTTTAATTTACATCGTTTATGTATATTGTGAATGCTTCCCTCCTTTACAATCATCTTGCTAATACATACATTCATGAAAGTGTGTGAGCCAGCTAATTCATGCCTTCTGCCTTAATATCCCCATTTTGTTGTTATTGTGTACTGTAGAATCAGAAATGACCCATAGCTGACCATTCTGCAAGGGATGAAATTGCCCATTTTTCTCCTGTGCCACAGCTGATGAACTCAAACCCTGTGCCTTCAGGGTTGCAGCACAGCTTCTTGCCACTAGGCTACCAGATCCAATTTTAGATAGCCAATTTCTTGTTTGTTCATCCTTATCAAACCATCACTCTTAAGAAAGAAGCATATTGTTTTTCCTGAAGAATCCTCTGTTCAACTCTGAAATTTTGAGCATCTGCATCGACAAGCAAAGTCCAGTCCAGAACAATCCGTTGAGTTGCTGCAATCAATCTAAACAGCAAGGATCATCTTTTCTTCATCTGGTTGAATTCTGGTCAACTCATCCCCAGCCATCTGTGGCTAGATGCAATCAGGCATTAGCAAACTCAAGATTCAATGCTTCTCCCTGTTTCTCAGCACCCACACGGGGCTAAGACAATAAGCCAGGGGTCCTCCTGACTCCTTGCTCCTCGAGCCAACTTCCCTGCTTATCTGTGCATGCTGGGTGCACAGCGCTGAAGTAACCCATCTAATTTCAGTCTGTTTCTCCATTGTTGTATTCTCCCACTTTCACTCCTGTGTATACAGGTGATAGCTATAAGTGAGCATACTTGCCAGCTCTCTCCAACCTTCAAGTCTTGGAAAAGGATGCGGATGGGCACCAACCAATTTTACCCTGTCAATTGAAGGCATTATTGGAAAAGGTCAACTTTATCCTGGGTATGAGTAAAGCAAATCAGGAGTTAGGGGATCTTTCACCCATGGAAATAGAGTGTGTAGTAATTAGAGAAAGTGAAAGTCAGGATATATAACAGATAGACTTGGTTAATATATTTGGTGCTAATAAAAAAGGTACAGGCTCATTCTAATGAAGGGCACTATGGAAGAAAGGCCTATGATTTTACTTCCAAAAAACTATCCATTGAAAACTGTATTGAGCACCATTCTACTCTGATACATATGGGATTATCAGAACCAACTGTTACTATTTAATCACATTTAAAGAAATTAAATAGTTGTTTTTAGTGGTAAGGAGTCCTGCTGCTGATACAAAGGCATGTGGTTTGAATCC
>NW_006399792.1:4899767-4901265 GCF_000299155.1 Elephantulus edwardii | reverse complement strand
CTCAGGGATATGTCTTGTCTCTACCCCTTCTTAGTCTGTATGAGGAACAGATCATTTGAGAGACTGGTCTTTATAAGGAGGAATGTGTCGTCAGAACTGGAGGAAGACTCATCAACAACCTGTGTTTTGGAGATGACCCAACTTTGCTTGCTGAAACTGAGGAGGACCTGAAACACCTGCTGCAGACAGTCAAGGACTGTAATCTTCAATACAAACTGAAGCTCAACACATCAGGAAAAAAAAGATTCTTACCACTGGGCCAATTGGCAGCACCATGATAGATGGAAAAGAGTTTGATATTGTTAACATTTTTAGCTTACTTGGGTTCACAATTAACACTCTTGGAACCAGTAACCAGAAAATAAAAAAGACAAATTGTATTGGAAAATTTTTCTGTCATGGACCTCTCCAGAGTGCTGAAGGGCAAAGATGTCAGTTTAGTGACTAAGGTGCACCTGATAGAGGCCATGGTCTTTGCAATTACTTGCTACTATGCATCAGAGATCTGGGCAATGAATAAGGATAACAGAAGAATTGATACCTTAGAGTTGTGGTGCTAGAAAAGAGTATTGAACATACCATGGACTATCAAGAGAACAAACAGGTCTGTCCTGGAGAGGATGAAACCAAGTTGGTCTCTGGAGGCAAGGATTTTGAAGCTCTGTTTCACATACATTGGGCCTGTTTCCAAGAGCGATCAGTCCTTGGAGAAGGACATCATACTTGGAATGGTGGAAGAAAAATGTAGGAGAAGAAGACCCTGTATGAGATGGATTGACACAGTGACTAAGATAATACAGGCAGATGTGTCAGAGACAGTGAGATTAGCTCAGAATAGGACAGGTTTCACAGCTATTGTACATAGGGTGGCTTATGAGTTATTGGTGACTCCAAAGCACATAACAAAGAACAACAACAATTGGAAAACCTGCCTTCTTTTGATCTTGCACCTGACTCAATGTCCTCTGTGCTAGCAGTCTATTGTCTAACCTGCAATCTTTGGATTTCATCAGTTTCTACAGTCCCTTGAGTCAGCAGATGGCCATCTGACCTGGATTGAACTAGAAAAGTCAGGTGAATTCTCTAGCCTGTTGTATGATCTAGTAATTTGTGACTTTCTAGCTTTGACTGTCCTCCTCTCTGGGTAGCCATCCATGACTGATAAGTGGAATGGGGTGGGGGGCAGTGACACAGAAGTTTTTGAGGCTCCACTTCCGTCATTATTTCCTTTGCAAAGCATCCTAGATTTCTTAATTTTTTTTTTTAAAATATAGAAAATTGGTCCAGTACCATGATGTGAGTTCTCGTGGTAAGAAGCTGCACTGTAATCTCAAAGACATGCAGTTCAAATCCACCAGCTACTTTGTGGGAGGAGAATGGTCAGTCTCCTCTAATGCAATTTATTTGCCTCTGCAACCCTGCCGAAGGTTAGCTACAGTTTGGTTCAGACTCAGTGGCTCATAATAACAGCCTCTACAACTGCATGAGCTGTTTTTTT
>NW_006399792.1:4882190-4887634 GCF_000299155.1 Elephantulus edwardii | reverse complement strand
TTCATTAATTTTATCTTCTCCTAGTTATGTATTTCTGGCTGTAATTGTCAGCCTTTTTATACCATGGGCTAGGGCTTCTGAACCTGCCCCCACTTTGTTTCTTATGATCTTTATGGTTTTGGGTTTTACCTGGTCTCTGATCCATCTTGAATTGATTTTTGTGTATGGTGAGAGTTGTGGATCCTGGGTCCAGTTTTGCCAGCACCTTTTGTTGAAAAAGTAGTTGTTTCCCATTTGAAGTATTTTCTTTGTCGCATATCAGTGGACCACAGATAGATGGATTACTTTCTGGGCTCTCTGTTCTGTTTCATTGGTCTATATGTCCGTCATTGTACCAGTACCATACTGCTTTGGTTACTATATATGTAGTAGGTTTTGAGGTCAGGGCTATAACTCCCTTTTTATTCTTGTTTTCAGTACTCTGCTTATTTGAGGTCTCTTTTCTTTCCAAATAAACTTGCCATTACATTTTCTATTTATTTGAAAAATGAATTTGGTATCTATATTGAAATTGCATTAAACATGTAGATTGCTTTTTTAAGATTGTAATTTCCAATATGTTGGGTCTTCCTTTCTATGGACAGGGAACACTTTAAATCTATTTGGGTCTTTTATTGTTTCTTGCAGAAGTATTTTGTAGTTTTCCTTGTAAAGGTCTTTTGTGTCTCTAGTTATGTTTATTTCTAAGTATCCGAGTTTGTGGTTGGCTATTGTAAATGGTATTGCTTTCTTAGTTTTCTTGAATTTATTTCTAGAGTCAGTCAGGTGCATTTTCAATTCCTTATTGTATTAAAGAGCTGTGGTAGCTTAATCTGTATCATGCCCCATGCTGAAAGGAGCTTTGATGGCACAGTCTGAAGTAAGCTGTACTGAGATCTGAAAGGGTGTGAATCCCTGGTGCTTTGAATCCACTATGTGCTCTGGGGAGAAATACAGACACTCTCCTCCCGGGGCACTGCGATGAGTCGAACCAACTTGACGACAGTGAGTGAGTATTCTATTAAAATAAGTGTCATGTATTAGCACATCTGTGATTGCATGCTAAACTATGCTGATATTTGTATTAGAAAACTTAAAAATCTCATATCCAGAAATTATACTCCTTTTGGAACTATATAAACAAGCTCTACATATGCACACATCCATAATAAAGCTTTCTATATCACTTAAGAGTTCTGGTGGCCTACTGGCAAGGGGCTGCACTGCAATCTCCAAGGCGTTCAAGACTATGAGCTGCTCCATGGGAGAAGGATGGGCAATCTTTTCTATTGCGATCAACTGCCTCTGAAAACCCTCCAGAAGGTCAGCTGTGGGTCTGTTCCAACTTTACACAAAAACACAACTTGTACATAACAACAACAACAATAACAACAAAAACAACATATCAATTAATAGAGCTAATAGGTAAAAAAAAAAATAATGTGTTAGTATTGAAAACAAGGACATTCGTTGCCTTGCTGTATGAGCCAGTGCTGGTTGAAAGGAATATGTCTATTTACACACTACGATGATTTTAGAGAGTGAGGGCATTGCTAAAGGCAAAGTTGTTTTTGTTGTTGTTAGGTGCCATCAAGTTGGGCCATGCTACTAGCAACCCTATGTACAACAGAATGAATTCCTGCTGTATCCTGGGCCACTCTCACAATCTCTGTTGTATTTAAGCACATTATTGCAGTCACTGTATCAATCCATCTTGTTGAGGGTCTTCTCTTTTGCCAACCCAACCCTGTAAGTTTCAAACCAGAATTTCCTTTTACAGAGGCTGATCCTCCAAATGTTGTTGTTGTTATGGTGTTATGTGCTGTCAAGTCATCTGCGACTCATAGTGACCCTATGTACAACAGCCCTAAACCCTACTCTATCCCTTGCCAATATTATTGTCTCTGACATGCCTATCTCCATTACCCAGTGATAGAATCAGTCTTCCTCTGCTGCTCTGTCTCTCCACACTCCCAAGCATGACGTCCCTCTCCAAGGACTGATCCCGCCTTGCAACATGTCCAAAGCATGTCAGACAGAGCTTCAGAATCCTTGCCTCCAAGGAACAGCCTGGCTTCACTTTCTCGAGGATGAGCTTGTTTGTTCTCCTAGCAGTCCATGGTATATTCAATACTCATTGCTTCTAAGGGGTGCTGTGGCTGCACTTTTTCCAAGACAGATTTTTGATACTTCTGAGTGTACATGGTATATTTACTACTCTTCCCGAACACCATAATTAGAAGGATTAAATTCTTCTTCAACATTCTTTAATCATTGCCCAATTTTCATATGCTCTAGAGCAATGGAAAATTGCTTGGGTGAGATGTACCTTAGTCTTTAAATTGACATACTGGCTTTTCAGCACTTTAAAAGTGTATTTAATGGCAGACTCATGCAACACAATACATCACTGCTCCCATGAGTGCTGATTGTGACTCCAAGCAAGGTGAAATACTTGAGAGCTTCACTCTTTCTTGCACTTGTCATAATATTGTTTATTGGTCCAGTTGTGAGAATTTTTGTTTTATTCATATTAAAGTATAATTTAGACTAATGTCTATATCTTTTACAAATATCTCAGCAGTAGACTCCTGTTGGCATAGTGGTAACTTGTCTGACTGCTAACTGAAATGTTGGTGCTCCTCAAGAGAAAAATGGGCAACCTCTTTTATTAAAGCGTATAGCCTTGGAATTCAGATGGAAGCTTTTTATAAGCTGGAATCTACTCTATGACAATGAATTGTCATGCTATGGGCATTTTATTCATTTACATTTTCTTATCAATACTAATTACATGTAATAAATGCCTGAGGACCTATGGTTGTGGATACAAAAGAGAACTTTTTAAACAAACAGAAGAAATTGCAAGAAACTGTATTTAATGGAATGTTGTTGTTGTTATGTAACATCGAGTTGCCTGTGACTCATAGAGACCCGATGTACATTAGCTGAGCCTGCCCTATCCTGACCCAATCTCATCATCTCCAACAGACCTAATCCCATTGTTCCAGTCACTGTGTCAATCCATCTCACCTAGATCTTCCTCTCCTGCGCTGTCCCTCCACCTTTCCAAACATAATATCCTTCTTCAGAGACACAAAGTATGTCGGATAAAATCCTTGCCTCCAGGGAGCAGCCAAGTTTCACCCTCTTCAGGACAGATCTCTGTTCTCCTGGTAGTCTATGGTATGTTCAACACTCTCCTTCAGTAACACAACTCAAAGGCATAGGTCCTTCTTCTATCATCCTTAGTTATTGTCCAGCTCATTGATGCATCACTCGTAATTGTGAAAATTATTACCTGGATTAGGCACACCTTAGTATACAATCTTAACTTGTTGCTCTTCAGTACTCTAGGGAGGTCCCTGACAGCAGACTTTCCCTAATGCAATTTGTCTTTTGATTTCCTGACTATTGGTGCCAAGAGTACTGATTGTGGAATGAAGCAAGCTGAAGTTATCAACAATCTGAATCTCTTCTCTGTCATCATGAAGCTGCCAATTAACTCATTGGTGAGAATCTTTGTTTTCTTGATGTTGAGCTTCAATCCATATTGAAGACTACAGTCTTTGACTTTCTGCAGCAAATACCTCATGTCTTCTTCAGTTTCAGCAAGCAAGGTTGTTCCATCTACACAACCCAGGTTGTTGATGAATCTTCCTCCAATTCTGATGCTGCATTCCTTCTCATAAACTCTAGCCTCCTGAATGATCTGTTTTGCATATAGATTGAAAAGGTATTGAGATAGGATGCATCACTGATACACACTTTTCCTGCTTTTGAACCATGCAGTGTTTCCTTGCTCTGTTATGACCACTACCTCTTGATCCAAGTATAGGTTTCACAAGAGCAAAATCAAGTGTTCAGTGATTCCCATTCATCTTAAGGTTAGCTAAAATTTGTTGTGATACACACAATTTAATAGAATAGTTGATATAAAGAAATTGTACATCAGTTCTTGCTATATAATTCATTTGAACTTTTGTAGTTGCTATAATAGACAAGTTCTCACGGTTTTCTCTCAATGATAAAGTGATTGATAGACAAGTCAACAATTTTCTTTGGAGATTTACTAATTGGAAATGATAAAATCACAGTTGTTTTCGTTTATATGTCTCTCCTGTCCCCTCTCTGTGTGATTTTCCTTTTGACGGAATAAATCCCTTGGTACATTGTTGCACTTTTCAGTACTTCTTTTCTCATTAAGGTGGTGGAATGCCCCCAAACCCAGTTTGTGAGTCTATTCTGTAGCTACATTTTTAAAATCCAGTCCATGTTTTGTTTTTCTCCCCAGGGTTTGTTGGGGGCAAGTTTACAAAAAAAAAATGGTTTCCATTCAACCATTCACACACCTTGCTTTTTAAAAGATTAATTACAACACAAGATACATTTTAAATGACTTGCCTCTGGAGCACTTCTTCCTATGAGACTCACCTCCTTTCGCCCTTCAATCCTGCCCTTTCTGTTTCCTGGGCTTTATCCTTGGCCATAAAGGTCTTCCTTGGGCTGACTGGAAGAGATTTAAATTTACTCTAATCCCACCAAAAGGTGATGAAACACAAGGTGGAAATTATCAAACAGCATTATTTATATCACATGTGAGCAAAATGTTTCTGAACCAAGACCTAACTTGGTTGATTTACACACAGTCTCACATTGGCACCTCTTGGTCTGTCCCTTCTTCATAACAGTGAGGTTTAACCAGCTACTTGTTCTACTGGTATATGAAATGCTTTAAAATTGTACTGTTGTTGTTATGTGCTGTTGAGTCGCCTGCGACTCATAGCGACCCTCTGTACAAGAGCCCTAAACCCTGCTCTATCCTGTGCCAATCTCACTGTCTCCAACACATTTATCCCCTTTACTGCAGTCACTGAATCAATCCACCTCATAGAGGGTCTTTCTCCCCTGTGCTGTCCCTCCACACTCCCAAGCACATTGTCCTTCTCCAAGGACTGGTCCCTTCTTGCAACATGCCCAAAGTATGTCACTCGAAGAATCCTTGCCTCCAAGGAGCGGCTGGTTTAACACTTTCCAGGATGAACCTGTTTGTTTTCTTAGCAGTCCATGGTGTATTCAATACGCTTCTCCAACACCACAGATGAAAGGCATCAATTCCCCTTCTATCCTCCCTAGTCATTTTCCAACTCTCTGATGCATAGCGAGTGCAAAGACCATGGCCTGTATCAGGCACACCTTAGTCTCTAGAGTGACACCATTGCTTTTCAGTACTTTGGAGTGGTAACTAAAAGCAGACTTTGCCATCACAATACATCTCTTAATTTCCTGGCTGCTGGTGCTGCGAGTGTTGACTGTGGAGCCAAGCAAACTAAAGCTGTGAACAATCTCAATCGCTTCACCGTCCATCCTAGTGCTGCCAATTGGCCCAGTGGTGAGAATCTATGTCTTTTTGACATTGAGCGACAATCCATATTGAAGGCTGCAGTCCTTGACCCTCTGCAGCA
>NW_006399792.1:4871621-4877261 GCF_000299155.1 Elephantulus edwardii | reverse complement strand
AACAAACAGATTCATCTTGGAGAGGATTAAACCAAGCTACTCCTTGGAGGCAAGGATTCTGGGGCTTGGTCTGACATACTTTGGACTTGTTGCCAGGAGGGACGACGGGTCCTTGGAGAGGGACATCATGCTTGGGAGGGTGGAGGGACAGCGCAGGAGGGGAAGACCCTCTATGAAATGGATTGATTTGGTGACTGGGATAATTGGGATGGGTGTGTCAGAGGCAGTGCGGTTGGCCCAGGATAGAGCAAGGTCTAGCGCTGTTGTGCATAGGGTCGCTATGAGTCGCAAACGACTCGACTGCATATAACAACAACAACAACAATGTTTTTTTTAAAAAAAATGTATTGTTGTTTTGCACTGCTGAATTAGACTGATTTTTAGTTGTTTATCTGGTGGATTTTCAAAGACAGTAAATTACAGGGGAGGTGATTGCCTATTGCTCTTCCACAGAGCCGTTGTTCGATTTTAACAGAGTACGTTTGGGTTGGCAATGAAATTCCTTACCACTAAGCCTCTATTGCTGTTGTGTACCTTCGAGTTGGAACTGACCCACAGCTGATCCCCCAGCAGATTTTCAGAGACAGTAAACTGCATGGGAGGAGATTGTCCATCCTTCTCCAGTGGAATGTCTAGTGGATTAGATGCGGGACACTTTGGGATTATAGAACATTTTCTTACCAGCAGTTCACCAGAGCGCTCTCTAGCTTCAATTCTGCACCAAAGCTGTGTTTTCCAACTACCAGTCTTTCTTCTTTATGTCCAACTTTTGCATTTTAGGCACTAATTATTATTAATGGATCTTAATTGGTGTTTGATCAATTTCAAATCACAAAAGTCATTTGAAACCCTCATTTTCTTAGTCTTTGACTTTAGTAGTTGGTGTGTATATTTGAATAATAGTAGTGTTAACTATTCTTTGCATGTCTATGGATGATATCCTGTTACAGAATTGTACTTCATGATTGTTGTTGTTGTTAGTGCTGTGGAGTCGATGACCATGATGACCTTATGAACAACACATCTGAACCTTGTCGTGTTCTGTGCCATCTACACACTTCCTGACACATTACAATCTTTTGCAGCAGTCACCATGTCAATCTACCTGATCAAGAGTCTTCCTCTCCTTTGCTGACACTCTATTTTTTCGAACATCATGTCCCTCTCCAAGGAATGTCCCTTCCTAAGAACATGGTCAAATATGTGAGGTCAAGCCTCACCTTTACCTCCAAAGAGTACTCCAGCTGCACCCTCCCCAAGATATATTTGTTTGTTCTTTTGGCAGTCAATGGTATGTTCAGTGCTGTTACCACAGCTCAAAGCCATCAAAACTATGGAACAATATCATTAAAATCACATGCAAACAAAATACCACTGAAGATCATGCAAAATTGGCTGGAACAGTACATAGATAGTGTACTGCCAGAAGTTCAAGCAGGATTTAGTAGAGGTCGTGGCACCAGAGATATTATTGCTGATGTCAGATGGATTCTGGCTGAAAATAAAGAATACAAGAAGAATGTACATTTATGCTTTATTGACTATGCAACAGCATTTGATTGTGTATATCATAAAGTTAGGTTAACATTGAGAAGAATGGGCATTTCAGAGTACTTAATTGTGCTCTTGGGAAACCTATACCTAGACCATGAGGTTGTTGTGTGAACAAAGAAACAGGACATGATTTAAGAGTAAAGCATGGTTTAAATAAATCATTAAAATTTAAAGTTAGAGCATAGTTTAAAATTAGGAAGGTAGTGTATCAGGGTTGTATTCTTTCTCCATACCAATTCAGTTTGTATGTTGAGTAAATTATTTGAGAAGAGGAATGTGGCATCAAAATTGGAGGGAGACTCATTTATAACCTGTGCTTTGCAGATGACACAACTTTGCTTGCTGAAAGTGAGGAGGATTGAAGCACTTGTTGCAGAAGATCAAGGAATGTAATCTTCAATATAGATTTCATCTCAAAGTCAAGAAAACAATTTTTACCACTGAACCTATATACAACATCATGTAAATGGAGAAGAGATTGAAACTGTCAACAGCTTCAGGACCCACAGTTAACACCCTTGGTATGAGCAGTTAGGAAATCAGGAGACACATTGCACTGGGAAATGTCTGCAGCCAGGGACTTCTCCAATTTTTTGAGGAATAATAATGTCTGTTTGAGGAATAAGATGTGTCTGATTAAGACCATGATCTTGCCAATCATTTGCTGTGCATCTGAGAGCTGGACAATGAATAAAGATGACAGAAGAATTGATACTTCAGGTTGTTGTTTGTTGTTGTTATGTGCTGTCGAGTAGCTTCTGACTCATAGTGACCCTATGTACAACAGCCCTAAACCCTGCTCTATCTCTTGTCAATCTTACTGTCTCTGACACACTTTATCCCCATTACCCCAGTGACAGAATCCATCCATCTCATTGAGGGTCTTCCTCTCCTGGGCTGCCCCTCCATCCTCCCAAGCACGATGTCACTCTCCAAGGATTGATCCTACCTTGCAACATGTCCAAAGTATGTAAGATGTAAGAAGAGGGAGAGAACAGTTTAAAAGGGATATATGATTAAGTATTATTGTTATGACAGGAGTTTTGAAGGCTTTACAGTGTAGTGGACTTGGGGGGAGGGATTGCATAGCAATGAAGAAGTTTTTCTTTTACTCATCAAGGAGAAAAGTGAATTGGGAGGAAGGGTGGGGAGGGAGAAAAAATGCAACAAGGAACGACTGGAAACCCTAGGTCGCTGTAAACTTTCATTAAAATTAGTAAATAAATTAAAAAAAAAGAATCCTTGCCTCCAAGGATCAGCCTGGCTTCACCCTCTCCAGGATGAACTTGTTTGTTCTCCTAGCAGCCCATGGTACATTCAATACCCTTCTTCAGCATCAAAGCTCAAAGGCATAATTTTCCTTCTATCATCCCTAGTCATTGACCAGCTCTCTGATGCATAGCAAGTAAGAGCAAAGACATGGCCTAAATCAGGCACATTTTAGTTTCTAGATTGACATCATTGTTCCTCAGTACCTTGGTGAGGTCTCTGATAGCAGACTTTCCCAGTGCAAGAAATCTTTTAATTTCCTGGCTGCTGGTACCAAGAGTGTTGATTGTAGAGCCAAGCAAACTGAAGCTGTTAACAATCTCAGTCTCTTCACCATCTATCCTGATGTTGCCAATCAGCCCAGTAGTGAGAATCTTTGTTTTCTTGATGTTGAGCTTCAATTCATATTGAAGGCTGCAGTCCTCGACCTTCTGCACTAAGCCCTTTAGGTCCTCCTCAGTTTCAACAAGCCAGGTTGTTTCATCTGAGTAATGTAGGTTGTTGATGAGTCTACCTCCAATCCTGATGCCACACTTCTCATTGAGTCAAGCTTTCCAGATAATCTGTTCTGCATATAGATTGAAAAGATATGGAGATAGGACACATCCTTCATGCACACCCTTCCCAATTTTGAACCATGCAGTGTTTTCTTGCTCTGTTCTGATGACTGCCTCCTGGTCCAAGTATAGGTTTTGCATAAGCACAATCAAATGTTGTGGGATTCCCATTCTTCTCAAAGTCAGTCACAGTTTGTTGTGATCCACACAGTCAAATGCCTTTGCATAGTCAATGAAGCACAGATAGACATTCCTCTGGTACTCTCTGCTTTCAGCTAAGATCTATCTGACATTAGCTATAATATCGCTGGTACCACGACTCCTTCTATACCCAACCTGCACTTCATACAGTTCTCTGTTGATGTGCTGTTTCAGTCGTTTTTGGATAATCTTCAGCAGAAGATTATCGTCTTGCTTGCATGTGATATCAATGATATTTTTTGATAATTTCCACATTCTGTTGGATCACCTTTCTTAGATATTGATATATTCTGTTTATGACAATGAACGAGACACTATTCCTCTTCACTTTCTAATTCTTAGAATAGTAGATCACATGCTTGTCTGAAATAAAATGGTCAATACCGGTACACCTCAGCTTGCACGTACATCAAAGTTGACAATATGTATGCATTCTGATGTCTTTGAGCTGTGGTGCTAGAGAAGAGTATAGAATATGCCATGCATGGCTCAGAGAACAAACACGGTTGTCCTAGAGAGAGTGAGACCAGGCTGCTCCTTAGAGGCAAGGATTCTGAAGCTTCATCTGACATATTTTGGACATGTTGTAAGACAGGACCAGTTCTTGGAGAGGGATGTCATGATTGGGAGGGTGGAGGGACAGCAAAAGAGAGGAAGGCTCTTAATGAGATGAATTGATTCAGTGACTGGGGTGAGGGGGCTTGGTGTGTCAGAGAAATAAGATTGGCACAGGATAGAACAGGGTATAGGGCTGCTGTACATAGGGTAGCTGTGAATCACAATAGATTTGATGGCATATAATAACAACAATTTGATTTTTGATGGCTTCCAATGTTCCTCAGTTCATGTTACATATTCCACATTTCAGTTATTAATGTATGTTTGATGCTATTCATCCTCATTTTGAGTCTTGGCACATCAGCAAATAAAGGAACTTCACTGGATGAAATCTTTACCCATGTCAGTATGGTAAACTATTTTTAGGGACACCTCCTCAATTGCATTTTTGGTGCCTTCCAACCACTTCTACTTTTCAGTCTGTCCTTAGTCTGGTACCTCTTCTGAAAACCATCCACCAGGAGTGACCCTGCTGGTATTTGAAATGTCAGTGTCACAGCTTCCAGTATCATAGCAATCTACAAGCCACCATAGAATGGAAAACTGACAGATGAGTGGCACAAATTGAATACAGAGATACTGCATGGTTTAACATAAGGAAAGGTATGTGGCAGGGCTGTGTCCTTTCTCCATACCTATCCAATCTGTATACTCAGCAAATCATTCGAGATATTAGACTATACAAAGAAAAATATGGCATCAAAATTGGAGGAAGACTCATCAGCAAGCTCGTTATGCATGTGACAAAACTTTGTAGGAAGTGAAGAGATCATGATGATGGAATGGGATAAAATTCTGATAAAATTTTAGGGTCACAAAACCAGTATTTAACAAATTAGTTGAATAAGTAAATAAATAGATAAATAGATAAGAAAAACTCAAATTTTAAACTTTATGGCTTCTATTTAGTTTCTCCAGGAAGCACAGTTATGACAGGTTTAATGTAGACTATGGCCCTGAAGCTGTGGGCAACTGGCAGGAATAAAAAAGATCGTCAGAGTTTTGTACTGCAATCCCAGAGGTGAGCAGTTTGAATCCGCCAGATGCTCTGCTGTAGAAAGAGCGACAATCTCCTCCTGTACCAGTCAGATCTGATTTGATGGTACACACACACACACACACACACACAATAATAATATAAAAAAATTTAAAAAAGATCATCAGATTTAGCCATTGGGAGGCTTGTTATTGTTATGTGCTGTCGAGTTGCCTGAGACTCATACCGATCCTATGTACAACAGTCCTAAACCCTGGTCTATCCTGTGCCAATCTTACTGTCTCTGACACATGGATTACTCCAGTCACTGAATCAATCCACCTCATAGAGGGTCTTCCTCTCCTGCACTGTCCCTCCATCCTCCCAAGCATGACATCTCTCTCCGAGAACTGGTCCCTCCTTGCAACATGCCCAAAGTATGTCAGATGAAGCTTCAGAATCCTT
>NW_006399792.1:4869837-4871521 GCF_000299155.1 Elephantulus edwardii | reverse complement strand
TCCTCTGGTACTTCCTGCTTTCAGCCAAGATCCATCTAACATTAGTTACAATATCCCTAGTACCATGACCCCTTCTAAAGCCAGCCTGCACTTCTGGCAGTTCTCTGTTCATGTGCTGTTCTACTTGTTTTTGGTTGAAGTATTTAAAGTAACAACTGCTGCTTTAGATGTGCTCACCAAGTTGTGTCAAGACATCTGGAGGACAACCACTTGGCCAACTGACTGAAAGAGATCTATATTTATTCCCATTCAAAAGAAAGGTTACCCAACAGAGTGTGGAAAAACTGTACTGGTTTATAGAATCTTTTTAACTTCACCAAAACGGATTCTATGAAGGATGTAAAAAGTTTGACTGATAATTAAGATGGTCAACATCGTTAAAATGTATGTGTGTGAATGCCTAAAATTTGCATTTGTTTGGTAATGGAATAAAAGTTATGGGCTCATTAAAAAAAAATTCTGAAGATTGCCCCAAAGCAGATGACATAATTTTGCTTGGTGAAAGTGAGAAGTACTTGAAAGTGTTTGCTGCAGAAGATCAAGGACTATAGCTTTCGATGTGGATTACATGTGGATATCAAGAAGGCAAAAAAATTCTCACTAATGGACCTATAGGCAACATCATGATAGATAGAGAAAACATTGACATTGTCAATGATTTCATCTTACTTGGATCCACAGCCAACAACCTTGGTATCAGCAATCAGGAGATACATTGCAATGGGGAAGTCTGCAGTCAAGAACGTCTTCCAATTACTGAGGAGCAATATGTCACTTTGAAGAGTAAGGTGTGTCTGATTCCAGCCATTGGTTTTCCAATCCATTTGTTATATCTCTGTGAGCTGAGCAATGAATAAACATGTCAGAAGAGAAACTGATGCCTTTGAACTGTGGTGTTTTAGAAGAGTACTGACTAACCATGGACTGCAAAAAGAACAAACATATATACCTTAGAGAAAATGGGGCCACAATGTTCCTTCAAGGCAGAGATTTCAAAGCTTCATCTCACATACTTGGGCATGTTGTTAGGAAAGGGTATTTTTTGGAGAAGGACATCATGCTTGGAAAGATGATCAGCGAAGGAAAGAAAGACCTTCAGCCAGGTGACATTACAAAGTGACTACCACAGAGGGCTCTAGTGTGTCAGGGAGTGTGAAGGCGACACAGGATTATTGTTTATAGGGTTACTATGAGTTATACTCCACTCAATGGTACCTAACAACAAATAACAATTCTTGGACATGCAATATTCACTTGTTTTGTTTGACCATCTATTGCTGGTCTACAGAAGAACAAGTAAGTGCTCTGGAATTCCCCATTTTTCTCAATGTTATTCAGATTAAGGTGAAAAAAATTGAAGGTCCTGTTTTAGTTCTTGTGGAATTGTTCTATCTTCATTCAATTTGAACCTTCATATAAGCAATTAATGTGTTCTACAGTTTTCCCCTGGCCCCCCCCCTTTTTTTTACTATTGATATTGAGTTTTCTCACTGTCTCTTTCCACAGATGTAATCAATCTGATTCTTGTGTATTTCATCAAGTGAAGTTGACGTATATAACCCTTAATGCGCACTGAGGAAAGTCACTTCAGATAATAGCAAAGAGGCATCTTTCACGTAGACAGAAAGGAAAACATAACCTACACAGGAGTTCTACAGGACACGTCACCTTCCCTTGGAGACAG
>NW_006399792.1:4861156-4864052 GCF_000299155.1 Elephantulus edwardii | reverse complement strand
CCAACTCAATAGCACACAACAACAACAACATTCAGAACAAGACTTTAGTGCTAGGAGAGCATATAGATTCATAAGAAAGATTATAGAGTGGTGGCAGGAAGTAGTCCTCACCCGAGAGGGTGAGACCAATGCAAGAACAGGATGAAAGTGAAAATACTGTCTCACATACTTTGGGCATGTGGCCTGGAGGGACTGATCCTTGGAGAAGGAGATCATGCTGGGAAGGTTGGAGGGACAGTGCAGGAGAGGAAGACCCTTCATGAGATGGATTGATAGAGTAACTACAGCAGTGGGGATAGGTTTGTTGGAGTCAGTGGGGCTGACTCAGGACAGGGCAAGCTTCAGAGCTGTTGTACATAGGGTCGCTATGAGTCACAGGAAACTCCACAGCACACCACCACCACTACAACCACCACCTCAGCAACAACAACCTGCTTAACTAGTCGACCTGCCTCATTGTCATCATTGTGTACCATCGTTGGCATCGACCCATAGCTGACAGAGGCAGATTATTGCATAGGAGGAAATTGCCCATCCTGCCATGGAGCAGAAGGTGGACCCGAATCGCGTGCTTGTAGGATTTCTGTGCAGCTTCTTGCCACCGTTTTGTGCAAGGGAGTCCTTCTAAGTGTGGACTTAATGGGAAAAAATAAAACACAATCGTTGTCTTTACTTAAGTTTTTAATGATATTCTTGAATAATCCATATGAAACACTTCAGCAGTTGAGAAGGCGCCTCAGACACTAGCTCCTTCCATTTGCTTATTTCAGTTTGTACTTTAACACTTACAAGGAGGAAAACACAAATTAAACCGATGAAAACACAAGAGGACAAAGCCTACTTGTAAGTATTCATAATACTTTGGAATATTAGCAATTTTTTATTTCCAACCAGATATGCAGTCTACCTTCAAGTATATTAACGGAATTATTCAAGAATAGCATTTAAAACTTAAGACAAAGATTGTGTCTCATTTCCCCCCACTAAGCCAACCCCCACTACAGTAACTTGCACAATATAAGTATTTGCTGAATTTTAAAGAATGTTGCACGTAGAAAAATAATATTCAGCTATTGTTTTCTCTGTCTCCAAAGTTGTTGTTGTTAAGTGCTGTCAAGTCGCTTGCAACCCATAGCGACCTTATGTACAACAGCCCTAAACCCTGCTCTATCCTATGCCAATCACACTGCATCCAACACACCCAGCCCGATTACCCCAGTCATTGAGTCAATCCACCTCATAGAGGGTCTTCCTCTCTTGCACTGTCCCTACACACTCCCAAGCATGATGTCCCTCTCCAAGGACCAATTCCTTCTTATACCATGTCCAAAGTATGTCAGATGAAGCCCCAGAATCCTTGCCTCCAAGGAGCAGTTCAATTTAACCCTCTCCAGGATGAACTTGTTTGTTTTCTTGGTAGTCCATGATACGTTCAATACTCTTCTCCAGCACCACAGCTCAAAGGCATCAATTCTCCTTCTACCCTCCCTGGTCATTGTCCCACTCTCTGATGCATAACAAGACCATGGCCTGTATAAGGCACACCTTAGTCTCCAGAGTGACACCATTGCTTTTCAGTACTTTGGAGAGGTAACTAAAATCAGAATTTGCCATCACAATACATCTTTTAATTTTCTGACTGCTGGTGCCAAGAGTGTTGACTGTGGAGCCAAGCAGACTAAAGCTGTGAACAATCTCAATCTCTTCACCGTCCATCCTGATGCTGCCAGTTGGTCCAGTGGTAAGAATCTTTGTCTTCTTGACATTGAGCCTCAATCCATATTGATGGCTGCACTCCTTGATCCTCTGCAGCAAAATCTTCAGGTCCTCCTCATTTTCAGCAAGCCGGGTTGTGTCATCTGCATGACACAGATTGTTGATAGATCTTCCACCAATCCTGACGCCACACCAAAGTATAGAAGAAATATTTTGCTCCAGACATGGCAGGAGAGGGTAATGATATCAGTTAATAGGTTTGGAGCTAGTAAGAAAGGAGCATTATTCACCATTGCAAGAACATGAAAACAGCCCAAATGTCCATCTCAATTGAATGGATTGAGAAATGATGGTACACTCACTCAATGGAATACTATGCAGCACGCCGAAACAATGATTTTGTAAATTATTACCTAACTTGGGAGGACTAGAGAGCATTACGCTGAGTGAGGTAACTCAGTCTCGTAAGGACAAATATTGTATAAAACCATTATTGTAGAATGAGAGTGAGGATCCATGGGGGGAGGGTGGAAGCAGAGGGGTGAGGATGGGCAAGGGGTGGTTAGTCATAGGGTCGTACAATTTGATGGGGGAGTGAAGGAAATTAGAAAGATCTGGTATTAGAATTTTATAAATAAACCAGCATAAAAAAAAATTTAAAAAACAACAACGAAAAAGAAAGGAGTTCTGGGGAGGAAAAATATGCAACAATGAATGGAAATCCAGTTTTTCTGTAAACTTACCTTGAAAATCACAAGAAAGAAAAAATAAAAAATAAAAAAAGGAAAGGATCTCTGGTGCTTAGTGGTACAGAATTATACTGCCAATTCAAAAGTATGTTGTTTGAATCCATTAGCTGTTCTGCAGGAGAAAAGCTGGACACTTTCTTCTTAGAGGATTTTACTGCATCTGAAAACCCACCAGAAGTTTCTGACTCAAAAGTACACAACAAAAACATTTTAAGAAAACTGATAAATTAAAGAGGTATGACGATTCTTCAATGAGATGGAAAAGGCAATCTCCAATTTCGTATGGAATGGAAAAAAGCCCCGAATAAGCAAAGCACTCCTTAAGAATAGAAGAACAGTAGGAGGTATCGCACCCCTGATTTCAAATCCTACTACACTGCCATAGTGGTCAAGACAGCATGGTACTGGTACAATGACAGACACATAGATCA
>NW_006399792.1:4844390-4859406 GCF_000299155.1 Elephantulus edwardii | reverse complement strand
AGAATAGTGCAACAATGAATGAATGGAAACCCAAAATCTCTGTAAATGTTTATGAAAATTAATAAAATATAATTATAGAAAAAAAGAGGTACGACGAATAAACTAATCTCTAAAAAACTATAGTGCTGCTTTTCAACACATTTGGCTTTTAAATACTACAATAATCTGAAGGGAAGAAATTAGGTAGACATTATATGTTGACAGTTCGAGGCAAAAGTAGTTTTTTAAATGCTTATTTTAAATGACTTTAATTTAAAAAAATAGGCCTTTGTCTAATGTTTTGTGGAAGACTTTTACACCTAATAGAATAACATGAGAAATACCTTTAGAATAACAAATTCAAGTTGGAAACCAAGAAATTTTTTTTTTTCAGGTCTAAAATCAGACTTTTTGGTATTTTTGCGTTGTAACATCAAGCTATATCACTAGGTGGCAGAAGTTGCAAATTAAAAGGCAAAAATGTTAGCGGATAAAAGAAATGCTATGCTCGTTGGCATATGCCTGCATACTAGATTATTTTTGTGTGCAGGTAGATTAATCTTGAAAACTTTCACTAGAGAGACTATGAATTTTGCTTGGATTTAGGAAATGCATGTAATAAAATAGAAAACAGACATGAATATCTTTAAGAATCAAGGAAAAGAATGATTTTTGTTTTTGTTTATGTTTTAAACATTTAAGTCTTTAAATCACTCTCATTACTGACAGGTTAGCAGTGACTCATAGCTGACTTTTCCCGCAAATTTTCCCGCTAACTGTAAATCTCAGGGAAGAAGATTGTCTATCTCTCTCCTGTGTCGCTGAATTTGAAAGCAAGTGAGATGTCCCTTGGTTAGCAGGGCAACTCACTAGGCATCATGGTTCAGTTACTCAATAGGCAATTAAAATGTTAGGAAGTGTCAGGGTTAAATAGCTCCTAATATTCTTCCTGGGGCTAGCCTGAAAAATCATAGTGAATTAGGTCCTCAGGTATAGTAATCTAGGAATCAAAACAAGTGGTGATGTAGTGCCTTTCTTGTTGTACTGCTAAGCGAAAGGTGGGATGTTGGAATCCACCTCAAAGAGAGAGAAAGGAAGTCTCTTCCTGTAAAGATGAACAGCCTCAGAACACTGATGGAGGATCATTATGAGACAGTTCTGACTCTGTTGCATTAAGCTTTGAGGTGAAAGTTTTAATAAAATATGCACACCCTTCACCAAAGAAGACATTCAGATGGCCAACAAGTACATGAACAAATGTTCATAATCCCTATCTCTAAGAGAGATGCAAATCAAAACAACTATGAGCTATCATCTCATTCCAGTAAGAATAGCAAAATTTAACAGAAAAGCAAACATTAAATGCTAGTGAGGTTGTGAAGAAACTAGAATCCTTATTCACTGTTGGTGGCAGTGTAAAATGGTGCAACCACTGTGGAAGATGGTATGGTGCCTACTCAAAAAGTTGCAAATAGAAATACCATTTGACCCAGCAATTCCACTACTGGGAATTTCACCCTAAAGAAACCATAACTTCGGTTGCAATAGCTAAGAGTTGGAAACAACCCAAGTGCTCATCAACAAATGAATGGATAGAGAAGCTTTAGTATATTCACACAATGGAATAGTATGCAGCATTGAAAAACAAGGAACTTACGAAATATTTTACAAAATGGGTGACCCTGGAGAACATTATGCTAAGTGAAATATCTTAGTCACAAAAGGACAAATATTGCATGGGCCACTGTTGTAAAGTGGGACTGACATCAGGGTTGAGGGAAGACAGAGAAGGAGGGGAGGAATGTATATTATAGTTCATTGAAACAGATAAGGGAGAGAACTGTTTAAAAGGGACATATGATTGGATATTACTGCCATGACAGGAGTCCAGAGTGAAGGCTGCACAGTGGAGTGGATTTAGGGGGAGGTATTGCATAACAATGAAAGAGTTTTTCTTTTACTTTTCAAGGAGAAGTGTGAAATGGGGGAGAGAGGGTGGGCAGGGAGAAAAGTGCAACAATGAATGAATGGAAACCCTACGTCTCTGTAAACTTTCATTAAAATTAATTTTTACAAAAAGGAAAAAAATATGCACCCCTCTCATCCCTCCCTTTGCCCCACCCTGACTTGAAATTGCAGTCTGCAATTCAAGCTTGCTCAGATGGGAGAACTAGAATTTGTAACCCTCAATAGGCTCAAAACTAAAAAAATTGCTGAAAAGGCAGTTTCAAATCATAGTGACCTCATGTGTGTCATCAGGGAAGACTATAACTTCCCAGAGATTTCAATTGTTGGTTTTCCAATAGCGTATTAGTAGATTGCCAGATTTTTCCTTTTTTTTTTTTTTTTAATAGTTGCCTCGGGGTGAATTTTTAACCTTTCAATTAGATACTGAGTGTGTTACCGTTTGCACTGCCCAGGAACTCTGATAGCCTCAATTTATAGGTAAAATAGTTCTGGCAATTTTAACTTCAGGAAATTAGAATTTTGAGGGAGACTGAGAAACAAAGAGAAAGGTACCTGGATCACTCACAGGTTTGACTTGGATGGTTCCCCAAAGAACTGAAGCTCAAGCCAAGTTCATTCAGTAAATGTTATACAAAAGGCAAATCTTCTCCGTTGTTATTGTTAGGTACCACAGAGTTGACTACATTGAACAGCTATCTTATCAACAACATATCTGAACCTTATCCTATCCTGCATGATCCTCACTCTTTGTGATATATTCAAGCTCATTGTTACAGTCACTGTGTCAGTCCATCTCCTACAGGATCTTCCTCTCTTACTCTTACCCTCCACCTTTCTTAGAATGTTGTATTTTTATCAAGGAATGGCCCCTTTTAACAACACTCACAAAGTATGTGAGATCAAATTTCACCATCCTTACCTCTAAGGAGTACCTAGTTGCCTTTTCTCTGATAAAAACTTGTTTGTTCTTTTGGTAGTTTATATTTAGCACTCTTTTCCAATACGACAACTCTAAGACATTGATTCTTATTTTGTTATGCTTTTTCATTGTGCAGATTTCAGACACTAGGATGCAAGCAAAACAAACAAACAAACAAACAAAAAAACAAAAACACTGTAGCTTACACCAGAAACACCTTAGTCTTTAAACTGATAGCATTTCTCTTTAGTTCTTTGGAGCGGTACATGACAGCACAGTTCCCCAGTACAACACATCTTTTAATTTCTTGACTGCTGTTGCTGTGGGTGTTGATTGTGGATCCAAATAAAATGAAATCCTTGACAACTTCACTCTTTTCTTCAGCTATCATTGCACTGCCGATAGTGTTCAGGATTTTTGTTTTCTTGATGTTGAAATGTAATCCACACTGACAGCTATAGTCTTTTATCTTTTGCAGTAAATTCTTAAAGTCCTCTTCACTTTCTGCAAACGAGGCTATGTCATTTAAACGCATAGCATATGATCATCAAAGTTAATTGGAAGTTACCTGATTAATTTTTAACCATTTAAAACTTATTTCTAGTTTTAAATATATATATAAACATTTTCAGGCTTCTAAATCACATGAAAAAAAATAGTAGCTTCTGGATTCGGTCGAGACTTTGGTTTGCCGACTGCAGATTTAGAGCGTGCGGCTCCGTCCAGCCTACAGTCGTGTCCAGGATGACAACTATGAACTAGGGATGGGGGCCAGTTACCCCTGAAATGCTATCAGTGGGACAAAGGAATTTTACACGCTGGTGGAAGAGCACTTGAATAAGCAAGAATACCACTGTCATGCGAGAATGTGCCTGGGAGAATCAGTTGTGTTTAAATCAGTGACTCAGGAAGTTGACAAGTTTTGGTTAGTGAAAAATATTCTGGATGTGAGATGAAATGCAGAAACAAACAGAGATGCAATCATGACAACTTGAGGTCAGGATTGGAAGGATTATCCAGTGAAATCCAAGTGTTGCTCATGGACTTGAACTTCACAATGAAAAGTCTACATAATAACCTCCCATTTGTTTCTTGACTTGTATATTGAGATAGTTTGAGGCCTTCCCAGGAGGGTTGCTCACTCTTCCTCTTGGCCAGCAGCTCCCCTGACAGAGATGACAGAGATGAGTCCTTTCTGATGCTTTGTGACTCAGTTTGAACCTCCCTCCACTTTTGTCCAGGAATTCAACTAGTCTTTTAAACTTGATGTTAAATATTCTTGTATATTGTTGTTGATGTATTTCTGGTGTCATATCCATAGTCAGTTAAGCATTGCTTTGTATTTTAATGTATCCCATCAACATTATCACCCTGTACATAGCTTTTGGTAAAGGACTTTTACCTCTACCTTCTTTCTGAGGTTTATGTGTCTCAGCTGATGATGTACATTATTCTCCAGGTTGTAGTATGTGTTTTCATTTGTAAATAAACCAGAATGTATCCACTCCTTTGGGAAAAAAAAAGCATAGCATAGGTTGTTGATGGGTCTCACTCTGATTCTGAGACCACATTCTTCTTTATATAGTCCAGCTTCTCAAATGATTTATTCAGCGTACAGATTTAACAGCTATGGAGAAAGGATGCTACACTAATGTATACTTTTTGTGATTTAAAATCATGTAGTATTTCCATTTTTGTTCAGACAACTCTGACCCAGGCTGGGTGTCCCAAACCTTGACACATGTTCAATACCTCCTAGACCAGAAGAGGTGCTACTTGTGACCTGGCTTACAGCTTGGGGCCTTGGTCACCACTTAGACAGAAATTCTGACCTGACTGTACATACACCTCAACTCAAAAGACTGTACAGTCTTTTGCTGGGCTGGCAAATACATTGTCTTAGGCCAGACAGGTTTGTTTTCTATTTACTGTAGGATTCATGTTTGTTTCATGATATTTGGAGGCTAGGATTTTGAAGCTCAGTCTCACACTATGAGCATGTGGCCAGGAGGGATTGATCCTTGGAAAAGGACATTATGCTCAGAAGGGTGGAGAGACAACACAGGAGAGGAAGAACCCGGATGAGATGGATTGCCACAGTAATTAGGGCAATAGGAGTAAGTGTGTTGGAATCAGTGAGGCTGGTTCAGGTCAGGGCAAGCTTTGGAGCTGTTGTACATAGTGTCGTTATGAGTCATAGGTGGCTTGATGGCACAAAAGAACAACAACAACAACAACAACAATTTTTACGACCTGTTAAGATTTTTTTCGCTTCTTTTGAAATCTTGAAAGTATTTTCTTACATTGCATTCTTAGATTCTTCTGACATTATATTCCTTTGTACATTATATTCATTGTACATTATATTCTTAAATTCTTAGGTTCCTCCTGAATTTTTATGAATACTCACAGAGATTTTTTATTTCTATACATTCATTGTTGCATTTTTCTCCCTGCCCACTCCACCCCTCAGTTTCCACTTCTCTTTGAAAAGTAAAAGAAAAATTATTTCATTGGTATAGAATCCCCCACCCCATGTACATTCCACTATGCAACTTTCATTCTGGACTCTTGTCATAACCATAATACCCAATCATATATAGCTTTCAAACAGTTCTCTCCATCTATTTCAATGCAGTATACATAATTTACCCAGTTTTTTTCAGTCTCACCCCAACCCTGATGGCAGTCCCATTCTACAACAATGGCACTATGCAGTATTTGTCCTTTTGTGACTGAGATATTTCACTCAGCATGATGTCCTCCAAGGTCACCTATTTAAAATAATATTGTATAAGTTACTCGTTTTCTAATGCAGCATAGTATTCCACTGTGTGAATATACCACAGCTTCTCTAGCCATTCATTTGTTGATGGGAACTTAGGTTGTTTCCAACTCCTTGCTATTGTGAACAAAGCCACAATAAACATGTGTGTACATCTCCTAAAATTTTGAAGATATTTGTTTACATTACATTTTCTTACATTACTGTCTTCTAAAAGCTTTGGGGTTCACCTTTCTTATTATCTGTAATTATGTTGTTGATTGCTGATGAGGAAAGCCCAACTCATAACGACCCTATGAACAAAAGTCCTGAAGCTTTTTTATAACTACTGTTTCTCCACATTCATAGAGTTTCCAGACATGTTGTTTAGAAAGTGGATGCCACTCCTGCTTAAGTATGTTTAATAATGAAGTTTATGGCAGGTGGCATATTTTTTTTTTTAATGAAGACACCAATTATCCTAGAACAACTACTTTTTCCTCCCCCACCTAATTAATAATGACTCCTTTGTACCTGCTCTGAAGGAATGGACAAAAACCAAGCCCCAGGAATTGATGGGATACAAATTGGTATACTCTAACATACAGATGCTGCCCTGGACATGCTCACCAGGTTGTGCCAAGCAGTCTGAAGGACAGCTACCTGGCCAATTGACTGGCAAAGATCCATATTTATTTCCATTCAGAAAGAAAAAAAGGAAAAGGATCTGACAGAGTGTGGAAATTATTGAACAATATCCCTAAAATCACATGTAAGCAAAATCCTGCTAAAGATCATCCAAAAACAACTGGAACAGAAAACTATCAGAAATATAAGCTGACTTTAGAAGAGGCTGTGGTACTAGGGATATCATAGTCCATGTGAGATGGATGTTGGCTGTGATCAGAGAATACCAGAATAAAGTCCATTTGTGTTTCATTGACTATGCAAAAGCATTTAATTGTATGGGTCACAACAAAATGTGTCTAACATTGAGAAGAATGAGAATTCCAGAACACCTGATTGTGCTCATGCATGACCTATACTTGGACCAGGAAGCAATCATCAGAACAGAACAAGATAACACTGCATGGCTCAAAATTGGGAAAGAAGTGTGTCAGGGATACATCTTATTTCCATAGCTTTCCAATCTATATGTGGAACAGATCATCCAGGAAGCTGGGCTTTATGAAGAGGAATGTGTCATCAGTATTAGAGGAACACTCATCAACAACCCGTGTTATTAAGATGACCCGACCTTCCTTGCCAAAAATGAGGAGAACCTGAAGTGTTTCCTGCGAAAGGTAAAGGACTTCAGTCATCACTATGAATTGAAGCACATCATCAAGAAGACAAAGATTTTCACCACCACTGAACTGATTGGCAACACCATAATAGATGGAGAGAAATTGAGATTGTTAACAATTACAGCCTGCTTGGTTCCACAATCAACACTCCTGGCATCAACAGTAGGAAATCAAAAGACAAATTGCACTGGGGAAATCTGATGTTAGGATGGACCTTTCCAGAGTGCTAAAAAACGACAATGTCAGCCTGGAGACTAAGGTGCACCTGATCCAGGCCATTGTCTTCACAATTACTTGCTTGCATCAGAGAGCTGGACAATGAATAAGGATGACAGAAGAAGGACAGATGTCTTTGAGTTGTGATGCTGGAGAAGAGCGCTGAACATACCATGAACCACCAAGAAAACAAACAGACTTGTCCTGGAGATGGTGAAATCAAGTTTCTCCTTACAGACAAGGATTTTGAAGCTGCATCTCACATGTTTGAGGCATGTTGCCAGGAAAGACCAGTTGTTGAAGAAGGACATCATGCTTGGTAGGGTACGGACAGCACAAGAGAGAAAGACCCTAGAGGAGATAGAACAACACAGAAACTGTGGTAATGGAGCTAGATATATTGAAGACAGTGAGACTGGCTCAGGATATAGAGCAAGGTTCAGAGCAATCATGCATAGGGTTGCTATGAATCACAGGCGACTCAGTGGCACATAATAACAACTTCTGACAAATATCATGTTCATCCACGTGTGTTGCTAGCGTCCGTAAACTTTTTTCTTTTCCATTGGCCTATTTATTCCTTTCTACACTATTACTGACCATATACACCCTGTCTTTGTGATAGATGTTGCTCTCTTGTAGGACTTGCTCTTTAATGCACCTTTATGTAGCTTTAAAACACAAAGCTCTAGGTTCCAGGGAACATGACACTCCATATTACAAGAGACATTTGAGTACTAGTTTATCACACTATGTTTTCTCTGGTGGTCTTTCAGAAATTCTCCTTATAATCACATGCATTTTTTTTTTATACTTTTGGCTATGGACTAGAGAAGGGAAGGAAAGGGAAGGTTGTTAGGTGCCATCGAGTCGCTTGCAACTCATAGCAACCCTATGTACAATAGCTCTGAGAGAAGCCCTATCCTGAGCCAATTACGCTGTCTCCGATACATCTATCCCCATTACCCCAGTCACTGAGTCAATCCGTCTTACCCAGGGTCTTCCTCTCCTTCGTCGTCTCTCCACCCTTCCAAATGTGCTGTTTCTCTCTAAGAATTTGTCCTTCCTAGCAACATGCCCAAAGTATGTGAGACAGAGTTCAAAAATCCTTGACTCCAAGGAGCAGCTTGGTTTCACTGTCTCCAGGACATAACTGTTTGTTCTGTTAGCTATCCACATTATGTTCAATACTCTTCTCCAGCACCGCAACTCAAAAGCATCGCTTTACTAGTTAATATTTCCAATATGAATTACTTTCATACAGATATGTAGAAGCTTCAAAAGGCATTTTGTTTTCCAGACAAATAATCAAATTCTGTTTGGTTGACTAACTACTAATATCTCAGAAAATAGCTTTCCCCCCTCCTCTTTAAACAAATATTTATATAACCATTGCCACATGCCAGACACTATTTTAAATGTTTTATAAATATTTGCTCATTCAATAATAATACAATCTGATGAAATAGGTAGGGTTACAACCAATGGATTAATTGAGACATGAAATAATTAACTAGATTGCTTAAAGAAAACAGCTGGTATATGGGGAAGCATGAATTTGAATCCACACAGTCTGACTCCAGAATCAACACTCAACCATAATATGTATACTGACTTTAGTACACGCTTCTCTGGAGTTTGCTCTCTCATAGTTGATAGAAGACTAGTAAAAACACATGATAAAAAAAATCTGAGGAGTGATTTGATAAATCATATGAAATTATATTATCACAAGTAGACATGTGAGATTTCAAATGTAAATAATATTTAAAATTATGATATAAATATACGTAGGAAGTCTTGGTGTACAGTAGCCATGTGATTGACTGAAAAGTTAGTGTTTTGACCTCACCCACATTCCATAGGAGAAAGATGTGGCACTTTGCTCCCATAAATATCTACAGCCTTGGAAACTCTATTGAGACAGTTCTACTTCTCCTACAGGATCGCTATGCTGTCTTTGTTGGTTGCCATTCAATTGACAATTCATATCAATCCTATGGATAATAGATTGGAATCTTGTCCTATGCTGCATTACATTGTCCTTATGATCTTTGCTATGCCTATTATTTTATAATAATTGTGTCAATCCAACTCCTTGAGGGTCAGCTTCTATTTTATTTATTTGTGAATATTTTCTAGTATTGCTAGAAAAATCCACACAATAAGCATTTCATACAGAGTTGATTCTATTTGTCCATAATAAAAAATATAATGTCTTGGATTTCTTTTTTATCTTTCACTTTCTTTTACCTGATCTTTTTTCCCTTTGTTTCCCCACCCTTCTCCTTTCCCTTTGTGACTAACATCATGTAGGGGATCATTAAGTAGTAGTTGTTGTTGTGTGCCATCGAGTTGCTTGTGACTCACAGCGACCTTATGTACAACAGATCTGAATGAACCCTGCTCTAACTTGAGCCAACCTTATCATCTCTGACACACTTACCCCTATTGCTCCAGTCACTGAGCCAATCCATCTCATCGAGGGTCCTCCTCTCCTGTGCTGTCCCTTCACCACCCCAAGCATGATGTACCTCTCCAAAGATTTGTCCCTCCATGCAACATGTCCAAAGTATGTCACATGAAGCTCCAGAATCCTTGTCTCCAAGGATCAGCCCAGCTTCACCCTTTCCAGGACAGATTTGTTTGTTCTCTTGGCAGTCCATGGTATATTCAATACTCTTCTCCAACACCACATCTCAAAGGCATCAATTCTCCTTCTATCATCCCTAGTCATGGCCCAGCTTTCTGATGGATAGGAAGTAATTGTGAAGACCATGTTCTGGATCAGAAATGAAGCTAGAAATAGAATGATAGGATTCTGTACATTCAATGATTTACTGGTTGCAAATGCTCTTTATAAAAAAATAAATGTAGAGTATACACATGGATTTTACCTGATGGTATGCACAGAAACAGATTGATTACATTTGTGGAAAGAATTGCTGGAGAAGCTAAATATCAGTTGTGAAAAGCAGGCAAGGGGCTGATTGTAGAACAGACCACCAACTACACATATAGAAAAAAATAAAATGCACAAAACCAAAATTTGACCTCAAATCTATTCCACTAGAATTTCAAAACTTGAATTTGTATTAAGTAGTATTACAGTGAAATAAAGTGTTATGTAAATTGGCTTTTTAGGTTAACAGCATCTTTTGGGAGCTTAATTGTTTTATTGATTTCTGTGTTAAAGAGAGTGTGTTTGTCACTTTGTGATAAATCGTATTAGAATCTGTATAGAAAAATTTAATAAGTGGAGAAAAAGATTTGGTTCAACTCTGAAAAGGAATACAATAAAATTATAATTCTTAAGAGGATATTACCAACACGGTTTGCAGATGAGATGAAATGAGAAGAGAGCAGTAGCATTTTAAAAGATAGCCACACTCTGGGACACATTGTTATAAAAGCATTTGCAGGACCATGGCAGCCATTTCACTTGGAGCTGTGTGCATGATTCTGTTCCTTCTATGACAGGAATGGTAATAATGCACCAACAAAGACAGCTATGATGATAAAAGATCTTTAGGTCACAGCTTCTTGTGGAGATGGAAAACCCCCGAGGTCAGTGCTCATTCTTGAGGAGGAAATGAAAGGTGAACATGACTAATGCAGATAAAGTTTGGAGTGCAGAAGAGTTATATGAAAGATAATTCTTCAAGGATATAATCGTTCAAAAGCATGGGGGCATGAAATAGAACAAAGAAGGGATGACATTTGAAAGAATGTTATTAAAAGAGTGTAAGTTAGGTGTGGAAATAATGGTCAAAGGTGGCTGTGGAATTTTCCATTTAGAAAAGCAGAATTTATTAGACACTTAGGTAAAATCACAGAACAAATTGGTGGATACTGTAGATATGACCTGGATGTTCTTTTATATATCAAAGAAGTTATATATTTCAGAGCATATCTTGTAGATCTATTGCTCAGAGCTAAAAGATTGTATCTGTCGGGCAGTTGTTTGCATTGTTATATGTTGCATTTAATTCATTTCTGAGACAGCAAATCAATTGTTTTATACATGAAATTTTATTTTAAGGTTTTGTTTATAAGCACATTTTATACTGACACAAAAATCTGTCCATGGAGAAAGCTGTATTTTACTCACTATATAATGAAACTATGAGTCGCAGGCGACTCGACGGCACATAACAACAACAACAACAACATAAAATGAAAAAAAAAATAGTATACAATAATAATGGCCACCTAGATGTTGTGGTGGTTGTTATGTGCCGTCGAGTGGCTTACAACTCATAGAGACCCTATGCACAACAGCCCTGTACTCTGCCCTATCCTGTGCCAATCTTACTGTCTCTGACATACCTACCCTCATTACCCTAGTCACTTAATCAATCCATCTCATCGAGGGTCTTTCTTTTTTGCAATGTCCCTCTAGCCTCCCAAGTATGATGTCCTCTCCAAGGACTAGTCCCTTCTTGTAACATGTCCAAACTATGTCAGACAAAGCTTCAGAATCCTTACCTCCAAGGAGCAGCCTGGTTTAACCCTCTCTAGGATGAATCTGTTTGTTCTCCTAGCCATCTATGGTATATTCAATACTCTTCTTTAGCACCACAGCTCAAAGTCATCACCTTTACTCCTATCATCCGTAGTAATTGTCCAGCTTTCTGATGCATAGCAAATAATTGCAAAGACCATGGACTGAATAATGTGCACTTTAGTCTCAAGTCAGACATTGTTACTCTTCAATATTTTGCAGAGGTCTCTCAAAGCAGACTTTCCCAGTGCAATTTGTCTTTTAATTTCCTGGCTACTGTAGCAAAATTATTGATTGTGGAGCTGAGCAAACTGAAACTGTTAACAATTTCAATCTCTTCATTATCTATCATGATGCTGCCAATCAAGCCAGTGGTGAGAATCTTTGTTTTCTTGATGTTGAGCTTAAATCTATATTTAAGGCTGCAATACTTGACCTTCTGCAGCAAGTGCTTCAGGTCCTCTTCAGTTTCAGCAAGCAGGGTTGTGTCATCTGTGCAATCCAGATTGTTGATGAGTCTTCCTCCAACCCTGATGCCACATTTCTCCGTATAGAGCCCAGCCTCCCAGGTAACCTGCTCTGTATATAGCTTGAAAAAGTATGGAGATGGGACACATTCCTGGCATACACCCTTCCCGATTTTGAACCATGCAGTGTTTCCTTGCTCTGTTCTGATGACTGCCTCTTGGTCCAAGTAAAGGTTTCACATAAGCATGATCAAGTGTTCTGGAATTCCCATTCTTCTCAAGTTAGCCTCAGTTTCTTGTGATCCACACAGTCAAATGCCTTCCCATAGTCAATGAAACACAGGTAGACATTTCTCAGGTACTCTCTAATAGGTCTGGGAAAAGATCACAGGTCAGTTTTTTTTCTACTTCAGTACTTTCTTCACTAAATGTACAAGGAACTTATATTTCCATGAGCTATACCAGCTTAAAGTTAAAAATATGTGTATATTAATTGTTGTTGTTGATTGCTTTTGAGTAGAACATGACTTATAGTGACCCTATGAACAAAAAGCCTCAAGCCCCTCTACAGCTATCGACATTTATCGAAGTTCATAGAGTGTCCGCAGGCATGTTACTTAGGAAGTGAATGCAACTCCTGCTTCCAAACCTGTCATAGTATGTTATTGTTTTTATGTGTCATTGTGTCACCTGCAATGTACAGCGACCCCATGTACAGCAGCTCTAAACCCTTCTCTGTCCTGAGCCAGTCTCACTAACTCTGACACACCAACTCCCATTGCCCCAGTTACTGTATCAATCCATCTCCTCTGGGGTCTCCGCCTCCTGCTCTGTCCATCCATCCTTCCAAGAATGATATCATTCTCCAAGGACTTATCTCTCCTGGTCACATGACCAAAGTAAGTGAAGTGGAGCTTCAAAATCCTAACCTCCAAGGAGAGACTTGATTTCACCCTCTTCAAGATGGACCTATTTATTTTTTTAGCAGTTCATGGTATGTTCAAGACTCTTCTCCAGCATCACAGCCTGAAGGCACCTATTCTTCTGTCATCCATAGTCATTGTCCAACTCTCTGAAGCATAACAAGTAATTGAGAAGACCATGGCCTGCATTAGGTGCGCCTTTGTCCCTACACGGACATCGTTGCTCTTCAGCACTCTGGAGAAGTCCATGACAGCAGATTTTCCCAGTGTAATTAGTCTTTTGATTTCCTGACTGCTGGTGTTAAGAGTGTTGATTGTGGATCCAAGCAAGCTATAATTGTCAACATCCTCAATCTCTTCTCCATCCATCATGGTGCTGCCACTTGGCCCAGTGGTGAGAATCTTTGTCTTCCTGATGTTGAGCTTCATTGTATTTTGAAGACTACAGTCTTTGACCTTTAGCAGCAGAGCTTATTATTTTCTTCTAAATTTTTTTTCTTTCAGGATTTCCATTAATTTCCATCTTTCTTCTAAACGCTTCTGGGTATTTCAAGGGTATCTCTCCTAGAATTTTATAAATATGTCGTTCATAAAGGTTTTGAATTCTTTTAAGGCATTTTGTTAGTTGTAATTTGTTATGTGAATTGGTTTATTTAAATAAACAATTTCTTTTGGAAGCATAATAATTTTATTGACTTCTATATGAGAGAGACTTTGTCATTGCATGTTTGATATACCTCATAAGAAGCCTTATGAAATCATTTTAGAAAAATGGAGAAAAATGTTAGGTTCTGAAAGAAAATGAAGTAAAATAACTCTTGAGTAATTTAAATCCTAATATTCTTGTGTTACTGTATTCTGCAGAGTTGGAACCAAGCCCTAGCTGACCTTTTAGCAGTTTTTCAGAAGCAGTAAATTACACGGGAGGAGATTGTCATCCTTCCTCCACGGAGCATTGGTAAGTGCAAGTCCTATCACTAAGCCACTAGAGCTCAATGATATTCTTAACATATCTTAATAACAATGGATTTCACCTGATGAGATGCACAGGAATCAGATTGATTACATCTGTGGAAGGCATCATTGGAGAAGTTCAATATCAGCAGTAAAAACTAGGCCAGGTGCTGATTGTGGAACAGACCATCAACTGCTCATATGAAGGTTCGTATTAAAGCTAAGGTTAAAACTAATTAAAATTAGTTAAAACTAATAAAAGAAGGTTAAATCATATCCACAGAAACAAAAATGTTACTTTGAATCTATCTCCCATGAATTGAAAAACCAACTTAGGAGTAGGTTTGAGGCCTTGAATACTAATGAATGAAGACCTGATAAACTATGGAAAGATAGCAAGAATATTGCTCACGAAGAACACAAAAATGGATTACTAAGAAGAAAGAAGAAGAAGAAGAAAACCCCAAAATGGATGTCAAAAGAGACTCTGAACATTGGACTAGAGCACTGAGAAGCCAAAGCAAAGGGAAGAAGTTAAGGAGCTGAATAGAAGATTTCAAAGGGCTGCTAGGGAAGCCAAGGCAAAATATTATAATGAAATGTGCAAGGAGCTGGAGTCAGAAAATAAAAAGAGCCAAACTCACGCAGCATTTCTTAAGCTGAAAAAACTAAAGGATAAATTCAAGCCATGAGTTTCAATGCTTAAGGATGTTATGGGCAAGATATTAAATGATTTAAGAAGCATTAAAAGTAGATCAAAGGAGTATACAGAGTCATTGTACAAAAAAGAATTGGTTGACACAGAAGAATTTCAAGAAACAACATATACGCATGAGGCAATGTTGATGAAGGAAGAAATGAAGGCTGCTCTGAAGGACTTGGCCAAAAATTAAGCCCCAGGAATTGATGGCATACCAATTGACGTATTTCAACAAACAGATGCTGCCCTGCATGTGTTCTCCACGTTGTACCAAGAATATGGAGGACCACTACTTGGCCAACTGACTGGAAGAGA
>NW_006399792.1:4842530-4843050 GCF_000299155.1 Elephantulus edwardii | reverse complement strand
GAGAGTCAATAGTCTGTTTTTCCTGTCTTTTGATGTGTTTGCTTATTGCTATAAATTGATCTCTGATTACTGTTTTGGTTGTTTCCCAGAGGTTTTGGCAAGTGGTGTTTTCATTGTCATTAGTTTCAAGAAACTTTTTAATTTCATTTTTTATTTCTCCTAGTACCCAGTCATGTTCAAGCAAGGTGTTGTTCAGCTTCCAAATGTATGTGTTTTTTTTATCCTTTATCGTCCTGTTATTAATATAGAATTTTGTAACATTATGGTCTGACAAGATGGTTTGTATTATTTCGATGTTTTTGAATTTACTGATGCTTGCCTTGTGACCTAGAATGTGATCTATTCTAGAGAATGTTCCATGCACATTGCATTGGAGAAGGTATACTGTCCTTTTTTTGGGTGCATTAGTCTATAAATACCTATGAGGTCAAATTGGCTTATTGTGTGGTTTAATTCTTTAGTATCTCTGTTGAGTTTTTTTTCTGCTGGTTCTGTCTTTTCTTGAGAGGGATGTATTGAA
>NW_006399792.1:4835245-4840879 GCF_000299155.1 Elephantulus edwardii | reverse complement strand
TAAGACAGGTCAAGGTGCTCCCAATTAAGGCAAGTTGATTGCCCAGATGTGTAGGCACTGGTGTGGAGCCAAATGGGGTGAGGCAGGCACAGGTTTGGGGTGATCGCAAAGGCAGGTCAAACACTTTGGGACTTGCTCAAACCTCTGTTGTCTGAGTGTGCTCACGATTGGGGTCCCTACTCAAATTCCCGCTGTCTGTTTCCCACCCAGTGGTTTTCTCAGTCTTCCCTGCCTGGTGGCACTTATGCAGGTGCCCTCACACAACAGCCCCTGCTCAAGCAGAGTCCTGGGTCCAACAGGACCCGAAAAGTCAAGGTCAAATTCGCACCAACCCACTAGCATCTGGCTGCTCTACAGAATCCGCAAAAAGCAGCCAGTGGCTGGCTCATTTCTGGGCAGTTGGTGCGGCCCAAGACAGCTTGGCCAAATTCCTCACCAGTGGGCATGACCTTGGGTGCTCTCCCAGGTAATCAGCATTGCCCCAATAAACCCAGTCAGGATCCTACCGGCCTTTCTCCTGCCAGATTAGTTCTACAGCAGCTGGGCTGATAGCTCCAGGTGATGGCTGGATCCATGGGGGTGCCCTGAGGTCACAGGGCTGTGGCAGGGGCTGAGGTGTGTGGTTGTGGAGCTGCAAGGGGTGTTGGGGGAAGGGGGAGGAAGCAAGGGGCTGTGGGGGGTGGTGCAGCAGCACAAGATTTGGACACTACCACCAGGAGGCAGGGGGCAGTGTTGGGCGCTGCTGGGGGTTTATGCAGCAGCACCCTGCGTGGTGGGGTCACGCAGTTGAGGGCTGCAGGGGGGGGTGTCACACAGTGGCAGATAGTCGTCCCTCCTCTGGAGTTCCATGGTGGCTGGCAGACTGTTGCTCCTCCCAGGTCTCTTAGAAACTGGGGGCAGTCAGTTGCTCCTCCAGAGTCGCAGAGTGGCAGGTGGTTGCTCCCTACTTGCTCCTGGTGGGTGGGTTTCACAGTGGCTTGGCTGGTGTCTTTTGGCTGGGATTCAGCTGTCCTGTGTGTGGTTGAAATTCCAGCTCTCTGGCTGGCGCTGCGTTTCCGGCTGGCACTGCATTCCGGCTGGCCATCAATACTCTAACACCAGCAGTCAGGAAATCCAAAGACTAATTGCATTGGGAAAGTCTGCTGTCATGGACTTCTCCAGAGTGCTGAGGAGCAATGATGTCCGTGTAGGGACAAAGGCACACCTAATCTAGGCCATGGTCTTCTCAATTACTTGTTATGCATCAGAGAATTGGACAATAACTATGGATGACAGAAGAATAGGTGCCTTTGGGTTGTGATTCTGGAGAAGAGTCTTGAACATACCATGAGTTGCCAAAAAAAAACCCCAAATAGGTCCATCTTGGAGAGGGTGAAATCAAGTGTCTCCTTGGAGGTTACGATTTTGAAGCTCCACCTCACTTACGTTGGGCACATGGTCAGGAAAGACCAGTCCTTGGAGAATGACATCATGCTGGGAAGGGTAGACGGACAGTGTAAGAGACAGAGACCCTGGATGAGATGGATTGATACAGTAACTGGGGTAATGGGGGTTGATGTATTGGAGTTAGTGAGACAAGCTCAGGACAGGGAAGGGTTTAGAGCTGCTGTACATAGAGTTGCTGTGCATCACAGGTGACACAATGACACATAAAAAAATAACATACTATGACAGGTTTGGAAGCAGGAGTGGCATTCACTTCCTAAACAACATGCCTCGAGAAACTCAATGAACTTTGATCACTGCCGTTAGTTGTAGAGGGGCCTGAGGCTTTTTGTTCATAGGGTCACTATGAGTCATGCTCTACTCAAGGCAATCAACAAGAACAATAGCAACAATAACAACAACACTTCTAGTATAGAGCTCTTTATTTGGTACAGTCACTAGGAATCACTAGCAAGTGCCAGCACTGCTATGTTACATGAGGCTTCGAGCATTCTTTAGGGAACTTTGCCACATTCAGCTTTCAATGCACAGGTCAAGGAGTGAGTCTCTCTCTTGATGGATTTTATTTTGTCAATGAATCTCAAGTTGGTGCTTCTGCAGCCTCAGTGCCTTAGAGATTTTAGTAACAGCATCTACATATATTTTAAACCATAACTAGAACAGAAATATGCTTTTCAGTAGTTGAATTATCATGTTCCATGATAGATTTGACTCTGGGCCAATGTACCTCATGCTCAGTCACCTACCATCTGTCAGTGGTGGCATGCCTGTTTCTATGATTTTCGACAGAGTAGAAAGGAAAGTCTGACAATCCACTTCAGAAAATCAAAATCACACCAGAATATTAGATCACAGTAGAATACTATCATTGAGATGGGTTAGGACTGAACAGTATTTTGCTCCACTCTGTGTATAATCGCTTGACAGCAGCTACCACAATAGGACTGAAATATGAGTCACTGGATTAGGGAAGATGGCTTATGGCAAACACTGTGCTTTCTCTTCACTAGTAAATAAGATTTTCTTATTGAACTAAATTATATTCTTAGGACATATTTCTTCCTAAGGGACTTTTCAGTCCTGAATGCAAATGATTTTGTATAATTTTCCTCTTCCATTTCATTCTCCTCAAAAGTCTGTCAGATATATTTACATATGTCTGAAACCTAGAAATGAGCCTGTTTGGAATAAATTGAAATCTCTGACTGAATGAAGAATTAAAAAAAAAAGAATAAAGAGAAAAGGAGAAGAGGATGAGAAGAAGAAAAAGAAAAAAAATTAATACAAAAACTAAGAGCACTGGTCTGTCCATTTGCTGTCCAGAGGTAACTTTTGGTTGCTGTGATGCTAAATATTGTGACACTGATGTGTCAAATGTGATAATGGTTACCCATGGAGGACAGTGTTTGGTGCAGCTCCCTGATTAGAACAGTTTAAAAGTGATATATGAGAGCATATTATGATTATCACAGGAATCCAGAATTAAGGTTGCATAGTGGAGTGCATTTGGGGCAGGGGAGTAGGGTTGGGGATGGGGGGGGGGATTGTATACCAACAAAGAAGTTTATCTTTTGCTTTTCAAAGAGAGGAGCGACCTGGGCGGGAGGGGGGTAGGGGGGCAGAGAAAAAAGTGCAACAATGAATGAATGGAAATCCAAAATCTCTATAAATGTTCATTAAAATTAATAAAATAAAATTTAAGAAAACCCAAACAAACCTTAACAACAACAACAACCAAAAAACCCAAAACCGAGCTGGGAAGCTGAAGTAGCATCCCCTTCTGAACTAGCTTGCCTCCAGAAACTCTATGAACTTGGAGAACCAATGAAAGTTATACAAGTGTTAAGATCTTTCATTCATAAGGTCACTATGAGTCATCTATGACTTGATAGCACTTAACAACAACAACATCAGTAAACTAGTCTCCCATTCTATTTCTCAATTTGCTTCACACATGATCTTTCATTAATACTGTAACTCTTTGATGTTTCATAGACTGATATTCAACATTTCCCTTCTATCAGTATAGAAGATATTTCTTGTCATAAAGGATCTATTTTTAGGTGTCATCAAATCCATTACAACTCATAGTAACCCTATGAACAACAGATGTGAAACCTAGCCTATCCTGTGCCATACTCATCATCTCTAATATACCTGAGCCCATTTTTCCAGCCACCTTGTCAATCTACCTCTTTGGGGATCTTCCAGTCTTTCACTGACCCTCCACCTTTCCAAGCATAATCTCTTTCTAAGGAACAGCCCCTGCTAGCAACATGTCAAAAGGAGAGGCAAAGCTTCGACATCCTTGCTTCCAAGGAACACTCTGGCTGCACTTTTCCCAAGACATATCTGTTTATTCTTTTGGCAGTCCATGGGATATTCAGTACCCTTTTCCACTGACACCACTGAAAGAATATTCTTCTTTATCATCTTTATCCATTATGCAGCTCTCAGTAGCATAGCAAGTAACTGAGTTAGGAAAACCTTAATCTTCAAACTGACAAAATTTCTCTTCTATATTTTGGAGAGGTCTCTGACAGTGTACTTGTCCAACGCAATGCATCTCTTTATCTTCTGACTGTTGGTACCAAAATGGTGTTAATTGTGGATCCAAGTAAGATGACATCAATGACAATTTCAATCCTTTCTCCATCTATCATGATGTTGCCTATCAGCCCAGTGGTAAGGACCTGTGCAGCAACTATTTCAAGTTCTTCTCACTTAAAGCAATGAAGGTTATGTTGATATAATGTAGGGTTTTTTTGATAAGCCTTCCTTTGATCGTTATGTTACATTCTTCTGTATAGAGTCCAGCTTCATGAGTTATTTGCTCAGCATACAGATTGAATAGAGATGGAGAAAAAAAAAATACAACATTGATGCCTACCCTGCCTAATTTTAAACCATGTTCCTTTATTCTGTCTGGACAGTTATTTCTTGGTCTATGTATAGATTTTGTATGATTGCAATTAAGTGTTCTAGAATTTCCATTTTTCTCAATGTTAGTGATACTTTGTTATGGTTCACACAAGTTAAACACCTTTGCATAGTCAACAAAACATGGATAGACGTTCTTTGGAGCAGAACACTCAGCTCTCAGACAGGATCCATCTGACATCACCAAAAGTTCAACATTTTGTATTTTAGACAGTAGATGCAATTTTCTGCTTCAGATGAAATTATCTTTTAAATGCATGAATACTTTCTAGACATCTTGCCTGATTTTACTTTTAAAAATAATTTCGGAGGGAGTGACAGAAGTATAGCCCTTAATTATTGAGAAGAAAAATTTGAACTTTAATAATATTTTCAATTTATTTTGCATATTTGTTTTATGCCATCTTATTTTGTTAGTAAGGAGTTCATATGGCATAATCTGTATGGAGTTACACTAGTAACCCAAACCCAATTCTCTAGTGGTTTGAATCAACCAAATGCTCTGATGGAGAAAGATGGACAATCTCCTCCTGTGCATTTTACAACCTCAGACACTCAGTGGAGGGTCAGTTACAAGTCAGTTCTAACTTGATGGCAGTGAGACTGTGAATGAGAGGTTACCTGCATGTTTACACTTGTATACCTTATAGTCTCCCCTCCTTTTTGGAAAGTGAGTTGTTTCAACCCAGTTAGCATATCATCCACACAGGTTCCATATATTTCAGTGACAGGAACTAGGCTATTGGTCTAGTCAACACTGGACGAAGCTTGTGGGGCATGCTTTAGTTCTTTCCCTATCTGGAAATCATGGGAAATGTGAGATAATCCTCAGATTCTAAGTCTCTAAGTTTCCTAATGTTCCCAAACCTTGAATGCCACAAATGGGTAGCTTATAAGGACAGACTGTTACTTTTTCACTTTTAGAGACTGGAACTCTAAATCAGAGTTTTGACCTTGTCCAATTCCTTCTTTGTTGGTAGCTCTGATTATTCCTTGGTTCCCTATTGTTCTTTGGCCTGTTGACAATGCTCACATACTTCCTGACTTTACCTGTATGGATCTCTGTGTATATTCTGCTTTGAATACCTCAGAAGTGGTTAGGTTTAGGATCCATCCTACTCAGCTATGACCTTACTAATACTAACAAAAACCTATACTTCCCAACAGCATTGTACCCCCAGGTAAAAGGTCCAAGAATAACTTCACACACACACACACACACACACACACACACACACACACACACAC
>NW_006399792.1:4831049-4832845 GCF_000299155.1 Elephantulus edwardii | reverse complement strand
AAACTTGGAAGGGTGGAGGGACAGCACAGCAGAGGAAAACCCCGGATGAGATGGATTGACACAGTAACAGGGATAATGGAGGTAGGCGTGTCAGAGACGGTGAGATTGGTCCAGCATAGAGCAGAGTTCAGAGCTATTGTACATAGGGTTTTTATGAGTCACAGGTGACTTGATAGGACACAACAACAACAACACGTAAAAGGAGCAAGAGTGGTGGGGGGATGGGCAAGTCTAATTTCTACCAATTCCAGGAGAACTGTCCCTGTCAAAAACATCACCAAATATGCTCCTATGAGGCCAGACATGTCCTCCACACTTCTACACCTCTTTATACTAATTCTAATATGAATTTTTACTGCTTTACTGGATTAAACAATTTTTTTGTTGCAAGAGCAAATTGATTACACAGAACTATGTTAAGGAAGTTAAAAGGCTATAATTCAGTATAGCATCAGATACAATCTATCTGTCAGGACAGCTTCTGAAATGTGCTCACAAGCATTTCAGACTCATGGCTTTATTCAAGTGTAATCCAGCCTTTGTTATTGTTTTGTGCTGATTACAGTGCATAGCTACTCTGTGAACAATAGTTCTGAACCCTGCCCTATCCTGAGTCAACCTCATCTTCTCTGACATACTTGCCCCCACAGTTACTGTGTCAATCCATCTCATGCAAGGCCTTCTTCTTACCTGAACCTCTACCATTCCAAGTATGATTTCCTCCAAGTTCTGGCCTCTCCTGGCAACATGCATAAAGTATAGGAGATAGAGTTTTAAAATCCTTGCCTCCAAGGAGCAGCCTGATTTCACCTTCTTCAAGACAGAACTGCCTGTAATCCTGGCAGTCTATGTATGTTCACCAATCTTTCCACCACAACTGAAAGGCATTGATTCTTTTTCTGTCATCCTTAGTCATTGTCCAGCTCTCAGACTGAGAAGACCATGGCCTGAATTAAGTATGCTCCAATCTTTAAATGGACATCATTGCTCTTTGGTATTTTGTAGAGGTCCCTGACAGTAAACTTGCCCAAAGCAATTTGTCTTTTTATTTCCTGACTGCTGATACCAAAAGTATTGATTTTAGACTGAACAAGATGAAATTGTTGACAATTTCAGTCTCTTCTCCATCTATCATGATGCTGCCAATTGGTTCACTGGTGAGAATCTTGTTTTCTGGATGTTGACTTGCAATCCATATTGAAGACTGCAGTCCTTTACCTTTCACAGCAAATGCTTCAAGTTCTCAGTTTCAGCAAGCAAAGTTGTGTCATCTGCATAACACAGGCTGTTGATGGGTCTTCCTTCAACCCTGATGCCACATTCCTTCTTTTAAAGTTCAGTTTCCCAAATGGTCTATTCACACATAAATTGAAAAAGTTTAGAGAAAGGATACAACCTTTTCTTGATTTTGAGCTATGTAGTATCCCTTGTTCTATTCAGACAACTTTGGGGTCTAGATAAAGTTTTTGTTTGAGTACAATCAAGTATTCTGGGATTTCCCTTCTTAATATTAGCCACTGTTTGTTGTGATTTACATGGTCAAAAGCCTTTGCATAATAAAAAAGCACCAATATACATTCTTCTGATGTTGTTTTTGTTATGTGCCATCAAGTCACTTATGACTCATAGTGACCCTATTTACAGCAGCCCTAAACCCTGCTCTATCCCTTGCCAATCTTATTGTCTCTGACATGCCTATCCCCATTACCCCAGTGACGGAATCAATCCATCTCATCAAGGATCTTCATCTCCTGCACTGTCCCTCCACTTTCCCAAGCATGTCTTCCCTCTCCAAG
>NW_006399792.1:4809385-4827689 GCF_000299155.1 Elephantulus edwardii | reverse complement strand
TATCTATCTATCTATCATTATTTGTCATCAAGTTGGCTTCAACTCACTGCAACTGTATGAACCTTACACTAGCCTGTGCCATCCTCAGGATCCCTGATATGCTCCAGCTCTTTGTTTCAGTTACTGTGTAAATACCTTTTGTTGAGGTTTTTCCTGTCTTTCTTTGACCCTCTACTTTTTTCAGCATAATGTATTTCATCAAGGAATGTTCCCTTCTGACAAAATGCCCAAATATGTAAAGTATGTAAGAATAACTTTCGTTATCCTTGCCTCTAAACAGCACCATGGTTGCACTTAATCCAAGATAGACTTGTTTATTCTTTTGGCAGTTTATTTTTTTGGTAAAGAAATATAATGTGAATCACAATGGACTCCAATTGTTCTTGAGAACTATACAGGAGAAAGCAGTGTTTTAAATAAGGGAGATTGTAGGAAATCAATGCATTTGAATTATGGTGTTCATGAAAAATATTGTGTACTCCATAGATGGCCAAAAGAACAAACACATCTGCCTTGGTACAAATTTGATCAGAATGTTCTGTATAAGTGAGAATGACATATAATCAAGAGGGACCAGTCCCTGGAGAAGGATATCATGCTTGATAAATTAGGGAGTATGCAATAAAGATGAAGACTTTAAATGAGATTAATTGACAGAGAGGCTGAAGCAATGGGCTCAAGCATAGCAGCAATTGTGAGAATTGCACAGATTTGGACAGTATTTTGTCCTGTAATTCAATGGCATCTATCTACAGCAATTATTTGCTCCAGGATTATATTATTTACTCTCTGTCTTCTTGCCCATCACTTTCCACATTCAACCTCCATGTTGTTAGTTTCCCTTGACTAAGCCCTGTCTCATGGTAGTCTTAAAAAGAAAATAATGAAATGTTGTCTGGTTTTGGACTACATTCAGGATCATTGGTGTATTCATGTTCATTGTTGAGATCACTTTGTATTTTGACTATCTTCCAGTCCAGGAATCTCGTCTTCCAGCAATTTATCAGATATGAATAAGGATGACAGGTAGAAGTGATGCCTTTTAATCATGGTATTGATAAAAAGTACTGAATATCTCATAGACTGTTAAAACAGTAAACAGATATGTCTCGGAAAAGGTGCAGCCAGTATGCTCCTTGGAGGCAAAGATAATAAAGCTTTGTCTTTCATACTTTGGGTAGTTGCTAGGAGATGCTTTTCTTTGGGAAGGCACATAATGCTTGGAAAGCTAGAGGGTGAGCAAAAAAAGGGAAGATCTCCAGACAGAGATGAGGATGGCACAGAATAGGACTGGGCTCACGTCTGTTGTTCATAGGGTCGCTCTGAGGTTTCTTTGAGTCATACTCTACTTGGCAGCACCTAACAACAACAACAGCATTCTTTTGTGATCTCTAAGATTTTAATTGCTGATTTTGCAAGAAGATCAAGAAATATTTCTTCCCAGTATGTCTTGTTTTGTGAGCTCTGTTAAGACTCGTCCACCATGTGTGATCCTGCTAGTATTTATAGCTCTATTAACAGTTCTAGTTTACTTGGCTCCACAATCAATACTCTTGGTAACAGCAGCCAGGAAATCAAGAGATGAATTGCATTGGGAAAGTCAGCTGTGAGGGACCTCTCAAGAGTACTGAAGAGCAGCGACGTCAGGCTGGAGACTAAGGTGCACCTGATACAAGCTATAATCTTCACAATTACGTGCTATGCAGCAGAGAGTAGGACAGTGAATAGGGATGATAGAAAGAGATTGATGCCTTTGAGTTGTGGTACTGGAGAAGAGTATACCATGAACTGCTAGGAGAACAAATAGGTTTGTCCTGGAGAGGGTGAGGCCAGAATGCTCCTTGGAGTCAAGGATTCTGAAGCTTTGTCTGACATACTTTGGGCATGTTGCAAGGAGGGACTGGTCCTCGGAGAGAGACATCATGTTTGGGAGAGTGGAGTGGCGGTGCAGGAGAGGAAGACCTTCAATGAGATGGATTGATTCTGTGACTGGCGTGGTGGGAATGAGTGTGTTTGAGACGGTGAGGTTGGCACAGGATAGAATAGTGTTTAGAGCTCTTTTTTTAAAATTTTTTTAAAAATTTTATTATTTTTGTGTGCGTGTACCATCAAATCAGATCTGACTGGTACAGGAGGAGATTGCCCCTCCTTCCCCGGCAGAGTATCTGGTGGATTCGAACCGTGCACCTCTGGGATTGTAGTTGCAGCTTCTTGCCACTAGGCCACCAGAGCTCCCCTAGCATTTAGGGCTCTTGTACATAGGGTCGATCTGAGCCACAAACGACTCGATGGCACATAACAACAACAACAACAATCATTGACTTGGCTTCTAGAATAGTAACAGCATGCATGCGACTATAGTACAACAAACTAAAAAGAGAAGGGGAACAATTTTCTTTGTTATTGTTGTTGTTAGGTGTCATCAAGTGGAATATAACTCAGTGATCATATGAAGAATAGACAGAAACCATCTTTATGATCACCAACATGCTCCATCCCATTGCTACAGCCTTTAGGTCAATTAATCTCATTTAGTCTTCCTCTGTTTCTCTAACTCTGTATTTCCCAGAATGATGTCTTTCCTGATAACAAGCCCAAAGTTTGTGAGATTAAGTTTCACCGTCTTTGTCTCTCAGGAGCACACTGGTTGCACTTCCTCCAAGACAGATTTGTTTTTGTGTTTTTTTTTTTTCTTTTCAGCAGTTCATGGGATATTGACTTCAGCAATAGCCCAATTCAAAGGCATTCCTTCTTCTTCTTTCATCTTTATTAATTGTCCAACTTTCAGATGCATAGTGAGCAACTGAAAATATCCTGGCTTGGATCAGGTGTATCTTAATCTTCAAGTTGACCTCTTTGTGCTTTGGCTCTTTAAAATGGTTCTTGATAGAAGATTTTCCCAATGCATTTGAATTCTTAATTGCTGTCAATTGGGTGTTGATTGTGGATTAAAGTAAAATGAAATGTTGACGACTCCAATCTTTTCTCCATCTCTCATGACATGGGCTATTTGTTGAGAGGTGAGGATTTTTGTATTCTTTTTTATTTTTTCCCATTCATTCATTGTTGCACTTTTCTCCTTTCCCAACCCTCCTCCCGATTTTTGTTTTCTTAATGTGGAGATTTAATCCACTTTGAAAGCTGGAGCCTTTATCTTCTGCAGAAAGTACTTCAAGCTCTTTTCACCTCCAGCAAGTAAGGTTGTGCCTTCTGCATAATGCAGGCCCTTGATCAGTTGATGCAAATCCCTATGCCACATTCTTCATATAGTCTAGCTTCTCAAATTACGATTCTCCCCAAGTACCTATTTGTTTTAACAATTTGTCATCACTGATTTCATCTGGTTGCAAACAAGATGATCATGACATTACCTTTGTCCTATATGACTTCTGTATTGGTCCTGGCTTATCTCTCCTCCGACCCTTCTTCACTTATTCCTGTGCTGTGTGCTGTACTGTAGGGGTTCTGTCTTGTAGAGTGTATTTGCTACACTCCTACCATAGCACATTTCTGGCTATATGCAGACAATGGCTGAGGACAGTAATGGGATAATTCTATTAACTCCATTATCTGAATTACCTCTGTTTCCCATTTCCCCCCTACATTTCCAGACCTTTTAAAACATCTACAAATTTAGATTTTTAAAATGATAATAAATATAATAACAATTGTCCTCCTTTTAATAATCTCAGTCATATTGTAAATTTCTTAAAAACTTATACAGATTGGCCTATGTGGAGGATGAGGTAATGGCCTCTTACCTGAGCGATAGTTGATATAGCATCCTCTCTTGCCAATATTCTGATATTCTGCAGAGAACCATTATCTTTTATTATTACTCATACAAGAATGTCTTAGCTTGGGATGTGTAGTGTGAAGAAATGTAGAGAAGACCTAGTTTATGGAGAAGAGGATAAAAAAAGGCTGAACAATTATTATTGAGTCAATTCCTATTCACAGTTACCTCATGCATGCAGAGAACTGTGCTTGATAAAATAACCAATGACTGACGTTTAGATGTAGTTCACCAAACCTTTCTTTAAAGGCTTCTTGGGGTGGACTTGAACCTCTAAGTCTTCATCAGCAGATGAATATATTGATTCTTTGTGCCATCCAGGGACTACTTGTAGAGGAGAGGGTTTTCTGTATAAATCTGTTTTTAACCTGTTGGAAAGTAATAGGACAAGATGTTGTTGTTGTTGTTATGTGCCCTCGAGTCACTTGTGACTTATAATGACCCTATGTACAACAGCCCTAAACCCTGCCCTATCCTGTGCCAATCTCACTGTCTCTGACACACCTATTCCCATTACCCCAGTCACTGAATCAATCCACCTCATAGAAGGTCTTCCTCTCTTTTTCTGTCCCTCTACCCTCCCAAGCATGATGTCCTTCTCCAAGGACTGGTTGCTCCTTGCAACATATCTGAAGTATGTCAGATGAAGCTTCAGAATCCTTGCCTCCAAGGAGCACTCTGGTCTAACCTTCTCCAGGGTGAAACTGTTTGTTTTCTTAGCAGTCCATGATATATTCAATACTCTTCTCCAGCACCACAGTTCAAAGGCCTCAATTCTCCTTCTATGCTCCCTAGTCATTGTCCAACTCTCTGATGCATAGCAGGCGATTGCAAAGACCATGGCCTGTATCAGAGACACCTTAGTCTCCAGAGTGACACCACTGCTCTTTAGCACTTTGGAGAGCTCCCTAACAGCAGACTTTCTCATCACAATTCATCTTTTAATTTCCTGGCTGCTGGTGCTAAGAGTGCTGACTGTGGAGCCAAGAAAACCAAATGTGAATTTTGCCCTGCTTTACTTTTTCCCTGTTTAGTTTAATATGGTCTGAGAATGGTGCAGGATAGAACAGAGTTCAGATCTTTAGTTCATAGGGTCCCTATGAGTCATACGTGACTCGATGACACACAACAATAATAACAACAACAACAGCACCTACTTATAGTCAAGTTGCCTTTCAACATACATGTCTGCTTACTCTGATACTGATTATCCACCAACATGCTGCTTCTCCAGCAACTGCTCCACATTTTCAATGCTTCTACCATGAATAGGATGACAGGCACTGATGTGCACACTCACCATTCAATGGCAGTGGAGCTTTTTCTGGGAGACTGTTTTGATAGAGGAAGAGCTGAAGGTGTTTAGGTGCTTGAAATCAGAATAGAAAAGTTTATTATTGGGGTGAAGAAGGTCAGTGAAAGTTTAAGATATACATTCCTAAAAAAATAGTTTTGTCTTTGGCTAGTCCTAGTACCTTAAAATTTTAAGCACCATTGATTTTGATGAATTATAAACTGTAACTTTCCCCTCCATAAAATGGCTTTAGTTTCCTGCTATGAAACTGCAAGTAAGAATATACGTGGTCTTGCTAGATAATTGCATGGTCTACTCCAAACCACAACTGCAAATTTAACTTTGCCACCTGCTTAAATGTTCCACTATAGTCCAGCAGAGGAGACAAAATTCACAGATCTGTTAAGTTTTACTAAGACGTAAATTCTTTGAAGTGTCCCTCACCTTTTCTCTTTCTAGGGAAATATATAATAAGTATAATACCACTAGGACAGAACAGCTGAGATAGGAAAAAAGAGAAATTCTGAATATATTGCAAATCTGATAAGCAAATTTTATCATAGTTGCATTATTCGCTAAAATTCCTTCTGAGGCACTGTGGGAAGTGATTAATTTTAAGAACATTACAGGATATTGTCTACTGAATTCAGGAAACCTGTGAGATAAATTAACTTGTTTGTTCTTTTATTACTAACGGGCCATTAATATAAAATGGAAGCATAGTAGTTAGAATACAAGGGCACAGTATTTTATTTTTACAGATGCATACGTGATTCTAGGGTATCAAGATATTTATGGTATAAATGGGTCAACTGTAGTGCACATCAGGATAATAACTAAAAAGTATGTTGAATTTTGCCTATTTACACTCCTTTATGCATCATAAGGAGCCTTGGTGGTGAAGTGGTCGAGTGCATAGCTGCTAACCGAAAGGTCAGGGGCTTGATTCCGCCCGCTTCTCTGTGCGAGAAAGATATGGTATTCTGATTCTGTAAATATTACAGCCTTGGAAACCTTACAGAATAGTTCATTTTATCCCAGTAGGTCCGGGTTGGAATGGACTTGACAATAGGTTTAGTTTGGTATACATTATGAGAGTGGCATGTACCTCTTAGAGGAAAGGGTTTTCCCTTTCCCTCTGTTTTTCCTATGTTGTTGTTGTTGTTATGTGTCATTGAGTTGCCTGCAACTCATAGTGACCCTATTTAGTATAGCTCTGCAGCCTGCCCTGTCCTGAGCCAGTCTCACTGACTCTGACACACCTAATCCCATTGCCGTAGTCACTGTATCAACTCATCTCATTGGAGTCTTCCTCTCCTGCACTGTCTCTTCATCCTTCCAAGCACGGGTCACAAAATTTACCCTAGTCATAATCACTTAGATATTATTCTAGCACTGTCTTACTTAAAAATTTATACTTATATTGACTGCTTTTACACAGCTAATATGGACTGCTAAGAAAACAAATAAGTCCAAGTTTCTTCTCGGAGGCTAGGATTTTGAAGCTATGTTTCACATACTATGGGCATGTAGCCAGGAGAGATGAGTCCTTGGAGCTTCAGAGATGCTTTACATAGGGTCTCTATGGGTTACAGACAACTTGGCACATAACAACAACAAAAATATGTTTAACTCATAATTGGATTATAAAGCTTCAGAGAAGAGAGACTATAATTTCATTTTTTAAAAAAACATGGTTCCAAGTTCCTAATGTGGTTTTCAGTGAATATATTATTGAGTTATTTCAGTTACATAGATATATTTATTTTTTCTTTTTTTATTAATAAAATAAAATAGAGCACCAAACTGATTAGCACTTTTTTCAAGTAATGAGGGATATGAAGTCAGAAGACTTAATCATCATGGTAAATATACATCAATTCATCCCATGAATGTGATTGAGACCTCAGGTTTTTTGTTTTTGTTTTTTTTCTGTTCTAAGACCTCAGTTTTGAAGACAGTGTTGTGCATGGTGGTAGAAAGGGAGAAGAAGCTCTGAATTTAATGAGGAAAGAAAGACACATAAACATCTGACTACAGTCCTTCTTTTCTAAGTGTCCTTTGCAGAGCAACAACCATAGCATCTCCTCAACACTTGGAAATGCAGAATCTCAGGCATCACTGAGACATGCTGAATTCATATATGCCTTTTAACATGATCTCATGTGGTTTCTGGGTGCATTAATGTCTGAGAAGCACTGGGTCACAGCACATCCTCTAAACTTCTTTTTCTATTCTTGAATTCATTTCTTATACAGTGCTCATCAGATAGTCTCACTGGGTGGGGGTGGGGGGAAGGGTTAAGGAGAGAATCTCTATTGAGCATCTACCTTGACCTTGAGACACAAACATACCTAAAGTTATCCTCTTATCTCAAGATTCTCTACAATAGCAGGATATGAGAGCAGGAGCCACTGACTCATAGAAAATCCTAAATCATTGTAATCACTGTTTAGTCATCTCTCAATGGAAGTTCTGACTTCTAGGGAAGTATCAATTAGAATGTCTGTTGTTGGTTACAGTCCTATTTCATATCCTGCTCCTGATTAAGACCATGCATAAGAATTTATGCTGGGGTGCAAAAGGTGATTGGAATAAAGCACTGGTGGTATGTTCTCATCTGAAATAGACTCTCTGCTTATTAATGCTGAGTGCATTTTATGCATTAATGAATGGACTTGTGAGATGATAATTCATGCCAGAAAGCATTAATTTGATGAAGTTTTACTATGTACTTGTGAATCCTGTCAGCAATCGAACTAGAAGATGATATTAGACATTTTCTTAACTAGATTTTTAAAAAGGACAGTCTCTTTAGTGCTGCAAAATGAGTTGACATGTGACATTAAATACATTGCTGTTATCTGTCATAGGCTTGTATGGGAAGAACAATGAATGCTAAACTTTGTTAGAAATATGGCTCAATCTTAATATCACTAAAGTGTTGTAGACCAGAAGGAATGTAATAATGTAATTGCTTTATCAGAATGACTTTGGCTTGTTGAAATATTAACGGAAGAGATAGCTTATGACATGTAAATTTTCTATTTAAGTTTGAAAATCTAATAATGAACTATACCCAAAAAGTAAACTATGGTTCAGATAATAAAAAAGATTAAAGAATCAATGAAGTAACTTATGATTAAGCATGGTGTACGGCCTTTATTTGTTCACAGCTACTGCCACTGAAAGCTTCCTTAAATACAATACAGATATCTTAAAATGTTGTAAATCCTCAGAACAAAAAGATTAGGAGAAGGATAAAAAATATTAATTTGGAGAAAGAAAGAAAATTATTCTGGTTGTCTATTGTGTCTAATAATTATTTCAACACTGCATTAATCAAAACAGCTAATAATTAACAATCTCAGGAAAAATGGAAAAATAATATCGCAATAAGCAACAATAAATAGAGATAAGGTTGATAAATGGAAAAAATAATGACATTATCAAGGGTTTAATTTTGCTTGGCTCTACAATCAACACTCATACAAGCAGCAGTCATTTAAGAAATCATAGGACATATTGCAATGCTGCGACTTCTTTAATGTGTTAAAGAGCAAAGAGATCAGCTTAAAGATCAAGGTACACCTGAATCAAGCTATGGCATTTTCAATTGTTTCATATACACAGGAAAGTTGGACAAGGAGCAAAGATGACTGAAGAACTGATCATTTTAAATTTTGGTGTTGGCAAAGAGAATGAATATGCAATCCATGGACAGCCAAATGAATAAACAAATCTATTTTGTAAGCAATGGAGACAAAGTGCTTCTTAGCAGCCAGAATCGGTGAGATTTGTTTAATACATGTCGAGTGTATTATCAGGAGTGTCCAGCTTTGTGTTTAGGACAGCATACCTAGAAAAGTAATTGCTGTTGTTAGGTGCCAACAAGTTGAGTACCACCCATAGTGATTCTAGAAACAACAAATCTGAAGCGTATCTATCCTGTACCGTCTTTACACTTACTAACACACTATCATTCCAAGCATGATGTCCCTTTCCAAGGAACAGCCTCACCTAGCCGTATGTCTGAAGTATGAAAGATGAAGCTTCACCATCTTTGCTTCCAAGAAGCATTCTGGTTGTACTTTTCCCAAGATATATGTTTGTTATTTTGACAGTCTATGAGATATTTAGCACTCTTCTCCAACACCACAACTTGAAGGCATAAATTATCCTCTGTAATCCTTATCCAGTTTCCTGCTTTCTGATGTATATATAGCAAGTGATTGAAAAGACCATAGCCTGAATTAGGCTTACCTTAGTCCTCAAACTGCTATGATTACTTCTCAGTAATTTGGAGAGGTCCCTAACTGCAAATTTTCCCAGTTCAATATGTCTCCTGATTTTCTGACTGCTGTTATCAAGGGTGTGATTATAGATCCAAGTAAATGGAAGTCACTGTCAGTTTCAATCATTTCTCCATCTATTGTGATGTTGCCTATTGGTCCAGTGGGGAGACTTTTTTGTTTTCTTGATGTTGGGATACAACCTATGTTGAAGGCTGCAGTGTTTAACCTTCTATAACCAGTGCTTTAAGTCCTTCCCACTTTCAGCTAGCAAAGTTGTATCATCTGCATAATGAATATTATTGATGAATCTTCTTCTAAATCTGATGCCACATTCTTCATATACTCCAGCTTCTTGAACAATTTCCTCAGCATACATTTTAAATAGGTACGGAGAAAGGATACAACCTTGACACACGTTTTTCTTAATTTTAAAACATGTAGTAGATCAGAAAGACAGTCATCAGCCCAGAGCAAGGGAATATTGCATGGTCCAAAATCAGGAAAGGAGTATGCCAGGGATGCATTCTAATGCCATACTTTTTCAATCTATATGCAAAACAAATCATCCAGGAGGCTGAGCTCTATGAGCAGAAATGTGGCATCAGGATTGGAGGAAGACTCATCAGCAATCTACATTATGCAGATAACACAACCTTGCTTACCGAAACTGAGGAGAACCTGAAGCACTTGCTACAGAAGGTCAAGGACTGCAGCCTTCAATATAGATTGAAGCTCAACAACAAGTAAGCAAAGATTCTCACCAGTGGGTCCATTGACAGCATCATGATAGATGGTGAAGAGACTGAGATTGTTAACAGCTTTATCTTGCTTAACTCCTTGGTCAACACTCTTGGTACCAGCAGGCAAGAAATCAAAAGATGAATTGCATTGGGAAAATCTGCTGTCAAAACATATCATTTGGTATCCCACTAATTCTTGGACCTTATTTTTTTTTAAAAAAATAAGGTATTTACAAATGCCTAGAATGTTGATCTTTGTGTCCCATTTTCTTTTGATAACTTCTAGTTTTCCCATATTCTTACTTTCTGCATTCCATGTTCCAATTATTAATGGTTGTTTTCAGCTAGTACAAACAACAAATAAGCAAGCATATGCACAGATGCAGTTGGATTCTGGAGGGTAAGTGTTTTTAATTTATGTGAAACCTGAGTGTAAACTGGACACTTCTGATTGTATTAGAAATGAAGTATAAGCTGATTGGCTATTTCCCATTTTGTTAACAATCAGCTGTGCAAAAAGCCTCTTATTTAAGCAAACAGGATCTGGTAGGCAGGACTTTGTATTTAAAAATCAGTTGGTATTAACTGTGTTGGAGAAAAAGTTCTAAGTGGTATAGGACTTGTCTGTCAGTTTGCTGTACTGACATAACTTGGGGTTACTGTGAGACTTATATCTGTGTCACTGGTGTGTCAAATGTCATAAGGGTTTCCCATAATGGACAGGTTCTGGTGGAGCTCCCTGATTAAGATAGACTAGGAAGCATGATGAGCTATCTATTTCCTAAATAACAGGCCTTTGAAAAAAACCCTATGAACTCTAATGAAAGAGAATAGTTATAGTACTGTAATGGTCGAGCACAGATTGAAGTAGTTGAAATTCTATGAACACTAAAGAAAGAGAAGAGTTATAGTAGTGCAGTGGTAGAGCACAGACTGGAAGTCAGTTAAAAGGAGAAAAATGAATAACAAACAGTTTAACAATTAGAACATGGAATGTATATAACATGAATTTGGAAAACTGGAAATTTAAAAAAATGAAATGGAACACATGAATATCAATATACTAAGCATTAATGAGATGAGATGGGCCAGCTTTGGACACTTTGAATCAGATAATCATATGGTATACTATGCAGGGAATGAAAACCAGAGGAGAAATGGTGGTGTATTCATAGTAAAAAAGTCAATTTCAATCTCTATCCTGAAATACAATGATGTAAGTGATAGGATAATATCCATATGCATACAAGGAAGACCTGTTAACATGATCATATATGCTCCTATATCTACAACCAAGGAGGAAGAATTTGTGAATTTTTACCAAATTTTGTAGTCTGAAATTGACTGAACACACAATCAGGATGTGTTAATGATAATTGGTGACTGGAATACAAAAGTAGGAAACAGTGAAAAAGGAACAGAAGTTAAAAAATATGGGCTTGGTGATATAAATGAAGCTGGAAATAGAATGACTAAATTTTGTACTTACAATGACTTACTCATTGCAAATCACTTTTGAAAAGACACAAACACAAACTTTATATGTGGATCTAATCTGATGGGCTGCATAGGAATCAGAATGAGTACATTTGTAGAATAAATTTTTGGAGAAGCTCAATATCAGTAGTCAAAACTAGGCCAGGGCTTCCTCAGAAAGCTGAACATAGAAATATCCTATGACCCAGCTATTCCACTACTTGGAATATACCCTCAGAATATGAGAACTGAGGTACAAAGTGAGATTTTTACACCAATGTTCATAGCAGCATTTTTCACCATCACAGAAACATGGAAACAGCCCAGATGTCCAACCACAAATGAATGGATTGAGATATTATGGTACATTCACATAATGGAACACTATGTAGCTCTCAGAAGCAATAACTTTGAAAATTATTACCTAATTTGGGAGGGACTAGAGAACATTATGCTGAGTGAATTAACTCAGTCCCACATGGATAAATATTGTTTAAAACCATTATTGTAGAATGAGTATAAAGATCCAGGAGGGGTGGGAGTGGCTGGATGCAGAGGGATGTAGATGTGCAGGGGGAAGGGTATTTAATCATTGGGTTGTGCAATTTGATGGGGGAGGGATGAGAGAAATGAAAAGAATTTGTTCAAATTGTATTCAAATTTTATAAATAAACTAGTACAAAAATAATATTGTCAATATCATACACAATATTGTTAATAAACATCTTTTGAATATATGTATATCTCAAGACCAAAACTGGGCCAGGGGCAGACTGTGAGTCAGATCATCAATTACTCATATGCAAGTTCAAATGGAGACTGAAGAAAATGAAAATAAGCCCACAGGAACCAAGATATGATCTTGAATCAATTCTGTTCAAATTTCATAATCATCTTAAGAATAGGTTTGAGGCATTGAATACCAATGATTGAAGACCAGGTAAGCTGTGGGATGATATCAAGGATATCATCCATGAAGAAAGCAAAAGATCATTACAAAGACAGAGGAGAAAGAAAAAAAATAGATGTCAGCAGAGACTCTAAAGATTTCACTGGAATGTCGAGATGCCAAAACTAAAAGAAAACAAGTAGAAGTGAAAAAGCTAACAGAAGATTTCAAAGGACAACTTGAAAGGACGAAACAAAGTATTATAATGGAATATGCAGAAAGCTGGAATTTGAGAATAAAAAGGGAAGAACTCACTCTGCATTTCTCAAGCTGAAAGAACTGAAAAACAAATTTAAGCCTTGTGTTACAATATTGAAAGATGCTATGGGCAATACATTGAATGGCCCAGGAAGCATCAAAAGAAGATGAAGGGAATACACAGAGTCACTGTACCAGAAAGAATTTATTAATACTGAAAAATTTCAGGACGTACCATATGAACAGGAGCTGATGGTAACGAAGGAGGAAGTGGAAGCTGCATTGAAGGCATTGGCAAAAAACTAAGGTCCCAGGAATCGATGGGATACCAATTGACTTGTTTCAATTAACAGATGCGGATTTGGATGCACTCACCAGTCTATGCCAGGAAATTTGGAGGACAGCTGTCTGGTCAGTGGATTGGAAGAGGTTCATATTTGTTCCCAATCCCAGGAAAGGGGATCCAATTGACTGGAATTATGGAACAATATCATTGATACCACATGCAAGCAAAATACTGCTGAAGATCATTTAAAAATGGCTGGAACAGTACATAGAAAAAGAACTGTCAGAAGTTCAAGGATTTAGAAGAGGCCGTGTCACCAAGGATAGAATTGTTGATGTCAGATGGATTCTGGTTGAAAATAAGAAATACCAGAAGACTGTCTATTTGTGCTTTATTGATTACACAGAGACATTTAACTCTGCATATCATGACAAATTGTGGCTGATCTTCTTCTCAGTAGAAGAATGAGAATCCCAGAGCAGTTAATAGTGCTCATGAGGAAGCTCTACCTGGAACAGGAGGCTGTTTTGCGAACAGAGCAGGGGAACACTGCATGATTGTTTGGAATTGGGAAGGAAGTGTGTGAGGTTTATACTTTCTCTCCATGCCAATTCAGTCTGTATGCTGAAGCTGGACTCTATGAAGAGGAATGTGGCATTGGGATTGGAGGAAGACTCATCAATAACCTGCATTATTCAGATGACACAACCTTGTTTGCTGAAAGTGAGGAGGACTTGAAACACTTTTTGCAGCAGATCAAGGAATGCAGCCTTCAGTATGGATTGCATCTCAATGCCAAGTAAACAAAGATTTTTTCCTACTGAACTGATAACAGTGTCATAATGAATGGACAAGAGATTGCAAATGTCAAGAGTTTCATCTTGCTTGGATCCACAGTTAACACCCTTGGTACCAGCAGTCAAGAAATACGAGACAAATTGCACTGGGAAAATCTGCAGTTAGGGATATTTCCAAACTATTGAGGAGTAGTGATATCATTTTGAAGACTAAGATGTGTCAGATTCAGGCCATAGTCTTTACGATTACTAGCTATGCATCCAAGAGCTGGACAGTAAATAAGAATGATAGAAAAAGAATTGATGCCTTTCAGCTATAGTGGTGGAGAAAAATACTGAACATTGCATGGACAGCCAAGAGAATAGACAAATATGTTTTGGACAGGGTGCAGCTGGAGTGTTGTTTGGAAGCAAGAACGGTGGGGTTTTGCCTCACATACTTAGATCATGTTGCTAGAAGATGCTGCTCCTTGGAGATGGACATGGTGCTGGGAAAGGTGGAGGGTTAGCAAAGGAGAAAAAATCCCTCAACCACCAGGTAGATTGACACGGTGACTGTTACAATGGGCTCCTGTGTGTCAGGAAGCGTGTGGATGGTCAGCATAGATCAGAATTCAGATCATTTTGTTCATTGGGTCGCTATGAATGTACTTGACTTGAGGGCACCTAACAATAACAACATATGTATCTAGCTATAAAATAATTATAGCACGCAAAACATTCTCCAGTATGAAACACTAACAGGCATACCTCTTACAGCAAACACAAGTACAAATAGGCATATAATTATCACTGCACAGGACATCTTCATCTTTTTCTGGCCTGGCTGAGACCCATGAATCCTCGATGGAGGTATTTGGCATGGACCGTAGCTCAGCTGGGTCTTTGGTGCTGGTACGTGGTGAAGCGGAATTCTATGGAGACGAATGTGGCATAAGGAATGAAGGAAGACTCATCAACAACCTGCATCATGTTGATGACACAACTTCATTTGCTGAAAGTAAGGAGGATATGAAACACTTTCTAACAAAGATCAAGGACTACAGCTTTCGGTATAGATTGAATATCAACGTCAAGAAAACAAAGTTCCTCAATAGGCAACATTATGATAAATGGAAAAAGATTGAAATTGTCAATCATTTCATCTTACTTGGATTCACAATCAACACTCTCGGTACCAGCAGTCAGGAGATCAGAAAACATAATACTTTGGACAAATCTATTGTTATAGACTTCTCCAAAATACTAAAGAGGAACGATATCAATTTGAATTATACGATGTGCCTGATTCAGGCCATCATTTGTTCAGTCACTTTGCTGTGCACCTGAAAGTTGGGCAATAAGGATGCTATTGTAGTTAGGTGCCATTGAGTGAAGTACAACTCATAATGACCCTATAAACAAAAGATCTGAACTCTGTTCTATCCTGGGACATCCTCACACTTCCTGACACACAAGAGCCCATTGCAGCGGTCACCACGTCAATCCACCTGGTGGTTGAGGGTCTTCCTCTCCTTTGCCGACCCTCCAACATTCCCAGCATTGTGTCATTCACCGAGGACTAGCACCTCCTAGCAACATGTCTAAAATATGTGAGGTGAAGCCTCATCATTCTTGTCTCCAAAGAGCACTCTGGCTGCACCCTCTCCAAGACATATCCATTTGTTCTACTGGCTATCTGTGGGAGGTTCAGGGCTCTTCTCCAATACTACAGCTCAAAGGCATCAATTCCTCTTCATTTTCTGTCATCCTTAATCATTGTCCAGCTCTCAGATGCATTGCTAGTAATCAGAAAGACTATGGCCTGAATCAGATGCACTTTAGTCCTCAAACTAACATCATTACTCCTCAAAAATTTGGAGAGATCCCTAACTGCAGATTTTCCCAGTGCAATGTGTCTCCTTATTTACTGACTGCTGGTACCAAGGGTGTTAATTAAGATGAAGTTGTTGACAGTTGCAATCTCCTGTCCATCCATTGTGATGCTGTCTATCAGTTCAGTGGTAAGAGTCTTTGTTTTCTTGACATTGAGATGTAATGCATACTGAAGGTGGCATTCCTTGATCTTTTGAAACAGGTGCTTCAAGTCCTCCTCACTTTCAGCAAGCAAGATTGTGTCCTTTGCATAATGTAGGTTCTTGATGAGTCTCCCTCAAATCCTGATACCACACTCCTTCTCATAGAGTCAAACTTCTCAGATAATTTGCTCAGCATACAGACTGAATTAGTATGGAGAGTGAATACAACCCTGACACACCCCCTTCTCAATTTTAGACCATACAGTCAGTGTTCTCCTGCTCTTTCATACAACAACCTCCTGGTCCGGATACAGGTTCCTCATGAGACAGAAGAATAATTGATGCCTTTAAATTGTAGTGTTGCAGAAGAGAACTCAATATCAATACACTGCCAAAAGAACAAACAGATATATCTCAGAAAAAGGTCAGCGATAGTTCTCCTTTAGGCAAAGATGGTGAAGTTTCATCTTACATATTTTTGCTATGTTGCTGAGAGAGGTTAGTTAGTAATTAGAAAGTGATGTCATGCTTGAAAAGGTAGAGGATCAGCAAAAGAAAGGAAGAGTCTTAATGATATGGATTGATGTAGTCACTATGGCAATGTGTTCAATTGTGTCAGAGCATACATAGCACACACAGCACAGGATGGGATTCAGGTCTGTTTTTAATTGAGTCACTAAGAGTCATACTTAACTCAATCACACTTACAAGCAATGCTAACTGATGGATTAGTAGTAAGACACTTATGCTGTGAAACCAAAGCATCGCGGTTTGAATCCACTAGCTTCTCCATAGAGAAAAATGAGCACTATACTCCTATGCAATTTAGTGCCTCTGAAAACCCACTAGAGGATTAGCTATGCGGTATTTCTGGCTTTATGATATACATAGAAAAGGATGAAGGCATCTAAGGAATTTTCTTAATAGTAGTAATGTACCATTGAGTTTGAATTGACCTTTCGTTTGATTTTCAGAGGCAGTAAATCACACGGAAGGAGATTGCCTGTCTTTCTTCTATAAAGCAGCTCATGAATTTAAAGTGGTTTTAGGTTGGCAATACTGCTCTTTATCATTAGGCCACCAGAACTCTTTTAACAGAGACAAAACCAATGGGACAAAAATAATGATGTAAGTTTTAGACCAAGGTGTGCTTGAATAAAGATTTGGTGTTTTCAGTTCATTCTTTTATGCCTGAAGTTTGGACAATGAATAAGGGTTACAGAAGAAGAACCAATGCCTTTGAATTGTGGTGGTAAAGAGTAGTGAACAGTCCATGAACTGCCAAAAAAATAAGTAATCCGTCTTGTAGAAAGTGCAACTAAGGTCTTCCTTAAAGTCAAGGATGATGAAATGTCATTGTGTACACTTGGTGCATGATGTCAGGAGGAGCCAGTTTTTGATAGAGACATTATTCTAGGAAAGATGTAAGGTCTGACAAAGAGAAGCAAACCTTAAAGATGATGATTTAACAGAGTGACAGTAAAAATGAGCTTGAACATTTTAGAAATTTTGATGATGGCTTAGGATAGGGCAAGGTTCAGAGATTTTTTGTTTATAGGGTTGTTATGAATTGTGGTATGTTGTTATTGCTGTGTACCATCAAGTTGGAACTGGCCCATAGCTGACCCTCCAGTGGGTTTTCAGAGAGTGCAAATCACATAGGAGGAGATTGTCCATCCTTCTACCATGGAGTAGCTGGTAGATTTGAACTGCGTGTTTTTGAGATTACAGTGCCGTTTTTTACCACCAGACCACCAGAGCTTCCTTAAGAGTAATGGTCTACTTAAAAATACTTAACAAGAACAACAAATAAATGAAATAAATAAAAAAATGTAGAGAGAAAAATAAAAGAAGACAATATTCTGGAAAAGATAATAGAAGATAAATTCTATAACTAAACACAAATGTCAGCTTGAAGACTAAGGTAAGCCTGATCCAAAGCAACTTCTCAGTTGCTTGCTATGCAATTGAAAGCTAGGTAATGACTAAGGATGACAAAAGAAGAATCAATGCCCTTGAGTTGTGGTGTTAAAAAAAAGCACTTAATATCCCATGGACTACCCAGGGAACAAAAAAGTCTGTCTTGGAGAAAGCAAAACCAGAGTTTGCTTAGAAGCAAGGATGATGCAACTGCTACCATATATTTTGAGCGTGTTGTCAGGAGGGGCAAGTTGTTTGAAAAAGATACTGTGCTGGGAAAGATGGAGGATCAGTGTAAAAGAGAAAGACCTTCTAAGAAATGGATTGACAGAGTGTCTATAACAATAAGCTTAAGTGTGTCAGAGATGCTTCAGACGGTACAGGGTAGGTCAGGTTTCAGATCCATTGTTCACAGAATTACTATGAGTCAAAGTTGACTCAACAGCACATAGCAGCAGCAACAACAACAACAGACCAAACGAGAAGCCTTAAAAATGAAAACTCATTTTATACAATGTCTGAGAGATGATTTTTT
>NW_006399792.1:4804769-4809240 GCF_000299155.1 Elephantulus edwardii | reverse complement strand
AGGGGTTTGTGCGGGGAGAAGGGTGGAACAATGAATGAATGGAATCCCAAAATCTCTGTAGATGTTCATTGAAATGAAAAATAAACAACCTAAATTAAAAAAAAAATAGAAAATTAGAACTGTGGTTCAAAATGTTCACCGTCTATATAGAAGGGATCACAGAAAAAGAACATGAAAAATACAAAAAAGTCAAGTAATGAGAGGAATAAATTAGGAAAGTATTCCAGAACTGGAGATAGGAGTTTCTACATTGGTAAATGCCACTGATTGTCAAGATGGAAGTATGAAAAAAGGGTTCTGTTAAAAAGGGTATACTCCTAAAAGCTTCCAAGGAAGAAAACAAGGAAGAGATCACAATTAAAGCTGCTTACATCATCTCTTGAACAATCCTGGATTCTAGGAGAAAACAAAATGACATACTCAAAACTCTTCATGAAATAATTTCTAGCTTGGAATTTCATACTCAGCCAAACTATGTAGTAAAGATATTTATAATGCGTATTGTCTTTGTGCATCATTGAGTTGAAACTGACCCATAGGTTATCCTCCAGCAGGTTTTCAGAGGTTCTAAATCACAAGGGGGGAGATTGCTCATCTTTCTCCTGTGGAGCAACTGGTGGATCCAATCCACTTACCTTTGGATTGGCAGTCTAATTCCTTACCACTAAATCAACAAATCTATCAAGGTAAAATGTCCTAAAAATTATCCAATACCTCAAAAAGTTGTGGGTGACTATTCTACTTTCTTATTCTCAGTTATACTCAGAAATTCTGAAGGAATAAATTTTATTTTTTAACTGCTCCACATGTCGTTTTGTAAGGCTGACATTTATGAATGCTGTTTATAAATAATTTTTTTGTGGTTGTTGTTAGACTGTCTAGTTGCCTATGACTCATACTGAGCCTATGAACAATCTTGGCCCAATCAGCACCATCATTAAGGTCTATTCCACACTCAAGTAGACTCTACAATACTGAATAGTGTTACTTTGGCTTATAAAACAACTCTTATTTCTTTGGTTGTTATTTATCAGTATGTATCCATTGTTGATTTTCAGCATTGTTTTAGTAATACAAGTAAAAATATTTCATCTTGTTGCTCTTTGATCACATATTTTAAAGACGCTTGTTGCTTATATGTTTATAAAGGAAAGTAAGATACATTATTCACACCACAGCAAAAATATTTCCAACTGTTAAGATGTTGAACTGAGAACATGAAATATTAATAAATTAAAGACAAAATTTAATATTCCCTATTGTAATTATCATCTAGACTAGGTACTAATTAGTCACCATCTTATGGGTAGTAATTAAGTGTTTACTGCCATCAATAAAAAGGATCTGTAGTTGATTGCTTTACACTCTGGATGCTGGATCAAGGACAAGTGAGGACATGGTAAGCAAGAAAAAGAGTCTTGTCAAGGCCAGTAGAGATTACACATGAGAGAAAGTCAGCTACAGTCTGATTTAGAAGCACTCTGATACTCAAAAGATAATGCTGAACTTTAGAATAATAGAAAGTAAAGTTGACTTTAGATGATGGAAACAAAAATTTTCAGAGAAAATACAGCAAGCCACTCAATAACCAAGTTACAGCTATTTGTTTTTACTTTGCATATATCTAACAGTAATTTTGTGCTATTTTCCCGTCTATAACAAAGCTTTTTTTCCAGTTTTGTGAAGAATGATTTAAGATTGCGGCATGCTTGTGATTTCCTATGGGGATATCTGCAAGGACTGTGATAAGCATGGTATACTATTACCAATAGTCCAAAAGAGAGCCTTCTGTGACTGTACAGATCCTAGCTAACAGGTAGTCATTTCACTGAGTCTTGTTATTTATGCTTCCAAGGTAATGCCAAGGCTGATTGTTACTTTTGTGTGGTAATCTCCAAGCTAATCACTGACAAATCTGGTGGTGTACTCAGAGCTATATAAGTGGAAAGACCATGTAGGACCATGAAGAATGAATGCCATTGTGATAAAGATGCTAATCATCTCTTGCTATACACATCCCTTTTCAGAGAATATAATTCTTCTAATTCTTGGAAGAAGTAGTTCTATGTGTATTATACAATTTCATTCTTTGGTGGCCTAGTGGTAAGAAGCTATACTGCAATCCTCTAGGGATGTAGTTCAAATCTACCAGCTGCTCTGCGGGAAAAGGATAAGCAATTTCCTCCCATGTGATTAACTGTCTCAGAAAACCCATCAGAGGGTCAAACAGGGATCGGTTCTGACTTGACGGTAGACAATGACAACAAAAACAAGCCCGATTTAATTCTTTATTGTTGTTGTTATGTGCTGTTGAGTCAAGTATGATTCACAGTGATCCTATAAACAACAGATCCAAACCCTAGCCTGTGCCATCTTCATAATCTCTGACCCGACTGAACCCATTGCCTCAATTTCTGTTTCAATCCATCTTGTTGAGGGTCTTACTCTCTTTGCTAGCCCTCCACCTTTCTGATCATGATGTGCCTTTCCAATGAATGGCCTCTCCTAGCAACATGTCCAAAGTATATGGGATGAGGCTTTGTCATCTTTGCCTCCAAGGAGTACTATGGTTGCACTTTCTCCAAGACATAGTTGCTTGTTCTTTTTGCAGTTCATGGACTGTTTAGTACTCTTCTCCAATAACAGAGCCCACAAACACCTATTCTTCTGTCATGCTTGTTCTTTGTCCAGCTCTCAACAACCAAGAAAGTGATTTAAAAGACTGTGGCCTGGACCTTACCATAGCTCTGCTGAAAACCAACAAGGCCTGTGTGGCATGGCCTGCCTGGGAGCCTCTTCCAGCCACCGCTCCCCCAGTGTCTGATGAAGGCTTTGACTCAACCCAGGCACACTCACACTCTGGCCAGTGACAGAAGCACTGCCTGCCAGGCTGAAGGGCTGCAGTTTGACTGCCCAGGTGCTCCCTCCACTGACCAGCTCTAGGAGCACAAATATTACAGGAACTTTTAGGAAAACACTGCTGTCTAGCTACACCACACAGGACCCTTATGTTCAAGCATAAGGGGCTGGAACAGCTTGAGCTGGGTGGAGATGTCATTTCTAGAAGGGAACCACAGGATTCCTGGTTTGTCATTCAGATACTTTGGGAGAAACACTGCTGTCTAGCTGCCATTTCACTGCCTAGCTACCGTCCCCCACTGTCCAGTGCCAGGAGCACCAATATCACAGGTACTTTGGGGCAAATACCCCTGTCTAGCAACACCACGTTGGACCCATTAAACTCAAGTGGGAGGGTCTGGGACAGGACAAGCTGGGCCAAGTCTCAGTTTCTGGAAAGCAACAGAATTCCCTGTTCTGTCATTGGGATACTTTAGGGGAAACACTGTTGTCCGGCCCTCAGCCCTGCACACCTTGGGCCAAGAAGTGAGCACAAATATACAGGTCCTTCACAAAATGTTGCCATGCTCTGGGCCACTAACTAGTTATTAACAATCTAACATCTACTAAGAAAAAAACTCACATAATGTCAAGAAAGTAGCAGTCTGCCTCAGTCATCATATAAAAAAACAAAACAAAACACAACTTTTTCCTAAAAATGCAGACCCAATGAATAATCCAGAGAGAGAGAATCAGAAGAAATATGCCGCTGTGGAGTTATTTGAACAGCTACAAAAGATGCAAGTATGGAAGTATCAATGGAAGCCATTAAGAGAGCAAACACGCCAGAGACAATTAATTAACCCCAGAAGAATTAACTAACGAAGAGCAACTTGAACAGCTATGGAAGAAAATGCAAAAGATGGAAGAAAGAACTGATACTATAGATAAAGAGGTACAAGAACTTAAAAAATCATCACAAGATAGAGAGAGTACAGCCAGCACAGTACTGGACATAACAGAAAAGCATGAAAATGAAAATGGCAGAAGTGTCCAACACACTGGTAGGGCAAACACATAGAACTGAAGACATGGAACATAGAATCAGTGAACCAGAAGACAAGAGCCTCGCTGGAAACATACTAGAAGGAAAAATCAGAGATGGGACATAAAGAAAATGAAGAAAACTTTAGATTAATATGGGATGACATCAAAAGGAATAGCATACATATGACTGGAATTCCAGAACATGGGAGTGACAGAGAAATCACTGAGAAAATGTGGAAGAAGTAATAAAGGAAAACTTCCTAGGTATTTTGAAGAACAGGTAAATCTATATCCAAGAAGCATAGTGAACACCAAATAGACTAGACTCCAAAAAGAAAAAAAAAAACAAGAGATAGCAAAGTGAAATTATCCAAGCTAAAAAATAAGGATAGAATTGAAAAGAAGCACAAGAAAAACAGTCACCTACAAAGAGGAAGCAAATAGAATAAGTTCTGATTTCTCAGCAGAAACCATGAGAGCTAGAAGACAATGGGATGGCATATATGGAAAGTTGAAAGAAAACATTTGCCAGCTAACTATGCCCAGCAAAGCTCTCCCTTAAATGTTGTTGTTGTTGTTATGTGCC
>NW_006399792.1:4801778-4803239 GCF_000299155.1 Elephantulus edwardii | reverse complement strand
CATCCTTGATTACAGCAACTCTAGGTTTGAATCTGTTCTTCAGTTCCTTGAGCTTCAGAAATGCTGAGTGAGAACTTAAGGAATTTGTGAAAACAAGAACAAAACTACAAACAATTTTAAGTCCTTCACATGGAGATGCCAAAGTAAAGTGGATGGCCCATATTAATCAGAAACAACAGAAAAAGAAACACAGCAAAATGACAAAAGTAAGACTTGGCCTGACAATAATCCCTTAATGTGAATGAACAAAATACACCAATCAATAGAAAAAAGGAGTAGCAGAATGCATTAAAAAAACAAAGCCCAGCAATATGCTTCCTACAAGAGATACATCTTAAAAACAAAGAAAAAGACAGACTTACAATCAAAGGCTGGAAAAGAAAGCATACTAAGCAAACGGCAGGAATGGGAACTGTAATTTCTGATAAAACATACTTTAGAATGAAAATTACCATAAAAGATAAGGAAAGGCATTACATATTGATTAAAAGTACAATAGACCAAGAAGACATAACCTTTAAGCACAAAATGTTAGATCTGCAAAATACGTAAAACGATGATTAACAGAATTGAACAAAGAAACAAACAGAATTGAACAAAGAAACAGACAGCATCATAATAGTGGTGGGAGATATCAATACACCACTATTACTAAAGGTTAGCCCAAAAGAAACTCAGCAAAGATGCAGAAAAACTAAACTATATAATTAGCCACCTCGACCTAGTGGATGTATACAGGATAGTGCACTCAAATAAAACTCAATTCACTTTCTTTTCAAGTGCACATAGTACATTCTTCAGAACTGATCACATATTAGAACACAAAGGAAGCTTCAACAAATTAAAACACATTGAAATAATACAAAGCACCTTCTCACACCACAGTGTCATAAAACTGGAAATTAAACACAAGAGGGTAAAACTTAAAAAACCACCATGTGAAAGAGGAATAACTCTCTGCTAGAACATGATAGGGTTATAAAAGAAATAAATAATGGAATAAAAATGTTCCTTGAAACATATGAAAATGAAAACATGACATATCAAAACCTCTGGGATACACCTAAGGCAGTTCTCAAGGAGCAGTTCATAGCAATAGGCACACATATAAAAAATGAAGAAGGAAGAAAGAGCCATTAACTAACTCAATACCATCATGAAATAGAAAAAAATTAACACTATAGTCCTACAGCCTCTAGAAGAAAAGAAATTATCAGGACAAGAGCTGAAACAAATGAGATACAAAACAGAAAAACAATTGAGATCATCAATAAGACCAGGAGCTGGTCTTAAAATTGGCAAACCATTGTTGTTGTTGTTATGTGCCGTCGAGTCATTAGCGACTCATAGTGACCCTATGTACAACAGCCCTAAACCGTGATCTATCCTGTCCCAATCTCATTGCCTCTGACAAACCCATCCCGAGTACTCCAGTCACTGAATCAATCCACCTCATAGAGG
>NW_006399792.1:4784982-4799755 GCF_000299155.1 Elephantulus edwardii | reverse complement strand
TCCTGGCCTAGTTTTCACAGCTGATATTGAGATATTGAGCTTCTCCAGCGGTTTTTTTTTTCCACAGACGTAATCGATCTGATTCCTATGCATACCATCAGGTGAAATCCATGTGTATAATCTATGTTTATGGCAAACCATTAGAAATTTTTAAAAAAGAAGAAAAAAACAACACCACAAACCACCACACAACAGAAGACACAGACAACTTGATTAAGAAATGATAGAGGTGACATCACAAGAGAAACAGATGACATTAAATCAATAATTCAAAATGCTATGAAGAGCTATACTCTTCATAGAACACCTAGGAAATGGACAAATTTCTTGAAACTCATGCCCTACCCAGATTGACAAGGGCAGATGTAGAACACTTGAACAGATCCATCATAAAAGAAGAAATTGAACAGGTCATAAAAAGACTTCTCTATAAGAAAAGTCCTGGACCAGATGGCTTTATAGATGAATTCTACCAAACTTAAAGAGGGGATCTATCATCAATATTACCAAGAAAGAAAACTAAAGACCAATATCTTTTATGAAGATAGATGCAAAAATTCTTAACCAAATCCTAGCCAATAAAATTCAAAAGTACACAAAAAACAATTCATTATTATTAAGTGGGATTCAATAACAGGTATGCAAGGGTAGCTCAATATAAGAAAAACAGTGTAATTAATCATATTAATAGAGAAAATAACAAGAACCATATGATCTTGGAAATTAATGCAGAAAATGCATTTGACAAAATCCAACACCACTTCCTGATGAAACACTCAGCAAAATTGGAGTAGAAGGGAATTTTCTCAATATAGAAAAAAGTATATATGCAAAACAAAAAGCCAATATCATTCTCAATGGGGAAAGACTAAAAGCATTTTTCTTGTAAAAGGAACCAGAGAAGGATGCCCACTGACACTACTTCTAGTCAATATTGTATTAGAAGTACCTGCTAGGGCAATACAACAAGAGAAGGAAGCAGATGATTGATTGTGTACACAGAAAACTCCAAGGACTCAAAAACAACAACAAAAAACTCTGTTAAAACTAGTAGATCAATTTAGTAGAGTGGCAGGATATATGATGAATATCCAAGAAAATCAGTGAGATTCCTCTGCAGTAACAAATAGAACTCAGAGAACGAAACCAAGAAAGCAGTAATATTTACAATGTTGTTGTGATGTGCCATCAAATTGCTTGCAACTCACAGCAACCCAATATACAACAGTTCTGAACCCTGCTCTATCTTGTGCCGACCTTATTTTCTCTGATACACCAACAATCTCTTCACTGAATCAATCCATCTCATTAAGGGGCTTCCTCTCTTGCGCTGCCCTCCATCCTCCAAAGCATGATTTTCCTCTCCAAGGACTGATCATTCCTTGCAACATACCCAAAGTATGTCAGATGAAGCTACAGTAGCCTCCACGAAGTAGCCAGGCATCACTCTTTCTAGGCCGAAACTGTTTGTTCTCCTAGCAGTCCATATTCAATACTCTTCTCCAGCACCACAGTTCAAAGGCATCAATTCTCCTTTTATCATCTCTGTTCATTGTTCAGCTTTCTGAGGCTTAGAAACTAATTGAAAACTATCAGAAATACGAGCTAGGATTAGCAGAGGTTGTCTCGCTATAGACATTATTGCCGATGTCAGACCTTGGCAGAAAGATGAGAGTACCAGAAGAACATCTATCTGTGTTTCATTGACTATGCAAAGGTGTTTGACTGTGTGTATCACAACAAATTGTGACTAACATTGAGGAAAACGGGAATCTCAGAATATTTAACTGTGTTTATGTGAAATCTATAATTGGACAAGGAAGCAGTCCTCAGAACAGAGCAATGAAACACTGCATAGTTCAAAATTAGGAAATGAGTGAGTTACGGATGCATCCTGTTCCCATACCTTTTTAATCTGTATGCAGAACAGATAATTTGGGAAGCAGGGCTTTAGGAGGAAGAATGTGGCATCAGTATTGGAGGAAGACTCATCAACAACCTACATGATACTCACATGACACAACCTTGCTTGCTGAAACTGAAGAAGACCTGAAGTGCTTGCTGCAGGTGGTCAAGGACTGTAGTGTTCAATATGGATTGAAGCTCAACATCAAGAAAACAAAAATTTTTACCACTGAGCCAATTGTCAGTACCATGATAGATGGAGAAGAGATTAAGGTTGTTATCGGTAACAATTTGCTTGCCTCCACAATCAACACTCCTAAGATCAGCAGTCAGGAAATCAAGATGTGAATTGCATTGGGAAAATCTGCTGTCAAGAACCTCTCCAGAGTGTTGAAAAGCATCAGTGTTAGTCTAGAGAATAAGGTGCTCTGAATCCAGTCTATGGTCTTCACAATTACTTGTTATGCTTCAGAGAGCTGACAATGACTAAGGACGACAGAAGAAGAATCAATACCTTCAAGTTGTGGTGCTGTAGAAGAGTCTTGAGCATACCATGGACTGCCAAGAAAACAAATAGGTCTGTCTTGGAGAGAGTGAAAAAAAAAGTTTCTCCTTGGAGGCTAAGATTTTGAAGTTCTGTCTCATATACTTTGAGCGTATGGCCAGGAGAGATTGGTCCTTTGAGAAGAACATCATTCTTGGAAGGGTGGAAGAACAGTGCAGCAGAGGAAGACCCTGGATGAGATGGATTGATATAGTAACTGGGACAATGGGGGTTGGTGTGTCGGAATTTGTGAGACTGGCTCAGGACAGAGAAGGGTTAAGAGCTGCTCCACATAGGGTCACTATGGGTCACAGGTGACTCAATGATACATAGTAACAACAACATCATGGCCTGGATCAAGCTGCCTTAGTCTCCAGATTGATATTGTTGCTTTTCATTACTCTGGGAAGGTCTCTTACAGAAGACTATTTACAATAGTAGCCAACCACAAATTGAGATAGTTGGGAGTGAACCTAACTAGAGATACAAAAGAACTAAACAATGAAAGCTACAGAACTATATTGCAAGACACAAAGACCTAAAGAAATGGTAAAACGTGTCCTGTTCATGGATAGGAAGACTCAATGTGAAAAGACCGTGAAAATGACAATCCTATCAAAAGCAATCTACATGCTCAACACAGTCCTAATACAGATACCAAATCAATTTTTCAAAGAGATTGAAAGGGAAACTGTCAAGTTTATTTGAAGAGGAAAGAGACTACAAATAAGTAAAGCAGTTCTGAAAAACAGATATTAAGTGCGAGGTATAGCACTCCTTGACTTCAAAACCTCCTACATGTCAATAGTAACCAAAACAGCATGGTATTGGTTCAATGACAGGCACATAGACTAATGGAACATAACTGAGAACCCAAATACAAAGCCAGCTATCCGTGGTCAACTGATATTCAAGAAGAAATGAAACCTATAAAATGGGGAAATGACAAGCTCTTCAACAAATGATGCTGGCAAAATGGATAGCTACCTGCAGAAAGCTGAAACAGGATCCACATCATATACCATACACAAAAATCAGCTCAAGGTAGACCAGAGACCTGGAAGTAAAGCCCCAAACCATAAAATTCCTCAGAGACAAACTGGATTAAGCTTAGACTGCCTTGTGTTTGGTATAAAGAGACTGTCAAATATAGCCAGAAATGCACAATCTGGAGAGGTTACATTGATGAACGGGATCTACTAAAGATTAAATCTCTGTATCAAAAACTTTTTCCAATAGAGTGAAAAGAAAACCTACTGACTGGGAAAAAACATTTAACTATACCATTTCAGACAAGTGTCTCATATGAAAAGTTTATAGAATCCTACAGGGCCACATGGAAAGAATTTTTTTTAATGCTTTAGATTTTGCTATTTTATTAGTATTTTTGTTTTTACATCTTTATTTTTTAATTTACTTTTTCAATTATTATTAATTTTAATGAACATTTACAGAGATTTTGGATTTCCATTTATTCATTGTTGCACTTTTCTCCCCACCCCCCTACCCCCACCAGAGGAAGATATTCAGATGACAAGCAGACACATGAAGAAATGCTCTAAATCACAGGCTATAAGAAAGATGCAGATTTAAACCACAATAAGATATCACCTCACTCAAGTAGCAGTGGCAAAGTTTAACAAGACAGAAAGTAATAAATGTTGGAGAGGATGTGGAGAGATAGGAACTCTTATACATTGTTGGTGGTATTGTAAAATGGTACAGCCACTCTGGAAGGAAGTTTGATGTTTCCACAAAAAAGCTGATTATAGAAATTCCATAAGATCCAGCTATTCCACCGCTTGGAATATATCCAGAGAAAATGAGAACCAAGACACAAATGGAGATTTGTACACCAATGTTCAGAACAGTATTGTTCACCATCACAAGAACATGGGTGCAGCCCAAATGTCTAACTGCAATTGAATGGATTGAGAAATTATGGTACATTCACATCATGGAATACTGTACAGCATGCAGGAGCAACAGTTTTGTAAATTATTACCTAACTTGGGATGGACTGGAGAGTATTATGTTAAGTGAACTAGCTCAGTCCTGTAAGGACAAATATAGTATAAGATCATTATTTAGAACATGTATAAGGATCCAAGGGGGTGAAGAGAGGAGCAAAAAAGTGGTTGGATGAGCGAGGGTGGGAAGGGTTGGGGTGGAGGATCACACAGTTTAATGGGTGGAGGGAGGGGTTGATAAAGAAAATGAGAAAGATCTGTTGGGAAAAACAATGTATATGAACTTTATAATTAAACTATTTTTTTAAAGACTATGGCCTGAATTAGGAACACATTAGTCATCAGACTGATGTCCTTCCTTCCCAACAATTTGGAGAGGTCCCTGACTGGAGACTTTTCCAGTGCAATACATTTCCTGACTGCTGGTTCCAAGTGTATTGATTATGGATCTAAGTAAGATGAAGTTATTGACAATTTCAAACTTTATATATTAAGATGTTACCTATTGGCCCAGGGGTAAGAATTTTTTAGTTTCTTGATGCTGACATACAATCCATATTGAAGGCTGCAGTCTTCGAACTTCTGCAGTAAGCATTTCAAGTCTTGCTCACTTTCAGCAAGCTAGAAGGTGCCATCTACATAACAAATGCTATTGATGACTTCCCCTTTATTCTCAATGCCTCATTTTTCTTCAGAGTTTATCATTTCATTTAATTTGTCCAGCATACAGATTAAATAGGTATAGAGAAAGGATATAACCCTCTTGTATGCCTTTCTTAATTTTAAAACATGTAGTGTTTCCTTGCTCTGTTTGCACAACAGCTTCTTAGTCTAGGTATAGGTTTTGCATGAAAACGATTGAATATTCTGATTGAATTCTTTAGGCTGACTTAATTAATGCATTAGTATTTTTATAACTGGATCTGGGATGAAAATATGAAACAAGACAAACCTGGAATATGAAGGTAGAGTATGAAAAGGATGACAACCTTTGTTGTTGTTAGGTGCCATAGAGTTGAACATAACTCATAGCAACCCTATGAACAGATAGGAATCTTGTCTTATCTTGTGCCAACCTCACAAGCCCATTGCTGTAATCACAGTCAATCCACCTGGTTGAGAGCCTTCCTCTCCTTCGTCGTCCCTCTACCTTTCCAAGCATGAGATCCCTCTCTAAGGAATAACCTATCCTAATAACATACCTATAGTAAGTAAGACAAAGCTTCAACATTTTGGCCTCCAAGGAGCACTCTTAGTAGTAACAAAACAGTAGTAGGTACTGAAATAATGTCATGTAGACTTGAGATGTGACTTTGCTGGGTCACATGCAGTCTTGGTATCATAGATCCGTGGAAAGGCAATAGAGGAGGTAAAAAAGATATTAAGCTAATGATATGTTATGCAGGTTGATACAACCTTGCTTGCTGAAGGTGAAGAAGAATTGAAACACTGTAGAAACGAAAAGATTATGGTCTTCAATATAGATTGTATATCAACATTAAAGAAACAAAAATCCTCAATACTAGATCAATAAACAAAAATGGGATAAATAGAGAAAAGATTAAAAGTGTCAATGATTTAATTTTAGTTAGATCCATGACCACCACCCATGGTAATAGTCCTCTAACAATCAAATACTTGTTTTATTGGGAAAATCTGTGCCCAAAGACCTATCCAAAGTGCTAAGGAGCAAGGACGTCAGCTTAACGACTCTGATGTCCATCTGATCCAAGCCATGATTATATCAATTACTTGATCTATTTCTGCAAGCTGGACAATGACTAAGGATGACAGAAGAAGAATTGATGCCTTGAATTTGGTATTGGAGAAAAGTACTGACTATCTCATGGACTGTCAAAAGAATCAAGTCTGCAATGGAGGAATTGTAACTAGGTTGCTGATTAGATGGGAGGACGGTGAAACTTCATCTCACATACTTTGGGCATGTTATCAGGAGGGGTCAGTCCTTGGAAAAGGAATCATGTTGAGAAAGGTCAGAGAACGAGAAGACCCCTAACAAGATGGATTAACACAGTGACAGTAAAAATGGACTCCAGCATATCAGAGCAGAGAGTATGAGGATTTAACAGGATAGGGTAAGGTTCAGATCTTTTGTTCTTATGGTTGCTAAGAGCCAGTCAACTTGATGGCATTTTACAACAGCAACAAACTAACGTTAGACTACTACGTAGAGAGCGAAGTGTCACAGTGACTACTTTTTCATGTCCAGTTCTCGTTCAGAGTCCTGACTTAGATAACTTAAGAGGATAAACTGAAAATACTGTTTATCTAGTATAGCTTCACTGTCACTCTCTCATTAACAATTTTCATTATTCCATTTAATTTTTCCAATTAAAGAATAATAAAGTTGACCCAAATCCAGGCCATTTAAAGTATAATGAGATGTCTCCAGTCTATTGCAATCACATAATTCTGCAATTATAGCTGACCTTTGAACAACACAAATTTGAAGTGCACAGGTCCAATTATCGGTGGATTTTTTTTCCAAATGCCAGTCTTAATCATCTCTGAGGGAACAGTTTGTCTCTCCGTTAAATGCCGTAGCCTGGTAAAAAATGTTTTCTAGAGGTTCTTGCGTATTTTTCATCATGCCTAATGTATTACCATAAACCTTGAATAATACCAAGGGACCTCTACCAAGTGCCGCTAGTGATGCTGAAAATGCTCCTTGAGAACCAGAAGAGTCCTGGCATTATGAAAAGAAGTTGAATTGTTTGATATGTGTCATAGATTTCAGGCTATAGCTGATTGCCCTCCATTTCAAGGTAAATGGAAGGATCATAATAAACAAACAAATAACAAAAATTCATGTTGGTGCAGCTGTGCCAGCAAGTAAGAACTCTTGCACATTTTCCAAAATATCTTTTAATCTCATATTGAAGATGCAGCTTTTATATAAGTGCAGTATATAATATGCATAGCATTCAAAAATAAATACTTTAACTGTTTAGGTGATCAGTAGGAGTTCTAGCCAACAGGAGGCTATTAGTGGTTATATATTGAGTACTCAAAATTTATATGCAAAATTTTGCAGGGGTGAGGGGAATGGCTATGCTGTTCAAGGCTTAAATATAATTGGATTTTTTTTCTTCTGTTTTCTTTTGCAGATTGTGAATCCTCTAAATTTTCAAACAAGAAATCTATCTCAATTTCTTTCCCCAATTAAGTAGACAGTTGCTTAGTGTGATGGTGTCTTAATTTGTCTGAAAGGTGGGAATATGAGGAACTATAGTCAAAGTCAGAAAGTCCAAGTCATGAACTTTGGAGTCAGAGCTGACTCATAGCTGATTGTCCAGTGGAGTTTCAGAGGTTGTAAAGCTCATGGGAACAGACTGTCCAGCTTTCTCCTGCAGAGCAGCTAGTAGATTTGAACTGTGGCTTTGGGGATGGCAGAGCCACTAGGCCACCAGATTAGGGATTATATACTTAATATAACAAAAGTACAATATATCTAGCACTGTTCAAATATGTTGTTCTATTTATGTGGAAAATTAGGTATGGATGTTGCAATGTTAGTATTCTCGGATTCAAATTAATACCTGTTGTAAAGAGATCAGATTTTTCTGAAACACAGAGAAATTGGCTCTTGAGTTGTGCCCTCTTCTGGACCCCTGGTGTGAAGAGAGGAGTCAGGCAGTCGTGTGGTTGGAAGGCTTCAGCTGCTCCAATTTCACAGTAGCCACTCACATTCCACAGGGCAGATGGTTATTTTCTCCAGTTGTAAGGACATTCAGGTGAGTATGTATCACTGTGAATTTAATTACTTGACAATTGTTGAGTAAAATAAGCTTTTGAAAATAGACTCTTTCTAGAATGAATTTCTCCACTTCCCAATTAAAGAAAAAAATATTACCTAGATTGGAGCACGAGTGTAATATTCAACTTCATTAGACTGCTTCCTATTTATTGACTTTCCCAAGAGCCTACTTTCTCACTGTTCCTGTAATACATGATAACATTACCATAATGGAACTTTATTACTTCTTATTTTCCACATGCATTGCCTTGATAATTGGAAAAAAGGTAAGGAAATTCAGCTCCTGAAATGAGTGACCTTTACATTTGGAAAACTAATTCGTTCGACATTAAATAGAGGAATGCTTATCATGCTACTTAAAATTAAATTTGATATTTTATTAAGGAAAATTATTTTCTTAATCAAAATATGCAACCATAATTTTTTTCTTGTATCATTCTATCTTTGTTGTTCATTCTTTTCTTACCCCATTCTCTTTAACATTTAATAATGATCATTTAATATTTATTCTTGCATCTGAAAATCTAAAGGTTTCAGATGTCTTCAGTAACTAAAGCCCAAAAAATTACCAGCAAATTGGTCAAGACAGACATAGGCTGGAGAAAGTGAATACCAAGGATCTTCTCAGATTTACCAGTTCAGAGCATGGCTTGTACTTTAGGAGTTACACTGCTTTTTTCCTTGTTTTGACTATATTGTACCATTTTGTTCTTTCAGAAATCAGTGCTCAGGAACTATTTTGAAGTATTTTCTATGTCAGCTTCTTTGGCTATAGGTTACTGTCATGTTTAGTATTAATCTAACTATTGGCCCTCTCACTGAAGATATTATTTTGACCTCTGTGGCTATAAGACAGATCTTCAACCACTAAATGCTTCAGGAAGCCAACATCTCTCCCCATGAGCATGATCTGAGGATGTCAAAATTTCTAGGACTGTTTCCAGCAGAATTCACATTCCTATTACCATTGAGATTTACCACTAACAGCCCAAGCCTCCCAGAATATCTAGCACTCTCCACAGTTTCATTTCTTAGTTTCTATTCTGTCTTATCCCATCTCCCTTCTCTCCCTGTTTTTCCAAACTCTCTTACCTTGTCTGCTGGAATGCATGGTTGTACCTTGCAAGCTTATTTATATTGTTCACCCTTCTCTGATTGTTCCTATAATTTTTGTTTCAGTGACATTATTTTACCATTTATTTGGATCAACAATCAACATCCTTGGAAGCAGAAGTTAAAAAAAGAAATCAAATGACATGGCACTGAGCAATTCTGTTGTCAAGGACCTCCTTAAAGAAGCAAAGAGAAAGGATAGCAGTTTATAAAAACTGGTACCAAACCATGCTGGTTTTAATTGCTTCATATGTATGTGAAAGTTGGAATATTGGTAAGAAAGGTCTAAGGACAGTAGATGCTTTTGAATTGTGGTGTTGGCAAAGTTTATTGAATATACTATGGACTATTAAAAAAAATAAACAAATCAATCTTGGAGGAAGTGTATGAAGACAAGTTGCCCTTGGGAGAGAAAAGGATGGTAAAGCTTCTTTCATATACTTGGGCATGTTATCAGGATGGACCAGCCCTTGGAAGAGGACACCAGACTTGGGAAAGTAGACTGTCAGAAAAGGAGAGGGTCAGAGACATGAGATGAATTAACACAACAGTTTCAACAAGGGCTTTAAGCACAGGGGGAGTTTGCAAAGATGATGCAGGATCCCTTTCAATAGCAAGGGTAGCATCAGTTGTATGTACTTGTCTCTATGAGTTGGAGTATACTTGATGACACCTCACAACAACAAAAGCAGCTTTTACTGGCTCAGTGTTTTCTTTAGCTTCTCTAGAGGCCATTATGTTTTTCTCATACTCCATGTGAACTTCAGAATCTGGAGATAAATAGATGGCCATTTGTTCTTCTTTGCTGCCTTTAAGCTTTTCCCTCCTCATTTAAATTCCTAATTATTTTGCAGCTCATAATTTCAGATATCATCATTCTGTCTTAAGGTATCATCCACATTGTTTCCTTCTCCTGAATGGCTGTGATACTGACTTACTTCATTACTCTTACATTTGTCTTGTTACTATGTTTTACTTGTTTTCTTACCTCCAAGAATTGCCTCCTTTCTGCCTTATGTATGTAATTCAACTCAAACTCATTGCTGTTGAGTCAGAGCCAACCTGCAGCTGCCCCTGCCTTGGGTTTCCAAGGCTGTAAATTACTTAGGAACAGATTATCCATCTTTTTCTCATGGAGTAACTGGTAAATTTGTGGATTTACACCGTCAAAGAAGTATGACATTTGAGTTGCAGTGTAAATCCTTACAGGCTACATCATCAGAGATCCCTCAGTATATGGTTTTGTCCATCCTGAGGATCATCAATAACTGCACTATCTTCACCATCTCTCCATGCTCTTTGGCTTTGCCTCCCAGCCAGCTAACTAATAACTCTATTACTCTTACTTGGGTTATTCTATATTAGTAAGATTTCTAATCTATCAACTCTACTACATTTTTCACCCTTGTTTATAACCCCTTTCATGTTCTCAGGGCTATTCTTATCTAAACTAGAAGTGATGATATTTTATCCCTACAGCTACTCTTTATGAATATCCTTCTCTCTCCCTTACCCTCTATCATTTGTACCTGATGAAACTCTGAGCTCTGGTGGACTAGTCTATAGGGAGTTTCTCTGCTAATCGAAGAGGGACACCTCTCTACTGGTTCTAAACTACCAGAAGCTTTATGGGAGAAAGTAGGACATTCTCCCCTCCCCCCCATGTGTTTTACAAACTCAAAAAACCTGCTGGAAGATCAGCTATGAATCAGTTCTGACTCAGTGGCAATGAGTGAATAAGTGAGTAACCAAGTGCTAAGTTCAGTTATCTGTATATCCTGACTCCAACTGATTTGTAGAGATCCATTTTTATTCCCATTTCAAAGACAGGTGACTCCACAGAGCATGGAAATTATCAAACAATATCATTAATATTACATGCAAGCAAGATCCTGCTGAAAATTATCTAAAGATATCCAGAACAGTACATTGACAGAACTACCAGAAATACAGCTGGGTTTATAAGAGGCTGTGGCACTAAAGATGTTATCAACAATGCCATATGGATCTTGGTTAAAAGCAGAGAATGCCAGAGGGAGGTCTGTCTGTATTTCATTGATTATGCAAAGGCATTTCACTGTGTGGATCACAACAAACTGTGGCTAACTCAGAGAAGAATGGGAATCCCAGAACACTTGATCATACTTATGCAAAACCTATACTTGAACCAGGAGGCAGTTGTCAGAACAGAGCAAGGAAACACTGCACGGTTCAAAATTGGGAAGGGTGTACAACAGTGATGTGTCTTATCATCATACCTTTTCAATCTATATGCAGAATAGATTATCTGGGATGCTGGGCTTTATGAGGAGAAATTTGTCATCAGATTAGAAGGAGACTCATCAACAACCTGCATTATGCAGATGACACAACCTGGCTTGCCAAAATCGAGGAGGACCTGAAACACTTGCTGCAGAAGGTCAAGAATTTCAGCCTTCAATATGGATTGAAGCTCAACATCAAGAAAACAGAGATTCTGACCACTGGGCCAATAGGCAGCATCATGATAGATGGTGAAGAGATTCAGATTGTTAACAGTTTTAGTTTGCTTGGATGCTCTTGGTTGATTCAGCAGCCAGGAAATCAAATGATAAATTGCATTGGGTGAATCTGCTGTCAGAGACATCTCCAGAATACTGAAGAGCAATGATGTCAGTCTGGAGATTAAGGTGCACCTGGTTGAAGCCATGGTCTTGGCAATTACTTGCTATGCATCAGAAATCTGGGCAATGACTAGTGATGATAGAAGGAAAATTTGTGCCTTTGAACTGTGGTGATGGAGAATATGACTGAATATTCCATGGACTGCTAAAAGAACAAACAAGCTCGTCTTGGAGAGGGTGAGACCAGGCTACTCCTTGGAGGCAAGGAATCTGAAGCTCCGTCTGACATACTCTGGACATGTTGGAAGGAGGGACCAGTTCTTGGAGAGGGAAATCATCCTTGGGAGAGTGGAGGGAGAGTGCAGGAGTGGAAGACCTTTGATTAGATGGAATGACTCAGTGACTGGGGTATGTAGTTTAGGTGGCTCAGGATAGGGTGGGTTTTGGGCTGTTGTACATAGGATCAGTTGCTGTGAGTTGCAAGTGACTTGATGGTACCCAACAACAACAACAACAACAACAAAAGAGTGCGGCTGGACATTGCTGGATAACAATCACATTATGCTGTTGACTTGCCTGCCTTCAGATTTATGACTCCAAGTCTCCAGTGGAAACTAAACCCTCTCAGGCAATCCTCTTTCAGTTTTCTAGTAAATTTACTTCCCTGTTCCCTAGCTGACTATTTCATACCTTCTCTTGCTCCTCAAATTTCAAACACTGCTTACTTGCTCTTATTCTCAAATATAAGATTTGGGTTTATATTTCATAGAGAAAACAGATCCAATCAACAAGAAATAGTTCATTTCCCCCTTAAATTTGCCTATAACTTTCCTTCTGTTTTGTTCTTGGCTTCTATTTGTGATCAATTTACTTTTTGAAATTGTTCTTATGTTGACATATGGTGAATCATGCCATCATTTCCCCAGTGGTTGTCCAGGCCCAACCCTGGAAATTATTCTTTAATCCATCCCTTGCCCTTGTCCCACATTGAATTTAGCACGTTCAGTTGTTTTATTTTAAAATATATTTTATCTACATTTCACCACATCCAATGCTAGAAATCTAGACAAAATATTTTTTCAGAATTTTAAAAAAATTTATTATTTTTTTGTGTGTGTGCCATCAAATTGGATCTGACTGGTATACGAGGAGGTTGTTCCTCCTTCTCTTGCAGAGCATCTGGTGGATTTGAACCATAAGCCTCTGGGATTGCAATGCATCTTCTTGCCACTAGGCCACCAGAGCTCCCTTTAGACAATAATCATTGTGCTTCATTCAGCACTTTTAAACATTTCTGAAACTCTATCTCTCTCTAATTTTTTAAAAAATAATTATTTACACTCGATCTCTTTGTAGTAGAATGTTAATTTTTTGAGGGGAAAAAACTGTTTACTTCTGCAATGCTAGTAGTATCCAGGACACAGCAAGTATCCAATAAATATTTCTTGTCTCACTGATTCCAGTGTATAGACCTGTTATTGAGAAGAATCACTGAAATGTATGGAACATATTTAAACTTCGTATTACTGAAATCTCAGTGCTTCTGATTTAAAAAAGTCAATGTTATCGGTACTTCATATAAACAACTTATTTGATATGATTCTCAAGAGATAATTTACAAAGAAATCTCTATATATAATAATAACAAAAAGTAAACTCTAACAAAACCTCAAACCAAATCCACTTCTTTTATATTGCATCTGACTCACAGCAATCTTCCATCTGGTGTCTGAGCTATATGAAATATTTTCTGACAGAAGATTGCGAATCTTTCTGTCATAGAGGAACTGATGAGTTCAAACTTCTGACCTATGCCACCAGAGCTCTGTGTTACACACAGATACACACACAAATGTATATGTACTTATCATCTATCTATCTATCTATCTATCTATCTATCTATCTATCTATCTATCTAATGTTCCACTCTTTTTAGGGCCCATTATTTCAGAAGTTAATCTGGAAGCTATTCTGAAATCTCTCCACCATTGATGACTCTGGTTACATTTAAAATATTGATAATATGATTTCCAGCATTACAGCACCACACAAACCACCACAGTATTGCTCACTGATAGCTGAACGGTGGACAGTGAATAAGGAAGGCCAAAGAAGAAATGATACTTTTGAATTGTAGTATTGATGAAGAGTACTGAATATACCATGGACTACAAAATAGAACAAACATCCCTGTCATTGAAGAAGTGCAGTCTGGATGCTCTGTTAGGGAAAGATGATGAAAGTGTCTCATATGTTTTGGGTATGTTATCAGAAGGGCTAGTCCTCAGAGAAGGACATCATGCTTACAAAAGTAAAGGGTCAGGGAAGGAGAAGAAAATTCTCAACAAGATGGGTTAGCACAGTGATTTAAACAATGAGTTTAATAAGCACAGTGGAGATTTTTAGGGTGGTACAAGATTGGGTAAGGTGTTGATCTGTTCTTTTGTGTGTGGTATCATTAGATGTCAGAATCAACTTGTGCATATACATATAAATATAACATACATGGAACTATCTTATATTTGTAGTTTAGATAACGTTTTTCTTTTACTATTTATCATTTTCCTCTCCCTTTGCTACTTCCATCCAGATAATTCCTCTAACTGTAAAGTAATGACCAGCTGTGCTGCAATCCCAAAGGCACACAGGTAGAGGCCACCAGCTGCTCCACAGGAGAAGGAGGAGTAATCTTCTTCCGTGCAATTAACTGCCTCTGAAAACCAACTAGAGGGTCAGCTATGGGTTGTTTCTGGCTTTATGGTAAACAACAACAACATCAACAACAACAACAACATATATTTACAAGAGGTAATTCTATTATTAATAAAAATGGAATTGTTATTGTTGTTGTTGTTGTTGT
>NW_006399792.1:4774135-4783837 GCF_000299155.1 Elephantulus edwardii | reverse complement strand
ATTTCAGGATGTAGTATATGATCAAAAACTGATATTATTGTAGGAGTAGGTCCAAGCTGACCTGAACTCACTGACCAGAAGGGAGGCTCCAAGAATTGATGGAATGTGAATATTTTATTTTTTTTAAAAAAAGAATGAATACAACTATGGAAGTGCTCCCTCATTTACCCACTATAAAGTTGGAAGACAGCTACCTGGATATTTGATTGAACAAGATCCATATTTGTGCCTATTCCAGAGAAAAGTAATTAAACAGAATGAATAAATTGTCAAACAACATCTCATATACCTAAGACAATAAAAAAATTGATAGCAATAGTAATAGTTTAAGCTAGATTCAGTAGAGGACATTTAGGAAAGGATTCTACTGATGATGTCAGATGGGTCTTGTCTGAAAGCACAGATTACCAGAGAGATAACGTATCATATAAAATTATGGAGCTAACAATGTGATGAATAGCTCTTTCAGAACATATGAGAGTGTTCACATAAAACCAGTACATTTATCAAGAGACTGTAATTTGAAGAAATCAAATGGATACTACAAGTTTAAAATCAGGAAATATATACTTCAAGGTTGTATCCTTTAACGATGCTTATTCTGTATGCTAAGCAAACAAGTCAAGAGTCCAACCATGGGAAGAACACAACATCAGGATTCGAGAAAGACTCATTAACAACTTGTTTTATGTATACTTGGTGAAAGTGAAGAGGACTTGAATAATTTGGTGGTAAAGATAAGAAATTTACTGCCCTCATTATGGATTGGATTGAAACAAAAATACAAATAAAATTGTACCAATAAGTAACAATATGATAATTGGAAACAAGATTGAAATTGTCAAATATTTAATTTTACTTGGATACACAATCAATGCCTATGGAAGAAACAGTCGAGAAATAATAGGTTATATTGTATTTGGCAAATGAACTTCAAAAGCTCTCTTTAAAATATTACAAAGCAAAAATACCACTTAAAAAGCTATACTTGATCCAGCCATGGTATAGTTTCAGTTGTCTTCTTTGCCTGCAGAAGCTGGTCAATGAGTAAGGAAGACAGAAAGGTGGATTTTGAGTTATGGTATTGGCAAAGAATATGGAATACACCATATATGTCTTGGAAGAAATAAACCCAGAATTCTACTTAAAAGTAAATATGGTGAGACTTGATCTTTATGCACTTTAAACATATTATCTGGAGGGACCAGTCACTGGAAAAGGTTACCATCCTTAGTATGTAGAAGGTCAAGGAGAAGGAAGACCTTGAAGTAGAAAGAGGTGAACTAACAGTGACTGCAACAATGGATTCAAACATGGCAATAATGCTCAGGATGATGAAGGAGCAGATATTGTGTTGTTTTATTGTATACAAGCCTATGAATTGGAACAACTCAATATCATCTTACAAAAACAATTATAAAAATTTCAAAATGGTTCATTATTTTTAAATTGATGCTGTTGTTGTGTGCCATTGAGACAACTATGACTCATAGTGGCCCTATGAATAACAGCTCTGAACCCTGTACTATACTGAGCCACTCTTACTGTCTCCAATACATCTGTCCCCATTACTATTGTTGCTGTGTCAATCCACTTTATCTAGGATCTTCCTCTTCGGCCTGTCCCTCCACCCTTTCAAGCATGATGTCCTTCTCCAAGGACTTGGTCCCTCCTGGCCACATGCCCAAAGTATGTAAGACAGAGCTTCACAATCCTTGCCTCCACAGAGCAGCTTGGTTTCACCCTTTCCATGACAGACTTATTTGTTCTGACAGTCCATGGTATGTTCAATCACTTCTCCAGCACCACAACTGAAAAGCTTCAATTCTTCTTCTATCCTACTTAGTCATTGTTCAGCTCTCTGATGCATAGCAAGTAATTGCTAAGACCATAGTCGGAATTAGTTGCACCTTAGTCTCTAGACTGATAGTTTCTCTTTAGTACTCTGGAGAAGTCCCTGATAGCAAGTTTTCCCAATTCAATTCATCTTTTGATTTCCTAATTGCTGGTGTCAAAGGTGTTGATTGTGGAACCTGAGCAAATTGAAATTGTTAACAATCTCAATCTCTTCCCCATTTCTCAAGGTACTGCCAATTGGCCGAGTAGTGAGAATCTTTGTTTTCCTGATCTAGAGCTTCAATCCATATTGAAGACTACAGTCCTTTACATGCTGGAGCAAATACTTCAGGTCTATACTTACACAAAGAAGATCTGTTAATCATTCAAATAGATTCACCAAAAGTCAGAGCCAAATAAGAAACAGAAGATTTCTACCAACTTTTGCTGTCAGAAATGGATTAAACATGCAACCAAGATTCTTTAATAATTAGTAACGAGAGTGCAAAAGGGAGTTCTGGTGGGGTAGTGGAAAGAAGCTGTACTGCAATCTCGAAGGCATGCACTTCGAGGCCAGCAGCTGCTCTATGGGAGGAGGATGGGCAATATCCTCCCTTGCAATAACTACCTCTGAAAACCCACTTGAGGGTCAGTGATGGGTCAGTTCTGACTCTACGGTGCACAACAATACACACCAACAAAATACAAAAGTTGGCATAAAATAAGAAGGATCAGTAGTTGGAAAATATGGACTTGGTGGCAGAAATGAGGCTGGAGATAGAATAATAGAATTTGTACAATCAACGATTTGTTTATTGTCTATAAAACACAAACAATGACTTTATACATGGACCTCACCTTATGGACTACACAGAAATAAGATTAATTACATCTGAGTGAAGAATCATTAGAGAAGCTCAGTATCAGTTATGAAAACTGAAACAGACCATGGACTGACTACTTATGAGCAAGTTCAAATTGAAGCTAACGAAAATGAAAACAAAGCTACAAAACCCAAAATTTGACCCTGCATCTAACCCTCCTAAATTTAAAAATCATCTCAAGAACAGGTTTGAGGCCTGGAATATTAATGAATGAAGACAAGATGAGCTGTGGGAAGATATCAAGAATATAATCCATGAGGAAGGAAAAAGGCCATTACAAAGACAGAGGATAAAGAAAAGACTGAAATACATGTCAGAAGAGACTCTGAGTGTTTCACTAGAGCACTGAGAAACAAAAGCAAAGGGGAGAAATCAGGAAGTACCAGAAGCATGTCTGTCTGTGTTTTATTGAGTATGCAAAGGCACTTGACTATGTGGATCACAACAAATTGTGGCTAACGTTGAGAAGAACAGGAATTTTAGAACATTTGATTGTGCTCATGTGAAACCTATACTTAGACCCGGAAATGGTTTTGTCGTATGAACAGAGCAAGGAAACACTGTGTGTTTCAAAATCAAGAAAGGAGTGCATCAAGAATGTATTCTTTCTCTATACCTTTTCAATCTATGTGTGGAATAGATTATTAAGGAGGCTGGACGTTATGAGGAGGAATGTGGCATCAGGTTTGGAGGAAGACTTATCAACAGCCGGCATTATGCAGATGATACAAAATCCTTGCCTTTAAATTAATAACATATTGAAAATTAAAATTGTCCGATTTCTTATAGTAAATAAGAATATTAATGAAATGAATCTCACCAGTTTCTCTTCCTTTTAAAATGACACCTGAAAAAAAAAATTACATCAGAATAAGGGAAAATGGCTGCTCAACTATTAACAGAAAGGTTGGTGTTAGAATCTACCCAAAGGTGCTTCAGCCAAAAGGCTTGATTACCAGCTCCTGGAAACTAATTTCCTGGAAAACCCTGTGGAATACCAGAAACTCTGCACACACGGTGTCATCATAAATGGAACTAACTTGATGGCAACCACCCCAACAATAGTGAGGTAACACTCAGCTGCAGATAGGACTTTCTTTCTGTCGATGTGTTTGTCGCAAGACTATAATGAGGATAAGCTGAGACTTATAAATATCTTTCAGTTTCCTCATTCGCTTATGTTGCTGTAGGGTCATGCCTAGAGTAATCATTTCTTCTTGCTTCAGATGGTTTACTAGAATATGTTAGGCACTAAACAAGTCTACCAGAAGATGCACTGTCATTGTTTTGAAATCAGGTTTGAGTGAGTAGCTAATAGCTAATCATTTATGCCATGACTCACATTTTGTCTGCTTCTTTTTTAAGAAAATAATATTTGTTTGCTTACAAAATATGTATAGATTATGTTTCACAGTATCCTTCATTCACATAGCTTTCCATACAATCATTCCCATTCATTGTGTTTTAAAAAAATGAATCACCATTGAATTATGCCCACATTAGCCCATTTTTTCAGATCCCTGCCAGATCTTTCCCATTTCCTTTACCCTCTGCCTCTACCCACCAAATTTTTATGATCTGGTTCAGCCTTTCATTTTGGTTCCCCACCCCCCTTTTCTGTCTTGCTCTTCTTGTAGTTATGTCTCCTCATTGTGTACAAGCTCTCAGCTTATAACCAGTGCTTGCATTCCACTTCTTGATTGATTGAATCTGGATGCTAACAGCTTTAATGACCACCTGGGCTCAAGTCAGAGCGTAGTCTTGCCTTTGCTTTTTTATTGTTTTCCACAACTGGGATTAGAATTCACGGTTACTAATTCAGTGCTGATTAGGCCACCTTTAAAGTAACGTAAACTTGATTTATCTTACTTAAATTTATAAATGAAGAACACTGATAAATGAGGCATATGTATTTAATCAATTGAATAACTTTAAAGCAAACATGTAAGACCATGTTGTTGTTGTTGTTTTAAGGTGCCATCAAGTTGAGCACAACTCATAGTGACCCTACGAATAAAAGATCTGAACTCTGTCCTATCCTGCATCTATCTATTCTAACTGGGTATTTCTGATTGTGTTAGCAATCAAGTGTAAGCTGATAAACTGTCTCTGATTTTGTTTACAATCAGCTGTGGGGGGTGCCTTTTGTGAAGGCAAACAGGATCTGGTGGGCGGACCTATGTATTGGGTGCAAAATTTTTTGGGTCCTGTTTGAGGGTGAGCCTTTAGTTTGGCACAGTTGAGCCCTCAAGGGTAAGTGTTTTTTATTTACTCGAAAGCTGAGGGCAAACTCTGGGTATTTCTGATTGTGTTAGTAATCAAGTGTAAGCTGATTAACTGTCTCTGATTTCATTTACAGTTAGCTGTGCGTGGGAAGTGTACCCGATCTTGTTTATAATCAACTGTGCCATTGAGTCATTTGTGACTCATACCAACGCCATGTACAACAACCCTAAACCCTACTCTATCCTGTGTCAGCGTTATTGTCTCTGACACACCTACCCCGAATACTGTAGTCACTAAATCAATCCATCTTATCAAGAGAGGGTGTTCCTTTCTTGTGCTGTCTCTCCACCTTCCCAAGCATAACATCCCCCTCCAAGGACTGGTCCCTCCTTATAATATGTACAAAGTATGACAAAGCTTCAGAATCCTTGCCTCCAAGGAGAAAATTGGTTTCACCCTTTCTAGAATGAACCTGTTTGTTTTCGCAGCTGTCCATGGTATATTCAATACTCTTCTCCAGCACCACAGCTCAAACATATCAGTTCTCCTTCTATCATCCCTTGTCATAGTCCAGCTTTCTTTTTCTTATTAATTTTACATTTTTCTCCCTGCTGACCACCCCCCCTCCCGCAGTACACTCTTCTCTTTGAAAAGTAAAAGAAAAAATCTTTTATTGTTTTATAGTCCCCGCAACCCCCCACCCTGGTCCACTACATTATGCAGCCTTCATTCTGGACTCCTGTCATGGCAATAATACCTAATCACATAACCCTTTTAAACACATAGTTCAACTTTCTCTGATACATCACAAGTAATTGCAAAGACTATGGCCTGGATTAGAAGCACCTTACTCTCCAGAATGACATTGTTGCTCTTCGTTTGGAGAGGTTTCTGACAGCAGACCTTCCCAATGCAATTCATCTTTTAATTTCCTGCCTGCTGGTACGAAGAGTGTTGACTGTGGAGCCAAGCAAACTGAACGTGTTAACAATTTCAGTCTCTTCACTGTCCTCGTGATGCTGCCAATTAGTCTACTGGTGAGAATCTTTGTTTTCTTGATATTGAGCTTCAACCCATATTGAAGTCTGCAGTAAGCTATAAGACCACACATTCTCAAAAAAACAAACTTTGACAAGCTATGTTTCCTTTGCCAATACGCAAATGCATTTTTAAGTAAAGTTCTATTTTTATTATATGAATGGAAATTAATTACTAGTGTTTCAAAGAGCTCCATCCTAGTAAATAAATAAAATGTACCATGCACAGCATACTCAGCATGCTTGTGGATCATCCAAACATTAGGAACAGAATGTGCAAATGTATGATATAACATGCAGCCAACCACAGACTGGAATGATGGGAAAATTAAAACAAAATTAAGTTTAATTTCATGAATTTTAAGGTCATAATTGGTATCTTGAAGTTCAACAAGATGAAATAAAAATGCAGAAAGTATGGTTTACACCGTAAGAGGGAGCTCTGGTGGCTTAGAGGATAGAGAGTTGTGCTGCCATTCTAAAGGTAAGTGGTTTGAATCCACCCACTACTCTGAAGTAGAAAGATGGACAATCTTCTTCATGTGATTTCAGGCTCTGAAAATCTACTGTAAGGTCAGTTATGAGTTGGTTCTAAATCTACAGCAATGACTGATGGAACACCATAAGAGATAAAGAGTTATACCAGGTTATACACACAGATTTCACTTGATGGTAAGCATAGGAATCAAATAGATTCCATTTGTGTAAAGACTCTCTGGAGAAGCTCAATATCAGCAGTGAAAACCAGGCCGGGTGCTGATGGTGAGACAGACTGCCAACTACTCATATGCAAGTTCAAGCAGAAGTTGAGGAAAATTAAATCAAGTCCACGGGAACCAAAATTTGACCTTAAGTCTGTCCCACTCAAATTTCAAAACCATCTCAGGAACAGGTTTGAGGCCTTGAGCACCAATGAGTATAGACCAAATGAGCTCTGGGAGGATATCAAGAAAATTGTCCATGAAGAATACAAAAGATCATTCATTACAAAGGCTGAAAAAGAAGAAAAGACCAAGATGGTTGTCAGATGAGACTCTGAGTATTGCATTTGTGTGCCAAGAAGCCAAGGCTAAAGGAAGAAATCAAGAAATCAAAGAGCTGAACAGAAAACTTCAAAATTTTTGTTGTTGTTATCTGTCATCAAGTTGCCTGTAACTCATGTACAACAGCTCTGTTCTAAGCCAGTCTCATTGACTCTGACACATCTACCTCCACTGCCCCAGCTACTGTATCAATCTACCTCCTCAGGCATCTTCCTCTCCTTAGTTGCTCCTCTAACCTTCCAAGCATGATGCTCTTCAATGAGCAGTCTCTCTTGGCCACATGCACAAAGTACGTGAGATGGGATCTTCAAAATCCTAGCCTCCAAGGAGAAAACTTGGTTACACTCTCCAAGACAGACCTATTTGTTTTCTTGGCAGTTCATGGTATGTTCAAGAGTCTTCTCCAGCACAACTAAAAGGCATCAATTCTCCTTTTATCATCCTTATTCATTGGCTAGCTCTATTTGAAAATCAATTTAAGTGGTAATTTAGGTCTCCTCAGTGTACTCCATTTTTTTTATTTGATAATTTTTATAGCTTTAGGTTTTACCCTAAGGCTTTGGTCCATCTTGATCTAGATTTTTGTGTATGGTAGGTAGGGTCATGCATATTTTAAATTTTGTCATCTCCTTATGACTTCCAAAAATTAAGAATCTTGAAATCTGTGCTGAAGGTAAAAAGTATTCTATAAAGGAATTTATTAATATTTGCTATTCATTTGAAGAGTTTTTAAAATGTTTTATATGTGTTTCTGAAAGTATTAATTTTGGCATTTGTGACATATTTTAAAAACAAAGGATAAAATAAGTTTTATAAAGTATTAAAGATAACATAATAAGATATATAGACAATTCCTTATGTTGTTTTTGTTAGCTGCTGTTGAGTCAAGTGTGACCCCTAGCAACCTTATGAATAGCAGATCTGCAACCTATCCTATCCTGTGGCATCTTTATACTTCTTGACACTCTAGAGCCCATTGTGGCAGTAACTGCATCAATCCACGTGGGTGAAGGTTTTTCCTCTCCTTCACAGACCCTCTGCCTTTTTGAGCACTATATCCCTCTCTAATGAATAGCCCCTCCTAGCAACATGCCTAAAGTATGTGAGGCAAAACTTTATCAACTTTGCCTCCTAGAAGAACTCTGGCTGCACTTTCTCCAAAACATATTTCTTTGTCCTTTGATCATTCATGAGATGTTCAGTACTTTTCTTTCACATCACAGCTCAAGGGCATCATTTGTTCTTCTATTATTCTTGTTCATTGCCCAGCTCTCAGATGCATTGCAAGTGATTGAAAGACGATAACCTAATCAGATGCAAATTAGTCTTCAAACTGACATCATCACTCCTCAATAATTTGGACAGGTCCCTAACTGCAGACTTTTCCAGTACAATGCATCTCCTGATTTATTGACTATGCAGAGGCTTTTGGTTGTGTAGATCATAACAAGTTATGGCTAACATTGAGAAAAATGGGAATCCCAGAACACTTAATTATACTCGTGTGAAATCTATACTTAGAGCAAGAGGCTCTAAGAGGTAACAATAAAGCAAAGGGACACAATATGTTCTAAAATTAAGAAAGGAGTGCATCAGGGTTGCATTCTATCTCTGTACCTATTTAATTTGTATGTAGAGCAAATTATTTGAGAAGCTGGAGTCTATGAAGAAGAATGTGGCATTAAGATCAGAGGAAGGCTCATCAATAACCTGAATTATGCAGATGACACCACCTTGCTTTCTGGAAGTGAGGAGGACTTGAAGCACTTATTACAGAAAATCAAAGAATACAGCCTTCAATATAGATTACACTTCAATGTCCAGAAAACAAAACTTCTTACCACTGGGTGTAGAGGCAACATCAGGATAGATAAATAAAATACTGAAACTGTCAAAAACTTCATCTTACTTAGATAAATAATTAACACCCTTGGTACAAGCAGGAGATGTATTCCTCAGAGACAATCTTATTTAATAACATTTAATACACAGTGGTTGAAGTATAGTCAGAATACTACTTAGAAGTACAAATGGCAAGTCTTTTCTTCATCTCACTTACTTTAGACATACTGTCAGGAGAAACTGGTCCTGTTTAGTAAAGTTACAATAATGAACAACCACTCATTCCTTTTGAATTGGAACTGACTGGTTTTCACAGGTGACCCTTTAGCAGTTTTCCAGAGACTGTACAGTAACATAAAGGAAATTGCCTACATTTATGTCTTAGAGCAGCTAGTGGATTTGAACTGCCTGCTTTGGATTGACAGTGCAACACCTTATCCCTAGGCCACCAGAGCTCTCTTAGTAAAGGATCAGCTAAAGGAGGTAGACGTTTGGTGAGTTGAAGTGACACAAATTACTATAACAAAGGGCTCATATACAGCAACGATTGTGAGGATCATATAGGACTGGGTGGTGCTACATTCTGGGATACATGGAACTGTTGTGAGTTGAGGCCACCTCCACAGCATCGGATAGCACAGCAATGTTCCAAGACATTGCCCTGGATTACTACCCAGTACTCTATAAACACTAGGGAGCTCTGATGGCTTGTTGCTGCTATTAGGTACCCTCAAATTGAATACTCATCTTGAACTTATGAACCAAGAGATCTGAACCCTGTTCTATTCCTGTAAGAATTATTTTTAATTCCTCTCTTTTTTATCATATTTTATT
>NW_006399792.1:4771293-4774035 GCF_000299155.1 Elephantulus edwardii | reverse complement strand
AATGGATTTTTTTTACTAACTTATATTGTTTGAAATGCATCAAATACATAATCAAGATGCAATAATGAAAAAGAATGAAACAGTTGGAAACTAAGAAGCATCAGTATTTTGAAAATGGTAGGAAACTAAGAAGCATCAGTATTTTGAAAATCAAGTTGGTGATGGAAACAATGAAGGAGATCACATCATAACTTTTGCAAGACCAATGATTTATTCCATGCAAGTGAATTTATTTATGCAATGATTTCTTTCCAATAGCTTAAGCAATAGCCATACATGTGAACTGTGTCAGAAAGGATACACAGAGATCAAATGACTTCATTTGTAGAAAGAGGTGATGAAGGAGCTCAATATTAATCAAAATAAGGCCAGGAACCAACAGTGGAGCAGACCAATTGTTCTCATGCAAGTTCATACTGAGGCAGATGAAGATGAAAACAAGTCCACAAGAGCTAAAGTACAACCTTGAGTATATTCCATTTCAATTCAGACCATCCAAGCATATATTTGATGAATCAATGACCAACTGAACACTAGGCAACTTGTGAGATGATATTAAGTACAACATAGAAAAAAAAAAAACACCCAAAAGGGTCATTTGAAAAAAAAGGTAAGAAAAATAAGACTAGATATTAGAAAAGACTCAAAGTTTCTCTTGATATAGCAAAGGAAATGGAAGAAATTATGAAGTAAAAGATATGAGCAGATGATTTTAAACTTGGGAAGAGAAAGAAAAGTATTATAATGAAATGTGTGAAGATCTGGATTTAGAAGACAAAAAGGGAATAATAAACACATCATTTCTCAAGCTAAAAGAACTTGAAAAAATCCCTTCTTAAGCTTTGAGATTAAATACTTTTATGAGTAAAATATTGATAGTGCAAGAAGTGTCAAGGGAAGATAGAAAATACACAGACATCAACCCCAAATAATTGGTCAATATCTAAAAATTTCAGGATGTAGTATATGATCAAAAACTGATATTATTGTAGGAGTAGGTCCAAGCTGACCTGAACTCACTGACCAGAAGGGAGGCTCCAAGAATTGATGGAATGTGAATATTTTATTTTTTTTAAAAAAAGAATGAATACAACTATGGAAGTGCTCCCTCATTTACCCACTATAAAGTTGGAAGACAGCTACCTGGATATTTGATTGAACAAGATCCATATTTGTGCCTATTCCAGAGAAAAGTAATTAAACAGAATGAATAAATTGTCAAACAACATCTCATATACCTAAGACAATAAAAAAATTGATAGCAATAGTAATAGTTTAAGCTAGATTCAGTAGAGGACATTTAGGAAAGGATTCTACTGATGATGTCAGATGGGTCTTGTCTGAAAGCACAGATTACCAGAGAGATAACGTATCATATAAAATTATGGAGCTAACAATGTGATGAATAGCTCTTTCAGAACATATGAGAGTGTTCACATAAAACCAGTACATTTATCAAGAGACTGTAATTTGAAGAAATCAAATGGATACTACAAGTTTAAAATCAGGAAATATATACTTCAAGGTTGTATCCTTTAACGATGCTTATTCTGTATGCTAAGCAAACAAGTCAAGAGTCCAACCATGGGAAGAACACAACATCAGGATTCGAGAAAGACTCATTAACAACTTGTTTTATGTATACTTGGTGAAAGTGAAGAGGACTTGAATAATTTGGTGGTAAAGATAAGAAATTTACTGCCCTCATTATGGATTGGATTGAAACAAAAATACAAATAAAATTGTACCAATAAGTAACAATATGATAATTGGAAACAAGATTGAAATTGTCAAATATTTAATTTTACTTGGATACACAATCAATGCCTATGGAAGAAACAGTCGAGAAATAATAGGTTATATTGTATTTGGCAAATGAACTTCAAAAGCTCTCTTTAAAATATTACAAAGCAAAAATACCACTTAAAAAGCTATACTTGATCCAGCCATGGTATAGTTTCAGTTGTCTTCTTTGCCTGCAGAAGCTGGTCAATGAGTAAGGAAGACAGAAAGGTGGATTTTGAGTTATGGTATTGGCAAAGAATATGGAATACACCATATATGTCTTGGAAGAAATAAACCCAGAATTCTACTTAAAAGTAAATATGGTGAGACTTGATCTTTATGCACTTTAAACATATTATCTGGAGGGACCAGTCACTGGAAAAGGTTACCATCCTTAGTATGTAGAAGGTCAAGGAGAAGGAAGACCTTGAAGTAGAAAGAGGTGAACTAACAGTGACTGCAACAATGGATTCAAACATGGCAATAATGCTCAGGATGATGAAGGAGCAGATATTGTGTTGTTTTATTGTATACAAGCCTATGAATTGGAACAACTCAATATCATCTTACAAAAACAATTATAAAAATTTCAAAATGGTTCATTATTTTTAAATTGATGCTGTTGTTGTGTGCCATTGAGACAACTATGACTCATAGTGGCCCTATGAATAACAGCTCTGAACCCTGTACTATACTGAGCCACTCTTACTGTCTCCAATACATCTGTCCCCATTACTATTGTTGCTGTGTCAATCCACTTTATCTAGGATCTTCCTCTTCGGCCTGTCCCTCCACCCTTTCAAGCATGATGTCCTTCTCCAAGGACTTGGTCCCTCCTGGCCACATGCCCAAAGTATGTAAGACAGAGCTTCACAATCCTTGCCTCCACAGAGCAGCTTGGTTTCACCCTTTCCATGACAGACTTATTTGTTCTGACAGTCCATGGTATGTTCAATC
>NW_006399792.1:4765778-4767267 GCF_000299155.1 Elephantulus edwardii | reverse complement strand
TCAAATTCACCAGTTACTTCATGGAAGGAAGATGGAAAAATATCCTACCATGCAGTCTTATCTCTGTGAAAACTCATTGGACGATCAGCTAGGAGTCAGTTCTGATTAAACAGTAAACAACAATAACAACTATAAGCACACACACGATTTAGAATTTTCTTTGTGAAAAATGGTACAATTTATAATACATACTCTGCTATATTTGCATAATTTTCTTTTCATTTAGTGACTCTTTTTCTCAGAAATATCCGAAACTCAGCCTATGGTGCCTTATAAAATTACTTGATTCAAGCACTGATTCTAGTGTCTTCTCTTCAGCTCTTCTGTTTTACTTCTAAAATAGTTAAATAGCTTATTAGTCTTCTTGCAGTGACTTTAATCCAAAATTTAATTTTAACCATGCATATATTTTGATAATTTTATTATTGTAAGTGGAGATACAGCTGCAAATGTAAATGGATGTGAATGTTAGTTATAGTCTATAGAGTCACTGTGAACACTGTTAGCAAACATTGTACAGAACTCTGGTGGCTTCTTGTTGTTGTTAGGTACTGTTGAGATGAGTAAATCTCTTAATACCTATAAACAACAAACTGAACCCTGTCCTAACCTGTGCCATCTTCATCATTTCTGACACAGTTAAGCCCATTGCTGCAGTCACTGTAATTAATCTCATAGGGTGTTTACTTCTTTTTTTGCTGATCCTTCATCTTTCCTAGTATGATGTCCCTTTCCAAGGAATATGCCCAAAGTATGAGAGAAGAATCTTAGTCATCTTTGCTTCCATGGGATACTTCGTGCCTTTTTGAAGACATATCTGTTTATTCTTTTGGCAGTATAGGGAATATTCAGTGTTCTCCAACCTCATGACTCAAAGACATCAATTCTTGTTTTGTCATATTTATTCATTGCCCATCTCTGAGATCCATAGCAGGTGATTGAAAAGACCATGGCCTTAATCAGGTGCACCTTAGTCTTCAAGTTGACATCATTGCTCTTAAGTATTCTGGAGAGGTCCCTGACATCATTCACGCCCATTGCAATATATCTCCTGACTGCTGAGGTCAAGGTTGTTGATTGTTGATTCAAGTAAGATGAAATCATTGACACCTTCAATCCTGTTTGCACCTATTGTGATGGAATTAGTTGGCTCTGTGGTAAGGACCTTTGTTTTCTTGATATTGAGTTTCATATGTACTGAAGACTTGTACTTCTTGATCTTCTGTATCAGAAGTTTCAAGTCCTCAATTTCAGCAAGCAATGTTGTGTCATTTTCATAAAGAAATTTATAGTTGACTCTTCCTCTGATCCTCTTCATTGAGTCTAGCTTCAAGAATTACTTACACAGCATACAGATTAAATAGGTATGGGGAAAGGATGTGTTCCTACATAATTTTAAACCATGCATTGTTTCCTTGCTCTGTTAGACAACAGCTTTTTGATCTAGGTACAGATTTTGCATGAGCACAATAAGTGTTCTAGGATTTCC
>NW_006399792.1:4754735-4765488 GCF_000299155.1 Elephantulus edwardii | reverse complement strand
AAAAAAAATGAGAACAAATATCAATCTCTTCCAGTCAGTTGGCCAGACAGCTGTCCTACAAATTTCCTGGTACAGACGAGTGAGCACATCCAGGGCTGAATCTGTTAGATGAACCATGTCAACTGGTATTCCTCCTTGAGTCTTATTTTTTGCCAATGGCTTCAGTGAAGCTTGAATTTCATCTTTTACTTCCATTGTCTCTTTTCTTTTTTTTTTAAAAACAATAATAATTTATTAAGAGCCTCCCCTCCCCCACGCTGTGTTCAGGGTCTCTTTTTCTGCTTGTAGATCTTGTGCGCTAGTCCCAGGAAGATGGCTGGGGGCAAGGGAACAGCGTACTGCTCAATAAGCCCCATAATGTGGCTAAAACTCTCTTCTTCATACTGCTGAACACAGCAGGCAGCTCCAGTTTTTCATACAGTGCCTTCACCCGGGCCACCTTCTCCGTCTCTTTCTGCCCATAATTGTCCTGCAGGATCTGGCGTTGTTCTGGGGAGGCCCACTGCAGACACTGGATCACCAGCCAGCTGCATTTGTTGTCCTGGATGTCAGTGCCAATCTTGCCTGTCACACTCGGGTCACCAAAAGATCAAGGTAATCATCCTGAATCTGAAAGAATTCGCCCATCTCTAGCAGAATCTTTTTGGTGTTGGCATGTTCCTTCTCCCCATCGATGCCTGCCATATACATTGCAGCGGCTACAGGAAGGTAAAAGGAGTAGAAAGCTGTCTTGTACTTGACAATGGATTTGTACCTCTTTTCAGTGAATCTGCTGAGATCCACCTTGTCCTGAGGGGCAGAGATGAGGTCCAAGGTCTGTCCAATCTCAGTCTGGTAAGAACTCTGCAGGAAGAGCTCCATCAGGTTTAGGTAATAGGGCTGCTCCCGGCAGTAGAGCTTCAGCAGGCGGTAGATACACGATTCCAGCAGCATGGCATCATTGATGGCATCAGACCTATGCCTGGTTTCTGATACCAGCAGGGCTGCCCGCGTCGGGTAAGGGATGAATCCATGATGTCGTCTAATACACACCTGCCCACTGTCACTGTCAGGGCCCGCTGCAGACTCTCAGCATCCTGCTTCCTGGGCTCCACCAGCTCCTGGAACACTGCCAGCACTGTTAAACCTCAGTTGTACTTGCCTCCAACGGCATTGTACTCTAGGACCTTCCTGAGCCGGGTAACAGCTCTCCTATTTCTGGGTGCCCCAGATCATCCTCAGTCAGCACTTTGACAATCTGGGAGACGTGCTGGATGAAATCCTGCTTCTCTTGGACGTAAGCCTCTGATTTCTGGTCTCCGTTCATTCTGTTCTTGGATGCCGGTTCTTGCTTGGTCCCATTGTCTCTTTTTTAATGGTACTTTCTGAAAATTTTTAGTGTCAATCAATTATTCTTGGTAAAGTGACCCTGCGTAAACTTCTCATCATTTTTTCTAATGAGAAAATTCTTTACTGGGACAAGTACTGCATAGTGACACTGTTGTAGAACGGGACTGACATCAGGGTTGGGGTAAGATTGAGAAAAATTCGATAAATTATGTATACTGCATTGAAACAGATGAGGGATAGAACAGTTTAAAAGTGATATATGATTGGGTATTATGGTTATGACAAGAATCCAGAATGAAGGTTGCATAGGGGAGTGTACTGCGGGGGGCTGGGGGAGGAGGGGATTGTATACCAATAAAAGAATTTTTCTTTTACTTTTTAAGGACAGGAGCAAACTGGGGGTGGACGGGTGGGTAGGGCGAAAAGTACAACAATGAATGAATGGAAATCCAAAATCTCTGTAAACATTCATTAAAATTAATTAAAAAAAGAAAATTCTTTATTGTTTAGTATTATTTAGTTGCATGAGTAACACTATTTGTTTATATATAACTTTCTTCATGGACTTCTAGATGGATTCTTTCCAGTTTGGAGTTATTACAAATGAAATATTCTAATACATATATTTTGTTGCTGTTGTATTTATATGCTATTGAGTCACCTGCGACCCATAGTGACCTTATTTACAGCAGCTCTGAACCCTGCCCTGAGTCAGTCTCACTAATTCCAAAACACAAACCTCCATTGCACCAGTAACTATATCAATTCATCTCATCCAGGGTCTTCCTCTCCTGTGCTGTCCCTTCACCCTTTCAAGCATGATGTCCTTCTTCAAGGAGAAACTTGGTTTCACCTTCTCCAAGACAGACCTATTTGTTTTCATGGAATTTCAAGACTCTTCTCCAGCACCACACTTTGAAGGCCTCAATTCTTTTGTCATCCTTACCCATTGTCCAGCTCTCTTATGCACAGCAAGGAATTGCAAAGACTATGACTTGGATTGGAATGCAGGTGGGAAGGGCATCCACTTAAAAAATAGCTTGCCTCCAGAAACTATGAACGTGGAGAAACAATGAAAATTATACAAGTGTTCAGGTCTTTCATTCATAGGGTCTCTATGAGTCATATACAACTCAATGACATGTAACAACAACAACCACTTTTATATTGGCAATGCAATTTCTTAAACCATTTATTATCCACCAGGGCATTGTTAGTATGGCTTTTAGCAATTACTTTGCAATTGAGTTTTCTTATAGATTAAGTAGCAATAACAATCATCTCTTCAAGGTCACATGTACCAAATTAAATTCTAAATGAAACATATCGTGCTTGGGACAAAGAAATTCTTGACTAAATTAGATTAATACTAGTTTGGTGTTACTTCCTGTTACCATAATCCTCCTTCTCATCATCATTATTACTGTAATGTTAACAATTACATCCTCATCCCCATCTGTTCATACTACCATCCTTTTCCAAAAAAATCCCCAAAACAACCCCTCATCACAATTTAAAAAACTACAACACCAAAACCAAACAAAAACTCTTAAGTGGTTTATACTGAATCTCAAATAAGGCTTTACGTTCAGTAATCAGAACCATCTATAACATTATTTTGACAAGAATAATGATAGAAACCCCACTCTCATTGTCAAGGTAGAACAGAGTCATCACTGACCCTCCAGTGGTTTTTTTGTTGTTGTTGTTACATGCTGTCGAGCCAGCTGAGACTCGTAGCAATCCCCTGTACAACAGCCCTGTCTCCAACACATCCATCCCCATTATTCCAGTCACTGAATCAATCCATCTCATTGAGGGTCTTCCTCTCCTGTGCTGTTCCTCCACCCTACCAAACATGACATCCCTCTCCAAGGGCTAGTCTCTCCTTGCAACATGTCCAGAGTATGTCAGATGAAGCTTCAGAATCCTTGTCTCCAAAGAGCAGCTTGGTTTCACCCTCTCCAGAATTAATCTGTTTGGTAGGAGCCTGTACATCTCATGGGAGGAGATTGCCCATCTTTCTCCTGCAGAGCCTTCACATATTTGAACTCCTGCCTTTGGCTTAGTAGTACAACTCCTTACTGTGTCACCAGAGTTCTATCAAGAAGAATAATTGAAGCAAAAATCTGCACCAGAATGCACGGCCTTTGAGTCCCCAGCCCATGGTACCCAGTGGTAAGAAGCTGCCACTCTGAGAAGATGATGATGATGATGATGATGATTAAGCTAACATTTTTAAGCAACTATAGCTTTTCTATAAGATGATTAGATGAGAGTTATGGGCTTTTTAAAAGGACATGAACAATAAAGTGCTAATCTCATTACAAAAGATCTATTGTAAGTTGTTAGGTACTATCGAGTCAAGTATGACCCAAAATGACCACATGAATTGCATTGGTTACCAGTGCAATAGTTACTGTGTCAATCCATCTAGTTGAATCTTTTTCCTTTTCATCAACCTTCCACCTTTCCAAGCACTGTGTTTCTCTCCAAGGAATAGCCTCTGCCAGCAACACGCTAAGAGTATGTGAGATGAAGCTTTATTGTATTTCCTTCCTAGATGCTCTCTGACTGTACCATCTCCATTACATATTTGTTTCCTTTTGACAGTCCATGGAATATTCAGTACTATTCTTTACCACCACAGACCAAAGAAATAAACTCTCCTTCTATCATCCTTATTCATTGTCTAGCTTTTAGCACCACAGCAAGTGATTGAGAAGGCCATTGCTTAAATCAGGTACACCTTTAACCTTCAAACTGACATCACTGCTCCTCAATAATTTGGAGAGATCCTTAGCTGTAGACTTCTCCAGGGCAATACATATACTGATCTCCTACCGCTGGTACTAAGGGTGTTAATTGTGGATACATGTAAGATGAAGTTGTTCATCATTTCAGTCTTTTCCATTTATCATGATGTTGTGGTGAGAATCTTAATTTTCATGAAAATTATATGCAATCCTTATTGAAGGCTATGTTCTTTGATCTCCTGCAGCAAGTTCCTTAAGTCCTCCTCACCTTCAGCAAGCTAGGTTGTGTCACCTGCAGATGCTCTTATTAAAGCAGATAATATAAAATAATTTATTATTGTTGATGTAGTCTTTGATCTTATGGTAGAGGTTGTGTGTGTGTCAATTCTCTCCACTGTGAAATTACTCTCTATTCCCCTTTTGCTTACAGTACTCCCTGAGAAGTCTACCTACAGATAACACTTAAGGAATAGGATGCTCCATCTTTTTGAGAGAGCTGTATTAATGTAAATTATTTGCAATTCTTTTAAAGATTAATATTTGTTTTTTTGTATTGAATTACTGATTTATGTAAATATTTATTTTGAACTCAAGGATGTCAATTGAGTTTTTATACTTTTTTGAGGTAAGAAACTCAGAGTGAAGTAGGGAAGAAGAAATAAATAATAACTACTTGTTTTAATCACATGCAAACCCTACACCCAGACCAAGAAGTTGTTGTGTGAATAAAACAAGGGAATACTACATGGTTTAAAATGAAGAAGGAAGACAGTGTCAGTTTTGTATCCTTTCTTTTTACCTATTCATTCTGTATGCTGAGCATGTTGTTTGAGAAGCAATACTCTGTGAAGTGAAAAACATCAGTATTGGAAGAAGACTCATCAACTTTCTCTAGGCAGATAGCACAACCTTGCTTGCTGAAAGTTAGGAGGATCTAAAATACTTGTTCAAGAAGATCAAAGAAGATAGCTTTCAATATGAATTGCATCTCATTTTCAAGAAAACAAAGATTCCTACCACTGGCAATATCATGATAACTGGAGAAAAGATTGAAACTGCCAACAACTTCATCTTACTTGAATCCACAATCAATACATTTGGTATCATCAGTTAGGTGATCAGGAGCCACACTGAACTGGGAAACTCTGCAGTCAGGGAACTCTTCAAATTACTGAGAAACAATGATGTTGGTTTGAGGGCTGAGGTGTGCTTGATTCAGGCCATGGCCTTTGCAATCACCTGTTATGCATCTGAGAGCTGTATGATGAATAAAGATGACAGAAGGTGAATTGATGCCTTTGAGTTGTGATGTTGGAGAATGATACTGAATATCTTGTGGACTCCTACCAAAAGACCAAATAGGTATGTCTTATAGAAGGGTCAGCTAGAGTGCTCCTGGTGGAAAAGATGACAAAGTTTCATCTTACATACTTTGGGCATATTGCTAGGAGAGGCTAGTCCTTGGAAAGGGACAAAAGACTTGAAAATGTAGAGGGACTGTGAAAGACAGGAAACTGTCAACCAGATGAACTGACACAGTGAGCAATAGGCTCAAGTATGTCAGAGATTGTGAGGACAGCACAGGATAGGACAAGGTTCAGATCTGGTTTTCAAAGGGCTACTATGGATCACACTCAACTTGACTGCACCTAAAACAAACCTGTCTTAATCGGAATCTCTGCTGGTGTAATCTGCTGGTAAGAAATTGTGCTGTGATATTTAGCCTACATCTTCTGGCAGTTTGACTCCATTATGACTCTGAAGAAGAAAGTTGGGCAATCTCCTCCCATCTGATTTACAGCTTCAAATATCTCTTGACGTCTCAGCTATGAGTTTGTTCTAATGACACTGAATTAACTGCTTGTTCTTTGCTTGTTTGACTTGTTTTCATTCCAGTATATTCTCTTTGTAAGTGGTAGTTGACATACGATTAGGAATATTTATATTTCCCCTCCACCAGCTATTTCAAGGCTTTATATGATTTTTACAATTTTACAAAGTTTAAACTTGTTAAAGTTTAAAATATGTTAGTTTTAACATATTATGTTAAAAAAGTAAAGATTTCTATTTTAAAATAAAATACATATGCTTGAGTACTCTTCTTAAATATTCAGTTTCAGAAAATATTGGAAGTCTGAACCTCAAATGAATATAGTGAAATGTAATATGAATCAGAACCTTTGATCTTTGCTTACTATAGTAAAAGCATATTTTTAATTTCACAAAATATTGCAAATATTCCAAAGCACTGGTAATTTGATTTACTGCTCTTGAATAAACAACAATAAATCTATACTGATGACTTCATTTTTTCTTTTACTAAACATTCATTTTCTAATTAAAGAGAAGACTTACAGTTCCAATGTTACATTTTTCATCTCTAAGAGTGGGGTTTTGTTAATTTAATTCCATAAAGACGACCATGAAAAATGTATTTATTGACAAATATAATTATGTCAGTTACACTTGCTTTTTTAAAGATTATATACCTTCATTAAATATTATGCAAATTTATATGACTGTAATATTAAAGTATTGTTCCCATGAAAATGGAATCGAATACTGTGAAAATAACCTGCTCAATTTAATTTGCTCAAAATAATTTGTTGCTGAATTAAGTGAAAGATTAAAATTGCTTAATGATTAAAGGGAAAAGGATTAAAACATAGAAACGATTACATATTTTTTATTATTTAATAAGAGTTAAACTTTTACTTTCTTTTTATAAAAGCAAAAACAGCCTGGAAATTGATGATACATTTTATAAGTAGGACCCCTGGAATTTCTGCCTTTCCTAGGACAGCTCCATATTATAGCTGATGATCCCATATGATGGTTAAATGTTGATTGACAACTTCCCTGGGCTGTGATTCTCATTGGTTTGACAGCAATAATGTATTTTAAGAGTTATATAAAGATGCTCATTGAACAATTTGTTAATGAATGTAATTCACCACTTCCATGATGAGCACTGATGTTAGTATAATGTGCCATTGAGATGACTATGATTCATAGCCATCTTATATATAGTAGCTCTGAACCCTGCCCTATCTTGAGCCAATCTCATTGTTTCTGACACATTTACTTCCATTACCCTAGGCTCCGTCTAACTTACTTTGGACATGTAGTGAGGAGAGACCGGTCCTTGGAGAGGGACATCATGCTTGGGAGGGTGGAGGGACGGCGCAGGAGAGGAAGGCCCTCTATGAGGTGGATTGATTCAGTGACTGGGATAATTGGGATGGGAGTGTCAGAGACAGTGCGATTGGCACAGGACAGAGCGGAGTTTAGGGCTGTTGTACATAGGGTCGCTATGAGTCGCAGGCGACTCGACGGCACATAACAACAACAACAACCCTAATTACTGAGTCAATCTCTCTCATCTGGGGTGTCTTCTGTGTTTCCTTTCATCCTTCCAAACATGATGTCTTTCTTCAAGAACTGATCCCAGCTGGCAACATACTTAAACTATGTGAGGCAGAGCTTCAAAATCCTTGCTTCTAAGAAGAAACTTTGTTTCACTTTCTCCAAGACATACCTGTTTGTTCTCCTGGCAGTGCATGGTATGTTCAATACTCTTTCCCCAATACCACTACTTAAAGGCATCTATTCTTCTTCTATCAGCCTTAGTAATTTCCCAGCGCTCTGATGCATCACAAGTAATTGTGAAGACTACAGCTTGGATTTGTTATTGTACTCTAGGTGTGCTCTATTGTACACAGGGTTTTAGAAGGCCTGTTATATTTCAGATTTAACTCTGTAGATAAAAATATTTTCTACTGAACAAGAAGGCATGCAGTTTCAACCCAGGAACACCAGTGAGATGTTAGAGTGGGCTCACCTTCCCCCTTTACATCAACTCCCCTGTTCAGCAGGAAGAAGCCAGAAGTCTGTGCCCCATTTCCAAATGAGAAACCCACAAGTGAGTAAGACAATTTATTAGTTATAAAAATAATTAATCACCATTAGACTATGCTAACCATTACCCTGTCTCTTCTTTCTCATGCCCTTCACCCACAGCTCTCACCCATCAAATAGTACAGCCCTGTGATTTTATCTCAGCCCATCCTCACTCCTCTGTTCCCAACCCCTTTACCCCTGTGTATCCCCATACATGTTTTCACAATTTTGTATATATATACATATATATAAAATTTACATATATATGTAAATAAAATTATATATAAAAAATATATAAAATTTACATATATATGTAAATAAAAAAATTTCTTCACTGCTATGAAAAAAAATGAACCATAAACAAATGGAAAAATGTTCCCTGCTCATGGATAGGAAACAGATACCAAATTCATGTTTAAAAGCAATAGAGCAAGCAAATGGAAAATTTATTTGGAAAGGAAAGAGATCTCAAATAAGCAAAGTACTTCTGAAAAACAAGAATAAAGTGGGAGGTGTAGCACTCCCTGATCTTAAAACCTGCTACACAGACAATGATAACCAAAACAGCATGATACTGGTATAATGAGAGATATATAGAGCAATGGAACAGAACCCAGAAATTAATCCATCTACCTACAGTCAGCTGGTGTTTGACAAGGAAACAAAGCCTATCAAATGGGGAACATGATACTTTAACATGATACTCTTTAACATGGTACTTGCAAAACTGGACTTCTACTTGCAGAAGGAAAAAGCAGGATCTACATCTCACACCATACACAAAAATCAATCAAGCTAGATCAGAGACCTAAGGGTGAAGCCCCATATCATAAGGATCACAAGAGACAAAATGGGACTAAACTTAGAAGGTCTAGCTTACAGAATTAAGAGGCTGGTAAATACAGTCAGAAATGCACAACTAGGACAGCATAGCACTGATGAATAGGACCTCCTAAAGATTAAGTCCCTATGTGCATGAAAAACGTTTTCTTTTTTTTTTTTTTACCAAAAAACATAATTCTATTTTAAACTTATACTTAGCTTAAAATGTTATTCTAGGTAAATAATCTTAAAGTGGTTATAATTATAAAGCTATTATTTCTTCTACTCTGAACATTTACAACGTTTATCTTTGCTATGAAACTGTGAAATTTGAACAAAAATGATTCTATGATTTAAAAGTAAAAGTATAACCAAACTTCAGACTACTGTTAGTTTTTTTGCAATTTACTGGCACACAGTAAGATATTTTTAAGTGTAGGAATATGACTTACATTCCAACTAATTTACTGAAGATATCTAAATGCTGGCCAATGATAAAGGATGATGCCTTTGAGCTGGAGAAGAAAAACTTTTTCCAATAGGGTGAAAAGAAATTCACTGACTGGGGAAAAAATGGCATTGCCATTTTATGAGAAGGGTCTCATATCAAAAGTTTACAGAATTTTACAGAGCCTTCTTCACAAGAAAAAAAGACTGATAACCCAATTACAAAATGGGCAAAAGACATGGGAAGACCTTTCACAGAGGAAAACATTCAGATAGACAACACACCCATGAAGGATGCTTAAGGTCACTGGCAGTAAGAGAGATACAAACAAAAACCACAATGAGATACCATCTCAATCTAATAGCAGTGACAAAGATTAACAGGACAGCAAAGATGTGGAGAGATTGGAACTCTCATACACTGCAGGTGGGATTGTAAAATGGTACAGCCACTCCAGAAGGCAATTTGACATTTCCTCAAAAGCTGACCACCGAAACTCCATATGACTCAGTTATTCCACTGCTAGGAATATACCCTGACGAAAATAGAATCAAGACACAGAGATTTGCACACAGATATTCTCAACAGCATTACTCACAATTGCAAGAAAATGGAAACAGCCAGAATGTTCATCAACAAATGAATGGATTGAGAAAACATGGTACACGATGGAATAATATGCTGCTCTCAGGAGCAAAGATTTTAAAAAATACTGTATAAAGTGGGAGAGGTTAGAGAACTTTATGCTGAGTGAACTCAGTCTCATAAAGACAAATACTGCATAAAACCATTATTGTAAAAATATATGGGTTACTAGTAAGATATGTATCAAAGTCCAAAGGAGGAATGGAAGAGAGGAGGGGAGATAACGGTGAGAAGGGAGTGATATCTCAAGGTCCCTGAGTTTGGTGGGCAGAGCAATGGAGTGAAGCAAGAGGAAATATCCAGTGGAGACCTGAAAAAGTAGGGTACATGTAGTCATGGATCAAGGGTGATTAGTTTTATAAAACACAAAATATGGGAGTGATAATATGAAACACATTTGAATAGAGGAATGTGTAAAATACAATGTATATAAAGAAACATAATATATATGGCTTTGTATGCAAATCAATATAAAAATAAAATTTAAAAAACCAAGGCTCCAGGAGTTAATGGCTTATCAACTGACATATTGAAACAAAATGGATTGTTCACTAAGTTGTGCCAAGAAATCTGGAGGACAGCCAGCTGGCCGACTGACTGGAAAAGATCAATATTTATTTCCATTTCAAAGAAAGGTAACCCAATAGAGTGTGGAAATTATTGAACAATATCATTAATATCAAATGCAAGCAAGATTCTGCTGAAAATTATCCAAAAACGTTTCCAACAATATGTCAACAGAGAAATGCCAAATGTGCAGACTGGATTTAGAAGAGGCTGTGGTACTAGGGATATTATAGCTAATGTTAGATGGATCTTGGCAGAAAGCAAAGAATACCAGAAGAATGTCTAT
>NW_006399792.1:4747995-4753450 GCF_000299155.1 Elephantulus edwardii | reverse complement strand
GAATTCCAAAATCTTTGTAGATGTTCATTGAAATGAAAAATAAACAAACTAAATTAAAAAAATAAAATAAAATAAAGAAATGTAATGTAGTCTTCAATATGGATTGCGTCTCAATGTCAAGAAAACAAAGATTCTTACCCCTGAACTGATAGGCAACATTATGAAAATATAGAAAAGATTGAAGCTGTCAACAACTTCATCTTACTTGGATCTACAACTAATATCCTTGGTAGCAGCAGTCAGGAAATAAGGAGACATGTTACACTGGGAAAGTCTTCAGTTAGAGACCTCTCCAAATTATTAAGGAGTAATGATGCCAATTTGAGGACTGAGGTGTGTCTGATTCAGGCCATGGTCTTTTCAATCACTTGCCATGTATCTGAAAGCTGGAAAATGAATAGGGATGACAGAAGAATTGATGCTTTTGAGTTGTGGCATTGAAGAAGAGCCCTGAACATCCTATGGATGGCCAAAAGAACAAACAAATATGTCTAGGAGAGGGTGCAGCTAGAGTGTTCTTTGGAGAAAGATAATGAAGCTTTACCTCACATACTTTGGGCATGTTGCTAGGAGGGGCTATTCTTTGGAGAGGGACTCAATGCTTGGAAGGGTGGAGGGTCGGTAAAGGAGAAAAAGACCCTCAACCAGGTGGATTGCCACAATGTTTCCCACAATAAGCTCTAGTGTACCAGGGAGTATAAAGATGGCACAGGGTAGGACAGGGTTCAGATGTGTTGTTCATAGGGTCGCTATGACTTGTACTTGACTCGATGGCACTTCTGTGAACAATAAAAGCAAGAGCAACAATATTGCACTCTCAAAAGTTCTGACTTAAAAGAGATAACAAATATTGGTTGTTGTTATGTGCTATTGAGTTGTTTACGACTCATAGAGATCCTATGTAAAAGAGCCCTAAACCTTGCTCTATCTTGTGCCAACCTCACTGTTTCTTCCACACCCACTCGTATTACCCCAGTCACTGAATCAATCTATCTAGTTGAGGGTATTCTTCTCTTGCACTGTCCCTCCACTCTCCCAAAAATGATGCCCCTTTTTAAGGACTGGTCCCTCCTTGCAACATGCCCAAAGTATGTCAGACGAAGCTTCAGAATCCTTGACTCCAAGGAGCATTTCGGCTTCACCCTCTCCCGGACAAACCTGTTTGTTCTCCTAGCAGTCCATGGTATATTTATCACTCTTGTCCAGCACCAAAGCTCAAAGGCATCAGTTCTCTTTCTATCATCCCTAGTCACTGTCCAGATCTCTGATGCATAGCATGCAATTGTTAAGACCATGGCCAGGATCAGGCGTACCTCAGTCTCCAGCCTCACATCATTGCTCTTCAGTACTCTTGAGAGGTCCCTGACAGCTGACTTTCCCAACACAATTCCTCTCTTGATTTCCTGGCTCCTGGTACCAAGAGTGTTAACTGTGGAACCAAATGAACTAATACTGTTAACTATCTCAATCTCTTCACCATCCATACTGATGCTGCCATTTGGCCCAGTAGTGAGAATCTTTGTTTTCTTGATGTTGACCTTCAATCCATATTGAAGACTACTACAGTCCTTGGCCTTCTGCAACAAGTGCTTCAGGTCCTCCTCAGTTTCAGCAAGCAGGGCTGTGTCATCTGCATAACGCAGATTATTGGTGAATCTTTCACCAATCCTGATTCCTCCTTGTACAGTCCAGCATCCCAGATGATCTGCTCTGCAAATATATTGAAAAGATATGGAGACAGAATACATCCCTGATGAACACCCTTCCCGATTTTGAACCATGCTGTGTCTCCTTGCTCTGTCCTGACGACTGCCTCTTGGTCCAAGTATAGGTTTCCCATTAGCACAATCAAATGTTTTGGGATTCCCATTCTTCTCAGAGTCAGCCACAGCTTGTTGTGATCCACACAGTCAAAAGCCTTTGCATGGTCAGTGAAGCACACATATATACTCTTCTGGTACTCTCTGCTTTCTGCCAAGATCCATCTAACATTAGCTATAATATCCCTAGTACCACAGCCTCTTCTAAATCCAGCCTGCACATCAGCAGTGCTCTGTTGATATGTTGCTCCAGTCATTTCTGGATAATTTTCAGTAGAATCTTGCTTGGATGATATTAATGAGACTGTTTGACTCTCTATGTAGGACTGAACATCAAACAGTAGATCCAAAACCCAAAGTCTTTGTCTCCTATTCCGTAGTGAGAAAGTGTACATTTAATTTTCTAGGCAGAAATGCAATGTTACTAACTAGGACCATGTCTAGATGAAATAAACCAGTATTGAGATTTTTATTTTTATGTAAAATGACATAATCCACTACTAGTTAGGCTTTTTTAAAAATTAACTTTAAATTGTGACTTCGGAGAAAGTTTGCAGAACAAATTGATTTCCCATACAGTAACCCATATATATTTTTATTTGAAATATTGAGTGTACTTCCACAATGTAACAACAGTTGGTGGTTAAGGAGAAAGTGGTTTTAAGACAAAGATTTGGTCATGTGTTCCTGTAATGATCACAGTCTCAAAACCCCAGTAGGTCGCTTCTCTGTCACATAGGGTTGATAAGACTGGAAAAAGATGTATTACCTAAAAACAACAACAATCTACTACAACTACATTCAATTATACTGTGACTTCCTTTTCTCCAATGTTGTGATCACGATAATGCTATAGGAATTCTCTTACTAATTGTAATTGGCAGACATATTATTGTAATATACAAGGAAGTCAATGATGATTATGAAGTTGTGCTTGACCTTTGTTTCTTTCTTAATCTCTCATCATATTTTATTGTGTTTTTGGTGAAAGTTTACACAGAAAAATTAGAATTCCTTTTGACAATTTTTGTATAAATTGCCCACTGATGCCACTTGAGGCTCTGGTGACACAGTGCATGTTGGACTGCTAAACAAAAATAAAAACAAAAGAAGAAAAAAAATCAGTTTGAATCTACCAGCTTCTGCAAGTGAAAGATGAGAAATCTCCTTCTATAAACCAGAAAAATCTAATGCTGAGTGACATTCACTTACTCATTAGGGTCTAGTCAGAACCAATTTATAGCTGACCTTTCAGTGTGTCTAAGGTTGTAAGTTGCAAGGTTGTAAGGAGACTCCCTAACTTGCTCCCTTGGAGTAGCTGCTAGTTTCAAACCATTGGAGAGATGTGGTCCACAGGGTCCTCTCGGTGATAATAGTGACATATTCACTACATGACAATATTTTCTTAAATTGTGTTCTGGTTTTGTTTCCAGTACTCTAGGTTGTGGGGTCATTGTTCTTTTTCTCTTTTATTGCCCTACCTTCTCAACTTTGCTTTTGGCTAAATGTTGACATTTTTGTTTTCATATGTTTTTGGGTTTTTTAGTAGTACATAATACTTACAAGTTACTTCCTTCCTTTGGTTTTGTGCCACTTTGTTATTTCAGTAAAAAGGGATTTTGGGGACTATTTTGCTTCCAGGTTTGAAGAGTGTATCTCAGGGCATCCTCCTGCCTAAAAAAGTCCTATAATTCTAGAGTTTTAAAGAATTAGATTTCTGTTCCACATTTTCTTTTCCATCTATCAGGGTCTAGCTGTTGTGGTCCTGATTAGCACCACTAAGGTCTCAGTGTTGGTGACGTTGTGCCTCCCTTAGGCTGCCACACCCACATGCTAGCTTCTTCTCCGAGCTTATTTCCTTCTTCCAGGTGAATAGAGCCCAACAGTTCAATCAGAGATGTCTGCTCATAAGCTCTTTTTAAAAATAAGTCATAAGCTCTTAAGACTATTCACTTCACTATTACGTAGAACATGAATTTGTGAACTATAGTATGCTAGTTGACTGAGTTGTTTCCTGATATTAAAGTTCTAAGTCTTCAAATGTAGAAAATCAATCTCATAGGTGTTTGATTATATATGAGATGTATTTTTACTATGATTTCTATGAATATAAACATCTGCACTTACATGCCTATAGTTACACATATATATTGCTGTTTTTAAGAGACATTAACTTATGACTCACAGTGATTCTATGAACAAATAGATCTGAACTTTGTCCCATCCTGCACTGTCCTTCTGGTCTCTGATAGGATAAAGCCCATTGTTACAATGCAACCCATCTTGTTAAGGATCATCCTCTCTTTTGCTGACCTTCTATTTTTCTCAGTTTGATGTCTTTTTTGCAAGGACTATTCATTCTTGACAATATGCTCAAAGTAAAAGAATGGGGCTTCACCATCCTTCCCTTTAAGGAGATTCTTGATTGTATTTCTTCCAAGACAGATTTGCTTATTTTTTTGTCTGTCCATGGGATGTTCAGTACTTTCTCCAATATCATAATTCAAAAGACTTGATTCTTACTCCATCATCCTTACTCATTGTCCAACTTTCAGATGAATGGGAAGTAATTGAAAAGACTATAGTTTGGATCAGGTGCACCTTAGTCTTTAAACTGATATCGTAGCTTTTAGCACTTTGGAGAGATTCTTGACATCATGTAAATACTACCTTTCCATATACCAATAAACCTATCCATGTAACCATACACTCTTTTGGTCATTGTAGATGAATTTCTTTTCTACATTAAAGTAAAAATTATTATCCTGGCTTATTTGATAAAGATTCTGTCCTAAATAGCAATGAATTTAGAAGAAAGTAAAGTTGAATCTCTATCCCTCTTCATTCATTAAAATAGATTCTAGATTAATCAAAGGTATAATTTTATAAAATGAAAATAGAAAACATGTCAGTAAAACAAGTTAGAATACCCAGGTGCATGAAAGAAAAATCAGGCATAAATCATTACATAAAAATTTTTAAATAAATGAACAAGAAAAAAAGGCTCTGTAAGGGAACCTGAAAATAAACAAGAGGATGAAAAAAGTAGTAATAATAAACCCCACAGCTCAGAAGACCAAAATATTTCATAGGATCATTATTGTGAAAACAGAAGGATAATCAGTAAGATGTGTATGGATATACAAAGAGGGAAGGGGTGGGGGGAGGAGGGCTGGGGGCAGTTAGTGAGGAGAATTACAGGGTTGCAGATTTAGTGGGTGGAAGGAAGGGGTGAAAAAACTCCATACTGTGGAGGAATGAAACACAACATGAACAGATTATTGTAGGCAAAACAAAATATTTTTAAAACATTTAAAAATCACAAATTACGATGGAATACTATGCATCACACAGGAACAATGATTTTGTAAATTATTACCCAACTTGGGAGGGACTAGAGAGCATAATGCTGAGTGAGCTAACTCAGTCCCAAAAGGACAAATATTGTATAAAACCATTATTGTAGAACAAGTATAAGGATCCAAGAGGGCAGGGGAAGCAGAGGGATGAAGCTATGCAGGGGTTATTAATCATAGAGTTGTACAATTTGCTATGTCAAGGGGGAGTGAGTGAAATTGGAAGAATATGTTCTGAAAAACAATGTATTTGAATTTTGTAAATAAACTAGTAAAAAA
>NW_006399792.1:4739620-4747080 GCF_000299155.1 Elephantulus edwardii | reverse complement strand
CCGCCCCGGCATCTGGAAAGTTTTATTGTCTTTATTTAATTGGCTTAACTACTAATTGAAAATTTGATCCTTGAATTCACATCAAGTCTCTTCAGAAAGTTCATAGCTGTGAAAACCGCACAGAGCAGCTCTGTTTTGCATAAACAGTGTCACCATGAGATGGAATCTGTTCGTTAACAATAACAACCTCTCTGTCTGGGGTGGTATGAATGGCTAACATGTTCATGAAAAGTTTGGAAGTTCAAGTCCACTTTGAGGTGTTTGGAAGAAACTATTTCCAAAAGATAGACTGTTAATCTGCTTTGGGGTGGGGCTGGGGGGGGCATCAGCCCTTGAAAACCCTGTGATGAAATACATGAGAACAACATAAGTGGGAATTGACATGACAGTTGGTTGGTTCCTTGTTAATCTCTGCATGTAGTAAAAAGTTAAACTATCTGAGCAAAGTATCAGTCAGGCTCATGCATTTTTTTACAACAGAGCAGTTTCTTTCCTTATCTAAAACATATATTTGAACCTCAGTTAACATCACAGATAATATACAGTATAAACCCCAAACCCAAACCTACCTGTGTGGATTCCAACTCATAGTGACCCTTCACTGGGTTTCCAAAGCTGTACATTTTCACAGGGGACTGTCTCATCTTCCTGCAGATCAGCTGGTGGGGCAAAACCTCCAGCCTCTACATGCCCCAGGGCTCTATAGTTAAAGAAAACAGCTTTATGCAGACTGCAATGCTTCTTTTGCGTAGCTCTCTTAAGACATCTGGTATTTGAGGATTGTTTCTTTCGATGATTTATGTTAATTTGTCAGAGAATAGCATTTTAGGCCACAGGATCTCATCCTAGTATCCTTTAACATGTTTGGTTCTGTTTTTATTGAGTGGATGTATAACAGAAACCTACATTTGAATGACATTTCTGTGCCATTTATAAAGCCATAATTGATTAAATGACAAACTTTTTTATGTTAGGGTTTTCTATTACCATCAAGAGATGAATAAATTCCTATTTAGATTTATTTCCAGGAATAAGGCTGTGGGGTTAGTTTTACTTTCCCCTCTTAAATTTCCTTTTTTTTTTTTTAAAAAAAAAAAAAGACAATAAAAATTCTTCCTTTCAGGAAACTTAAAATCAAACATAGTGTCTCAGCTGAGCAATTAGTTTCTTTCAGAACTCTGGTAGTAGCTAATCCTTTTATCTTTTAAGATGGTTACTTTGCTGCTGCAAGTTTTTTAAAACCACAATTCTCTAATTTTACAACATTTTGAATTTATAAATTTATTTGAGTCGTCTTAGAAGCAGAAAGTACAAATCTCTTATTTTAGATGCAAAGAAATTTAGGCTTACAAATGCTAATTGACTGCTCTAGCTTTAAGCAAAATTCGTGTTTAAATCAGAGCTGGAGACCCAGTCCCTTGACTCTCAGTGTCAATCTCATCCCCTGTTACTTTCTAACCACGAAGCCAAATCTTCAAGTGATGTTGCCCTTCAGCATAGATGTATAGCAGATTCCGAGGTTTGTTAACAAGCCCCAATGTCCAAGTGAGTCTTTGAAATGAGTTAATTTTAAAGATAGTTGTAAGTAATTATTTCATGCCTCCTGGTAGGTATGTGTTATGAGTGAATGGTGGTTCGTGGTTCTTTGGAGCTAGAATTCTTACCTGTCACGTGGAATGCTATAATTGGCTGCCTGGTCATGGTACGTCATGTACAGGTATCTGTTGACAAAGGCTGCTGTGTTGCTTTGGTGCTGAGTAGGTTTCCTTGGTGCTTTCAGACTAAGACAAAATGAAAGAGAGACCTATGATTTTATTTCTAAAAATCAGTCCATGAAAATCCAATGCTTTTCAAATTGTGGTGTTAATGAAGAGTGTTGAAAAGAAATCAGTCTTGAAGGAAGTGCAACCAGAGTGCTCCTTAAGAGTCAAGGGCGGTGAAACTTTGTCTCACTCTGAATTTATATTCCGGACAAACCAGTCCCTAGAGGTTTTTCTAGCTGCTTGCTAATAAGACAGACAGATTGCAATATCCAAAGAACTTTTTTGTGGATTTGGGAGGGCAGTCTTTCTGCTCTCAAAAACTACCTCCCTGTCTAAGGATGGTTATTGGTTTTTATACTTCACTATTAATCTACTTAACATATTACTATTGCTAGTTCGAAGTTACATTCAAAAGAACAGTTTACAGACAGTCACTAGTAAACAGACAACTTGAGGTATGGTTTACATATGGCTGAGAAAAGTGCAGTTCCAAAAGATAAATGCTAGTTCAGGAAATATGCATTTCCTTTGCCAGTAAACAGACAGTTTAAGATAATCTGTGTTACTATAGAAAAGTTACAAAAGTTTCTGAGGACCAAACAAATGTTAATTAGACAGTTCAACCAGTACTGTAGACTGGAAATCGAGTATGTCAAATTTTTACAGATATACCATTTATTTGAATAATCCTGAATTTATTAATACCACCCTATCACTGGGAAAGGAAGAGGATCAGAGAAAGAAGAGAAGACTCTCTGTAAGATGGGTCAGCACTAACTCAGTGGACTTGAGCATGATAGAGATCATGAAGATGGGGCGGGACAGAGTAACGTTTAGATCTGTTACTCTTAGTGTCATTATGAGTTATAGTTGACTTGATGGCACCTGCCAATAACATCAATGGTAAAATCTGAAATAGACCATGAGGATGACACAGCACTGGGTGGTGTTTTGGCTCCGTGAACCAGAAGAGAATTCATGGAAGGTAGCAACATTTTGTATTATTATCTGACCCCATGTTAGTTTTAACTTACTTTGTATTAAAAAAAAAAAAAAGGTGGTGTCTATTCTGTGGTATCGGTGAGTTTTTTGTTTGTTTGTTTGTTCTTTTTGGTAACAGTGACATGTCTTCTTAGGGTAAAGAATTATAGATTTCCAAAGTTTGACTTTTAAAAACTTGAAAGAAATACAGAATTAGAAATGATAATAGGTCACATAGCATTTCTTCCAAGATAATTCACCTAGTTTTTTTAAAAAATATTATTTAAGCAAAAGTTTACAAATTCAATCGGTTTGTCATGAACATTTTGTTTATGATGTTAATTAGGGTACTCATAATGTAAATATACTCTTCCAACTTCCTCTCTGTGATTCTCATTCTCATTAATCATTCGATCCTATCTCTTCCTGTCTCCTGAACTTTATCCCTACTCTTTTGACCTTATGTGGTTGGTTATTCTAAGAACAGAGTGTCTCCTTCTATAACAATGTCCTTGTAAACTGTTGTTGTTATGTGCCATCAAGTCACTTGTGACTCATAGCGATCCTATGTACAACAGCCCTAAACCCTGCTTTATCCTTTGCCAATCTTATTGTCTCTGTCACATCTATCCCATTACCTTGGTCACTGAATCAATCCAACTCAGTGAAGGTCTTCCACTCTTGTGCTGTGCCTCCACCTTCCCAGTGTGATTTCCTTCTCCAAGGACTAATCACTCCTTGCAACGTGTCCAGAGTATGTCAGACAAAGATTCAGAATTCTCATCTCCAAAGGGTAGCCTGGTTCTCTAGGATGAACCTGTTTGTTCTCCTAGGAGTCCATGGTATAGTCAATACTCTTCTCCAGCACCACAGCTCAAAGACATCAATTCTTCTATCATTCCTAGTCATTGTCCAGCTTTCTGATGCAGAGCAAGTATTTGCAAAGACCATGGCCTGGATTACATGCACCTTAGTCTCCAGACTGACATCACTGCTTTTCAGTACTCTGGAGAGGTCCTTTACAGCAGACTTTCCCAATGCAATTTGTCTTTTGATTTCCTGGCTGCTGGTACCAAGAGTGTTGATTGTGGAGCCAATTACACTCAAGCTCTTAACAACCTCAATCTCTTCACCATCTATCATGATGCTGACAATTGGCTCAGTGGTGAGAATCTTTGTTTTCTTAATCTTGAGCTTCAACCCATATTGAAGGCTGTAGTCCTTGACCTTCTATAGCAAGCACTTCAAGTCTTTCTCAGTTTCAGCAAGCAAGGTTGTGTCATCTGCATAATGCAGGTTGTTGATAATTCTTCCTCTAATCTTGATGCCACATTTCTTCTCAGAGAGCCCAGCATTCCAGATAATCTGTTCTGCATATAGACTGAAAAAGTATGGAGGTAAGACACATCCCTTGTGCCCACCCTTCCCAATTTTGAACTAGGCAGTGTTTCCTGGCTCTATTCTGTTGACTGCCTCCTGGTCCAAGTATATGTTTTGAGTAAGTACAATCAAGTGTTCTGGGATTCCCATTCTTCTCAGAGTCAGACACAGTTTGTTGTGATCCACACAGTCAAATGTCTTTGCATAATCAATGAAACACAGATAGATATTCCTCTGGTACTCTCTGCTTTCAGCCAAGATCCATCTAACATTAGCTACAAAATCCCTACTCCCACAGCCTCTTCTAAACCCCATCTGCACTTCTGGTAGTTCTTTGTTGATGTGCTATTCAAGTCATTTTTGGATAATTTGTGTGTGTGTGTGTGTACTATATTTTGCCAATTGATTTTGGTGTCTCACAGAGCTATAATTTCATGTGTGATGGGGTATGATTTAGAAGTTTATATAGCTTTGCCACCTGTTTTCTCTGTTGTACCTCTGTTGTTGTCTGCTGCTCTATGCCCATGTTGTCAAGTGGGCTTCAACTCATAGAAGGTTGAAAAAGAAAGAACGAAGTGCAACCAGGGTGCTCCTTAGAGGCAAGGGTGGTAAAGTTTCATCTTACATCTTTTGGACATATTCTCAGAGGGCCAAGCATGGGGGAAAGACATTATGCTAGAAATGATAAAAAGTCAGGGAAAGAGAGGATGGCCCTCAATGAAATGGATTGATGTTGTAATTACAACAATATTCTTGAGCATGGCCAAGATCATTACTACAGAACAACTGTGGAAATCTGGGCACTTCAGTAGACAGTCACAGACGAGAGCCACAGATAGACAAGGGAGTAGAGAGGAAGCTCCCACTCACTTGCTTTAAGTGTGGCTCTGAAGGACAGCCCACATCAGGTCCTCATGGCAGACAGGACTGACGGGCCCCAGTTCCCAGCTGGAAACACAGGAGGATGCTTCTACGATTTAGATCCTCCCAGAAGAGCTGTGGGTGAGCATTAACATTACTGGTAAGTATATTCATTTTCTCCTGGACACAGAGCCTTACTATTTGGTCCTAAAAGCCTTCTGAGGTCCCAACTCTTCTCACTATCTCTTAGTTGTTGGAATGGACGGAAAACCTCATAAGCAGTTCCTTACTTCACCTCTACCTTGCATGAGAACTTCTGAGCTGTAAAACAACCCAGTGGTAGATAGAATTTGCTCCAGGACTTAAGAACCGTAAATGACATAGCTGAGCCTCTACATCTTGTGGTTCCTAACCTCTACACTATAATAGACAAAGTGCTAGTCTATAGGCCTTTTATTGTAAGAACCACCTTCCCTCTGTAACTTGATTTGTGCCACTATACAATATGCTGTACTGAGATGACCTGGGTTTGCTGAGATGCTGAACCTTGTGCCATTGGGGTGTCAATTGTCATAAGAGTTACCTGTGGTGGACAGTGTTTGGTGGAACTCCAGTTTAAGACAGGTTTGGAAGCAGGAGTGGCTTCAACTTCTTAAACAACATGCCTCCCAAAACTCTATTAACTTTGATAAATGATGATAGTTACAGAGATGCTTCAGACCTTTTGTTCATAGGGTCACTATGAGTTGTTCTCGACTTGACAGCAATCAACAACAACAAGAAGAAGAAGCTACTCTTTGTCACAAACCTCCAAGCAACCAATTTCTACTCTTTGAAAGCCTGTCATATCATATGGAAAAGAAAATAAAAACCCTCTTCTATTATAGCCATATTTTCAAATAGGTTAGTTTCTTTATATAATATTTACTTATATTTACTCATAGGCATTATGGATTGATTTTTTTACAAGTTAAAAAATACTACTTAAATGACCTCCTTAGTCAGTATGACTTAATTTTTCAATAAACTTTTAACATGTAGTTTTCAATTTTAGCTCCTAATGCTTATAATAAGGATCTTAAATGGTTGATTTGAAGGTTAATATTCTTAATACTAAATTCATTCCAATATAGAACTCATTCTGCTCTCTGTAGGAAATATGTGATTTCACAGAACTCTCAGCCATAAAACAAAATTATTTTTAAAAAGTAAGATAAGTTTTTTATATCTTGCAACATTGTCAGTTCAGCTTCTGCTCGATATCTAGTGTCTGTTTACTTTAATTCCTATTTTCTTTTCTTTACATGTGTAGTAACCATCCAAGAATGTTTCTTTCAGTGTGTAAACATTTCCTTAACATTTAAAGTAGTATAATAATTACTTTTTTGGGTGACTGACATATTTCACTTAGTATAATGTTCCCTATAGTCATCTATGTTACTGAACATTTTGAAAATTCTTCCTTATTCTTTAATCTTGCATCGTTTTCTTTTGTGTATATGTACCATAGTTTGTGTAAACATTCTTTCATTGAAGGAAGCTTTTGTTCCCATTATTTTTCTTTTCTAAATAATGCAACAATCAACACCAGTGTGCCTATACATGTATTTGTCACAGCTTTTATTTCTTTGGGATACATACCATGTAGTGGTCTTACTAGTTCAAATGCTATTTCTAGTGTCCATTTTAAAAGAAGCATTGAATGGTTATTCACAATGTTTGCACCATTTTACACTCATACTAGATACATGTGAAAATCCCAATCTCAGCCTTCCTAGATTTTGTTGGGTTTTTTATTTGGTGTGTGTGTATTATTGAACTTTCCTATTGATCCTAAGGTGAGAGGTATCAGCACCATTTTCTCCCCCTCCCCCTTGTTGTGTACCATTGAATTAGATCTGAATGGCACAGGAGGAGACTACCCCTCCTTCTCCAGCAGACCATCTGGTGGATTAGAATGGCACCTTCAGGATTGCAGTACAGTTTCTTGTTGCCACCAGGGCACCAGAGCTTCCTTTCAACACTTTTTTTTGCAAAGAAATGTCACCTATTTTACCCAGGAAAAAATATACCTAGAAATAAAAAGGGCCAAACTCGCTCAGCATTTCTTAAGCTCAAGAAACTAAAGAACAAATTCAAACCTAGAGTTGCTATAATCAAGAATGCTTTAGACAGAATATTAAATGATCCAGGAAGTATTAAAAGAAGATGGAAAGAAAATACTGAGTCACTGTATAGAAAGGAATTGGCAGACACAGAAGAATTTCATGAAACAACATATGAACAAGAGCCTGTGGTGATGAAGGAAGAAGTTCAAGCTGCTTTGAAGGAAATAGCAAAAAAATAAGGCCCCAAGAATAGATGGTATACCAATTGACATATTTCAGCTAAAAGATGCTGGCCTGGGTGTGCTAACCAACTTGTGCCAAGAAATCTGGAGAACAACCACTTGGCCAACTGACTGGAAGAGTTCTG
>NW_006399792.1:4700122-4738265 GCF_000299155.1 Elephantulus edwardii | reverse complement strand
AGGGTCACTATGAGTCGTAAGCAATTTGATGGCAAATAACAACAACAACAACATATACATACAGGGTGCTTTTTCTTATGCTTTTTCTATAAGCAGAGCCTTTTCAACTTCATTTTCATTTTTTGTTGTCAGTCTAAGAATTCTTCAGTCTGGCAGATACTTTCCTCAAAAATTAATACCATCAGATTTAAAGCAATCAGCAAGTTATCATTCTTAGTACCACCCCCCCGACGTATCTGAGTGGTTTTGAGGTCCTTGTTATGGATTTATAACATTTAGTCCAATATTGTTGTGTAAGGGTCATGAATCACAACAGGGACAGGTTTGTGTAGGGAGGACATTTGCTCAACAGTCTCCAGACATAATACTAGTGATAGGTTTTCAACTATGAGATAAAAAGTAAAGGTTATCATAAAGTTTTGCCTTTTATTTGTTCAGCATTTTTTTAATAACAAATAAATAGACACAAGGAAAAAGTTAGACTAAGAATCATTAGAAATAAAGAGTGGCATGCAAAATGGAAGAATCAGGCAAATAGCAATACAAGAAAAAAACCAACAAAAACAAAAACCCCAAAACTTCACTCTAGGGTAAGCCAGCAGATTTACTTTGAAAGTCTAAGAGGTCAACACTATTTAAGCAGGTTGGGTAGATACAAGCAGAAACTTAGTAATGCATCCCTCATGGAGAAAGTCAGATTCTGTAATATACATAGCAGGGTTTGAATGTGGTATATAATGTGAGAATGGTACAGAATAGGGCAGAGTTTAGATCTGCTGTCCAGAGTTGCTAAGAGTTGTAGTTGATACTGTCATACCTAAAACTAATGGGTTTTAAAAAATATGTTTATTTTTGTTGTTGTTGGGAATATCTGCAACAGAGCATTGAGCACATTCAACAAATTTGTGTGTGTAGAAGTCAGTGGCACAGAATACATTCTTGGAGTTGTGTTCCTATTTTCCCCCTCCTTTTCTGAGTTGTTCTCCTGCTGTTACACATAAAATCACTGGCCCTAAGTGAATACTCCAGAGACAGGAGGCCAGAAGAAATATATCAACACAAAAGAATATGAACAACTATGAAAGACATTACAACAGATGGAAGAAAGAATTGAAACTACAGATAAAGAGGTACAAGAACTTAGAAAATCATCACAAGACAGATGGAAATAACAGACAAGCATGAAAACCCAATCAAGACTAAAATGGCACAAGTTTAATATGCTGGAGAGACAAAAAAGCAGAAGAGAAGAGATGGAACAGAGAGTCAGTGATCTTTTCCAAGGATGTTGTGTTATTGTTATGTATTATCAAGTTGCCTGTGACTCATAATGACTCTATGCACAATTGCTCTGAACCTGCCTTATCCTGAAGCAGTCTTACTCTCTCCACCACACCAACTCCATTGCCCCAGTCACAGTGCCAATGCATCTTATCCAGAGGCTTCCTCTTCTGTACCATCTACCTTTCCAAGCTTGATGTCCTTTCCGAGGACTGGTCCCTCCTGGCAATGTGCCCCAAGAATGTGAGATGAAGCTTTAAAATCCTTACCTGTAATGAGTAACTTGTTTTCATCTCCAGAACAGACTTGTTTGTTCTCTTGCCTGTCCATGGTTGTTCTTCAGTTCTCTGGAGAGATCTTTGACAGCAGATGTTCCTAATGCACTTTGCCTTTGCTTTCCTGACTGGTGGTGCCAGGAGTGCTGATTATGAAATCAAACAAGCTGTAATTGCTAACAACCTCACTCTCTATCTATCATGGTGGGGCCAATTGGCCCAGTGGTGAGATTCTTAATCTTCTTGATACTGAGCTTCAATTTATATTGGAAACTGTCATCTTTAGCCTTCTTCAACAAACACTTCAGGGCTTTCTTGGTTTTGTCAAGCAAAGTTGTGTCCTCAGCATAACACAGGTGGTAGATAAGTCTTCCTCCAATGCTGATGTCACATTCCTCTTCATAAAATCCAGCCTCTCACGTGACCTGTTCCAGATATAGATGAAAAAGGTTTGGAGACAGGAAGTATTCCTGACGTACTTCTTTCTTGATTTTGAGCCACACAGTGTTTCCTTGCTCTATTCTAATGACTTCTTCCTGGTCCCAGTATAGGTTTTGCATGAGCACAATTAGGAGTTCTGGGATTCCCATTGTTCTCAATGTTAGCCACAGTCTGTTGTGATCCACACAGTCAAATGCCTTTGCATAGTCAATGAAACATAGATAGACATTCTTTTGGTACTCTCTGCTTTCAGCCAAGATCCATTTGCCATTGACAATAATGTCTCTAGTGACCTAAGCTCTTCTAAACCCAGCTTGCATTTCTGGTAGTTCTCTGTCAATATACTGTTCCAGTAATTTCTGGAGAATTCACCATATTATCAAAGCAAATACCAAGAACAATATAATTTTAGCAATTGATGCAGAAAAGGTATTTGACAAAATACAACACCCTTTCTTGACAAAGACACTTAGCAAAATTGGAATAGAAAGGAATTTCTTCAATATAGTGAACAGTGTATATGCAAAACCAGGAGCCAATATTATTCTCAATGGAGAAAGACTAGAAGCATTTTCCTTGCAAACAGGGACCAGACAAGGATGTCTATAGTCATGATTTCTATTCAGTATTTTATTGTGAGTGCTTACTAGGGCAATATGTCAAGAAAAGGAAAGAAAAGGCATCCAGATCGGCAAAGAGTTTAAAATATTGTTATATGCAGATAATATGCTAGTGTACACAGATAACCCCAAAGACTCAACAAAAAAACTGTTAGAGTTAGTAAGTCAATTTAGTAGAGTGGCAGGATATAATATCAATATCCAAAAATCAGTAAGATTCCTCTATAGTAACAAAGAAAATTCAGAGAAGGAAATCAAGAAAGAAATACCATTTACAATAGCCAGCCACAAATTGAGATACTTGGGAGTGAACCTAACTAGAGATACAAAAGCCATATACAAAGAAAACTATAGAACATTTCTGCAAGACACAATAAAAGACCTAAAGAAATGGAAAAATGTGCCTTGTTCATGGGTAGGAAGAATCAGTATTGTGAAAATGACAATCCTACCAAAAGCGATACACATGTTCAACACAATCCCAGTCCAGATACCAAATTAATTTTTCAAGGAGATAGAAAGTAAAATTGTCAAGTTTATTTTGAGAGGAAAGAGACGTCAAATAAGCAAAATACTTCTGAGAAATAAAAATGAGATGGAAGGCATAGCACTCCCTGACCTCAAAATCTACTACACGGAAGTAGTAACAAACAGATGGTACTGGTACAGCGACAGGCACAAAGACCAATGGAACAGAATTGGGAATCCAGAAATAGACCCAGGTATCTATGGTCAATGATTATTTGACCAAGAAATAAAAATTGTCAAAAGAGGAAATGGCAACCCAGTTTTAAACATCAGGCCATCGAAAACCTTCTGAACAACAGAATACGGTTAAAGAAGTAGGTAGGGTCCTTAGATTCCGAGAAAATTAAAAAAAAGAAAAAATAAGGAGCAACAGCTGCAAACATCCATTGGCAATTGGAACATAAAGGTACAGAGTGTGACTTTAGGAAAGTTGGAAGTTGTGAAAATAAAATGTAATATATAAAGGTTGATGTTTTAGGCATTAGTTCAGATGGATTGTTGGTGATAGAAATGAGACTGAAGATAAAATGACAGCATTTTCTACAATTAATGATTTATTCATTGCAAATCTCTTTTATAATAAACACAAATGGCATGGACTTAACCTGATGGTCGATACAGGAATCAGATTGATTACAGTGGTGAAGGAGTCATTGGAGAAGTTTAATATCAGCTGTGAAAAATAGACCAGATCTTGATTGTGGGACAAACCATGAACTACTGATATGCGAGTACTCACATGTTATACTCATGTAGTAAGAACCAAAATTTGACCTAGATTCTATCCCAGTTGAATTTAAAAACCATCTCACGAGCAGGTTTGAGGCCTTGAACACTAATAAACAGAGACCAAATGAGCTGTGGGAAAATATAAAAAATACATCCAGGAAGAATGCAAAAGATCATTGCAAAGACACAGAAGGAAGAAAAGAGAAAGATGGATGTGAGAAGAATAAATATTGTACTAGAGCCTGGATAAGACAAAGCAAATGGAAGAAATAAAAAAGTTAAGAACTGGACAGAAGAAAGGCGCATTGCCATGGGAAAGTCTGCTGTTAGGGACTTCTCCAAAGTACTGAAGAGCAATGGTATCTCCCTGAGACTAAGGTGTGTTTGATACAGGCCATGGTCTTCACAATCACTTGTTATGCATCAGAGAGTTGGATAATAACCAAGGAGGATAGAAGGAGAATTGATGCCTTTGAGCTGTGGTGCTGGAGAAGAGTATTGAGAGTACCATGGACTGCTAGGAAAACAAACAGATTTGTCCTGGAAAGGATTAAAGTGGGTGGCTCTTTGGAGGCAAGGATTCTGAGGCTCCGTCTAACATACTTTGGACATGTTGTGAGGAGAGATAGGTCCTTGGAGAAGGACATCATGCTTGGGAGGGTGGAGGGACAGCACAGGAGGGGAAGGCCCTCTATGAGGTGGATTGATTCAGTGACTGGGATAATCGAGATGGGAGTGTCAGAAACAGTGTGATTGGCACAGGACAGAGCAGAGTTTAGGGCTGTTGTACATAGGGTCGCTATGAATTGCAAGCGACTCGATGGCACATAACAACAACAACAGTTTAATTACAAAATTAGAATACATTTTAAAAATCTTCCAATAAACAGAATTACCGAAAGAAAATGAAGGAGTGCAGACTGATGCTCAGTTTAAAGCCTTTTAGCTACCATTCATAGCATAATATATCACATGATTATCTGATTAAAAATGGCCAAAGCTGGTCCATCTCATCTCACTAATGCCAAGTATGTCAGTAGTCATGTGTTCCATTTCATTTTTTTTCTTTTTAGTTCAAACTGATTTTATTCTTTTTTTTTAAAATTTTTTTTGACAGAAGATTTTATAGCGCAGCTAGGAAAGACAAAGCAAAGTATTAGAATGAAATGTGCAAAGAGCTAGAGTCAAAAAGTCAAAAGGGATGAACTCGCTTGACATTACTTAAGCTGAAGGAACTGAAGAACAAGTTCAAGCCTCGAGTTGCAATGCTTAAAGATGCTGTGGGAAGATTATTTAATGATCCAGGAGGCATTGAAAGAAGATGGAAGGAGTACACAGAGTCACTGTACCAAAAAGAACTGGGTGATGCAGAAGAATTTTCACGAAACAACATATAACCAAGAGGCAATGGTGCTGAAAGAGAAGGCTAAAGCTGTTCTGAAGTTCTTGGCAAAAACAAGACCTCAGGAATTGATGGCATAACAATTGACTTTTTTTCTTTTTTTAAAAGTGGATGTCCTGTCCTTCTTTATAGTCTTTCTTGCCATGATGAGTGACTCTGTTGGTGTTTTAAATACCAGTGTCATAACTTCCAGCATCACAGCTGCTTGCAAGTCCTTCTAGGACAGGGACCGACAGACAAGTACTGTGTTCATAAAAACAGAGAACAAACTAGCACACGGATACATATCATAGGGTTGCTTTGTGTCACAGGCGACTCAAGGGCCTTGGAACCCTGCTGGAGGGGCAGCTCGGTGTCCTTTCCTGGCTAGCCAATGATGGGTGTGTACATTCTCCTTAAGCAGTAATTGTTCTGTTAAATGATATGCTGCATACTTTTCTAATCCTTACAGTAATGTTAATAATAATCAACTAAATTCACTGATGTCAAGTCTGAACTGACTCTTAGTTGCCCTTCATTGGCTCTTCAGAGGATGTACACCACAAGGAAGGAGGTTGTCCATCTTTCTCCTGCTGAATAGCCGGTAAATTTGATTCGTTAGAGAGCCTTCGTGTTAGCGCAGTTTCTCTGTGGGCTATACCACTAGAACTGAGGGGAATAATAATAATAACAACAACAACAACAATAATAATAATAAATAATAATAATAATAGCCATAATAAAACAAAGACAAAGTATCATAAGGGAAGGATATCTTTTTCTCAGGCACACTGTAGTTATTTATGAAAATATGAATGATGTTTAAGTCTTCTCTCTTCAAAGCCATTATCCCCAGAGAAAAACACATGGGAAGCATCTTGAAGCACCTCGAGCTAGCTTTTGTCCTCACCTGAATAACGTTCTGTAATTTGATAGTAAACAAATTATGTCACATGCTTGGCATGTTGTTCTAGACAATTTCTGAATGACCACTAGAGGGTGCTACTTTGTTAGGAAAATAAAAGCAGCTCCCAACAGCATTCAGTCTGCAGCCAAGACGTCTGATGTTAGGGGCCAGGACTGAGATCTCGGCTGTGAGTATTCAGATATAATTTATTCATTTACCGGTTATGTGGGAAGTAAATAGTAATAGTGTAGGGGAGCCAGAAAAGTTGACTTAAAGAAATAAAACTAATATGTTTTTCTCTTCAGGAGTGGTTATGCTAGTTTCTGTTCTGGGAAAGCTGTGAATATTTTCTTATCAAACAAAATTGTGAGGCTACAAGACTTTCTTATGGGAGCAAAGTGGGCTTAGTGTGTGTGCTGCATCTCGCTAAGGCTGTATGTTGTTCCAAGTTTGGTTTATGATTTTCATCTTCATTTGGCAGTTTTTATTACAAAAGTCAGTGAAAAAGAATATCTTCTTGTATCATTTTTGCCCTCTGAAAGATAATGTACTGTGATCTAAAGGTCACACATACGTATATTAAGATGACTGAGAGGATAAAGTACGTGCCTGACCTTTCTTTTTGCTTCTCTGTGTTTACAGTGGGTAATCTATCTGTGAGAGGTTTTATTAGATGTCAGCATCAATTATGAACATTATCATTTAGACCGTAGTCAATGGCAGGTGCATTTCTGTGGTTCAATTATCTAAGGATAAGACACAATCAGTCTGTTTAAAAGATTTCTTCTTATCAATTATGATTGTCTTTTCAACCATTGAGGAGATAATAATCACTGTGGAAGAAAAGTATCAATGTGTGGGGAAGAGCTCTGGGTCTCTGATACAAGTGAACAGCAGCACTGGAGGCTTTGGGGTGTAAACATGTTTGATCTCTGATAGGGCGAGTCAGCTCCCTGAAGATCTGTTTGCTCCTACATATGACTTCTGGACTGTAAGAATGGACAGTGTTGAAGATCTGTTTGCTCCTACATATGACTTCTGAACTGTAAGAATGGACAGTGTTGAAGATCTGTTTGCTCCTACATATGACTTCTGAACTGTAAGAATGGACAGTGTTTGATTTGTCTTATGTGAATGAAAATAACAAGCAAAAAGTTTCAGACAAGCGTATTTGGAATTACGTAGCTTCAACACCTTGTCATTCTTTTTGTTGTGTGGCATGTAGAGGAAACCAACACATAAATGACCCTCCAGCAGGTTTTCAGAGGCAGTAAATTGGCTGGAGGAGATTGTCTCTCCTCACATGAAGCAGCTGGTGGATTTGAATTACACACCTTTGAGATTGCAGTATAGTTTCTTACCACTAGGCCACCAGAGCTCCTGCACAGAGAATTTGAGTGTGGAAAGACATATGTTATGTTGTTGTTGAATACTGTTGAGTTGGAATCGACCCAAGCTTTAGAAGTCAGTTAATAGCTCCAGAGGAGACTGCCCATCCTTCTCTGGCAGATTCAAACCACGTGTAATCAGGATTGCAACACAGGTTCTTACCACTAGGCTACCAGAGTGGTGCAAAAATATGCAAAGATACTTTTTTAAATATTTTAATCAATGTAGATAATATTTTCCTTTTAAGCACACTTGTGAGTAAGAATAAACGTGCAATATGGTTCTTCCTTGTCCATGTTAATTGTGTAAAGGCAACCAACCAACCAAGCACCCCCAAATCTATTGCTTTTAAGTCATGTCATTTCATTCTTAGCTTATGCCGAGTTTAGTAGTAAGCCAAGTTTACAAACTTGCTATCTTTTGGAGCAGTGTTTGTGACCAGAGGTAGGTAGTTATTGGTGTTGGGCAAGGGGCATAGGGTGGAAAATTCTGATTGTTAAATATTGCTGAAATGTGTCTCACGGCAGTACTTTAGACCTGTAGGGAGAATCTGAGACTGGAGACATGAGTGATAGGAAAATAGAAAAAGATATGTTTCTTTTGTACTTTAATTAATGTAGATTGCGTTTTCCTCTTAAGTGCACTTACGAGTAGAAATAAAAGGGAATGGGGTTATTTCCTTGTCCTTGTAAGTGGAGTAAAGGAAATAAACAAAGCCCAAATGACTTAAAAGCTTTTCAGTCATGTTGTGTGTTGAATTGGAACCAATTCATAGCTGACTCTTCAGCATGTTTTCAGAGATTGAAAAATAACCATGTTGAATGCTTCATGTTGTTATTATTGTTATGTGCCGCTGAGTTGCCTGCTACTCATAGCGACCCTATGTACAACAGCTCTGAAGGCTGCCCTATTCTGAGTCAGTCTCACTGACTCCGACACAGCTTCACCCGTTGCCCTAGTCACTGTAACAGTCCATCTTGTCCAGGGTCTTCCTCTCCTACACTGTCTCTCCACTCTTCCGAGCATGATGTCCTTTTCCAAGAATCGATCCTTCCTGGCCACATGCCCAAAATATGTAAGATGGAGCTTCAGAATCCTAGCCTTCAAGGAGAAACTTGGTTTCAGTCTCTCCAAGACAGACCTCTTTGTTTACTTGGCATTTGTATGTTCAAGACTCTTCTCCAGCACCCCAATTCAAAGGCATCAATTCTTCTTTTATCATCCTTAGTCATTGTCCAGCTTTCTGATGTATAGCAAGTAATTGCAAAGACCATGGACTGGATCAGGTGTACCTTAGTCTTTAGACTTATTTCTCAGTACTCTTGAAAGGTCTCTGACAGCATATTTTCCAGAGTTCATTTTTTTTATTTCCTGACTGCTTGTGTTGATTATGGAGCTGAGTAAGCTGTCACTGTTAACAACCTCAATCTCTTCTCCATCCATGATGTTGCCAATTGGCCCAGTGGTGAGAATCTTTGTCGTCTTGATGCTGAGCTTCAAGCTGTATGGTAGAAAAAGGTAGTTCATCTTCCCATGTTCATTATTGAACATTGCTGCCAACACCCTGCATCTGTCTTTTTTTCCCCTTCATAGTTTTCTTGTGACCCACTTCTTTTTTTTTTAATTTAGGTTGTTTATTTTTCATTTCAATGAACATCTACAGAGATTTTGGGATTCCATTCATTCATTGTTGCACCCTTCACCCCGCACAAACCCCTCCCTCCTCCCCCCCCATTTGCTCCTCTCCTTGAAAAGCAAAAGAAAAACTCCCTCATTGGTACCAATGAGGGAGTGACCCATTTCTTAAGGCACATTGCGTTTATGGATTTTAAATTTAGACACTCAAACAATTCCATGAGATCTCCTTTCCAGACTTAATTTTTAGTTTCTTGAAATTTGAAGGAGCAAAATTTTTCTGTCACTCCCTTTAACATATCTCCATGACTCTCAAAATATGGGTCTATGTTTCCTTATCACCTCATTGGATTGAATATTGCTGGGAGTCTTGTTTTGTACACACACACGTGTGTGTGCTTGAGGGTGTGTGTAAGGAGCTCTGGTGGCACAATAGGCCAGCTAACCAAAAGGTTAGTGGTTCCAACCCACCAGCTACTCTGCAGAGGAAAGATAAGGTGGAAGGGTCCCATAAGATTTACATCCTGAACACCCTTTGAAATAGTTTTACTGTGGCCTACAGAGTCACCATGATTTTGAAGTTACTAAGTTGTAGTGGATATATATATATATATATATATATATATTTGTTCTTGTGTACTATTGAGTTGGAACAAACCAATAAGTGACCCTCTGATTAGTTTTCAGAGGCAGCTAATTGCATGGGAGATCGTTCATCCTTCTCTTGCAGAGCAGCTGGTGGATCCAAACCACTTCAGGATTGCAGCACAAGATTGCATCGACATTTATCAAAGTTCAAGGAGTTTTTGGAGGTATGTTGTTTAGGAAGTAGATGTCACTTCTACTTTCAAACTTGTCTTAAGCTGGGAGCTCCACAAAACACTGTCTACCATGGGCAGCTGTTATGCCATTTGAAATCCCAATGGCACAAGGTTCAGCATCCCAGGAACCCCAAGTTACCTCGGTATTGCATATTGACAGAAGAATGCTGTACCACTTAGAAGAATGGTCCTCCAAAATATAATAACAACCAATGTTTAAATATAAAGGCACTCCTCGAGGTCTTCTTGACTCTAAACAAGAAGCTTAAATAAGAAACAAGCAATATAGTATATTGTTTTGTTATGTACCCTTGAGTCGCCTGTGACTTATAGCAACCCTATGTACAGCAGCTCTGAACCCTTCTCTGTCCTGAGCCAGTCTCACTAATTCTGACACACCAACCCTCATTGTCACAGATACTTTATAAATACATTTCATCCTGGGTCTTCCTCTCTGGTGCTGTCCCTACACCCTTCCAAGTATGGTGTCCTTCTCCAAGGACCAGTCTCTCCTGGCCACGTGCCAAAAGTATATGAGGCAGAGCTTCAAAATCCTGGCCTCCAAGGAGAGACTTAGTTTCACCCTCTCCTAGACAGACCTATTTGTTTTCTTGGCAGTCCATATGTTCAAGACTCTTCTCCAGCACCACAACCTGAAGGCATCAATTCTTCTTCTGTTATCCTTAGTCACTGTACAGCTCTCTGAAACATAACAAATAGTAGCAAAGACCATGGCCTGCATTAGGCACACCTTTGTATCTAGATTGGCATCGTTGCTTTTCAGCATTCTAGAGTTGTCCCTGACAGCAGATTTTCCCAATGCAATTCGTCTTTTGATTTATTGACTACTAGTATTATGAGTGTTGATTGTGGGACCAAGCTAGCTGTGATTGTTAACAACCAATCTCTTTTCCATCTATCATGTGCTGCCAATTGGCCCAGTGGTAAGAAACTTTGTCTTCTTGATGTTGAGCTTCAATCCATACTGAAGACTACAGTTCTTGACCTTCTGCAGCAAGTTTTTCTTCAGTTTTGGGAGGCAAGGATATGTCATGTGCATATCATATATTGTTGATGAGTCTTTCTCTAATCTTGATGCTACATTTCTCCTCATAAAGTTCTGCTTCCTGAATGATCTGTTCTGCATATAGATTGAGTAGATATGGGTATAGGATACTTCCCTGATGTACTTCTTTTCTGATTTTGAACCATGTAGTGTTTTCTTACTCTGTTATGAGGACTGTTTCGAGGTCCAAGTACAGGTTTTGCATACGCACAATCAAGTGTTCTGGGATTACATTTCCCTCAATTTTAGCCACAATTTGTTGTGATTTACACAGTCAAATACCTTTGCATAGTCAATGAAACACAGATAGACATTCCTCTGGTACTCTCAGCTTTCTGCCAAGATCCATCTGCCATTGGCAATATGTCTCTAGTGCCGCAAACTCTTTCTAAACTCAGCTTGTATTTCTGGTAGTTCTCTGTCAATGTACTTTTTTAGTCATTTCTGGATAATCTTCAGCAGGATTTTGCTAGTGTGTGATATTAGTGATTAGTGCCAAACTCTATCATGGCACCTATTTTTTTTTTTTTGAATGGGAATAAATATGGATCTCTTCCAGTCAGTTGGCCAAGTAGTTGTTCTCCAGATTTCTTGGAGCAACTTGATGAGCAGATTCAGGGAAACATCTGTTTGTTGAAATATGTCAATTGGTCTTCCATCAATTCCTGGGGCTTTATTTTTGCCACGTCCTTCAGAGCAGCCTGCACTTCCTCCTTCATCATCATTGCCTCTTGAACATATGTTGTTCCTTGAAATTCTTCTGTGTCAGCCATTCCTTTTGGTACAATGACTCTGTATACTCCTTCCATCTTCTTTTACTGCCCCCTAAATCATTCAATATTCTGCCCATAGCATCCTTAAGCATTGTGACTCATGGCTTGAATTTGTTCTTTAGCTCCTTAAGATTAAGAAATGCTGAGTGAGTTCAGCCCTTTTGATTTTCTTATTCCAGCTGCTTGCACATTTCATTATAATTTGCCTGTATTTCTGAGCTTCCCTTTGAAATCTATTTAGCTCCTTAACTTCTTAATTTCTTCCCTTTGCTTTGGCTTCTTGGCACTCTAGTGCAATATTCAGAATCTCTTCTGACATCCACTTTAGTCTTTTCTTCTTCCTTCTTTGTAATGTCTTTTTGCATTCTTCATGAACAATATTCTTGATATTTTCCCACAGCTCATCTAGTCTTCATTCATTAAAGGCTTCAAACCTGTTCCTGAGTTGGTTTTTAAATGTGTGAGGGATATACTCAAGATAAAATTTTGGTTCCTGTGAATATGATTTAAACTTTTTTAGCTTTACTTTGAACTTGCATATGAGCATTTGATGATCTGTTCCACAATCAGCACCTGGCCAATATCACTGCTGATACTGAACTTCTCCAGTGGTTCCTTCCACAGATGTAATCAGTCTGATACCTGTGCATCCCATCAGGTAAAATCTATGTGTATAGCTTATGTTTATGTTTCTTACAAAAGGAATTTGATATGAATAAATCATTGATTGCACAGAATTCTATCATTCTACCCCCAGCCTCATTTCTGTTACCAAATCCATATTTTCTGACTACTGATCCTTCTTCCTGATTTCTAGGTTTTGCATTCCAGTTACCCATTATTATTAAAGCATCTTGGTTACATGTTTGATCAATTTCTGACTGCAACAGTTGATAGAAATCATCTATGTCCTCTTCTTTGGCTCTGATTGTAGACACATAAATTTGAATGATAGTAGTGTTAACAGGTCTTCCTCATATGTGTATTGAAATTTTCCTGTCATAATTTTGTATTTCAAGATGGATCTAGAAACAGCCTTTTAAACTATGAAAGCTACTTATTTTTTCCTCACCTTTTCATAATTGTGGGATTAAAAATGTTCCATGCCAATCCATGTCATTTCTCTAATACCCAATATGTCAGCATTTGTGCATCCCATTTCTTTCTTTACAATGTCTAGTTTTCCTACATTCATACTTCTCACATTCCACATGTTGTTATGTGCCATCGAGTCACCTGCCACTCATAGCAACCCTATGTACAACAGCCCTAAACTCTGACCTATCCTGTGCCAATCTCATTGTTTCTGACACACCTACCCCCAATAACCCAGTCACTGAATCAATCCATCTTATTGAGGCTCTTCCTCTCCTGAGCCATCCCTCCACTCTCCAACATGATGTCCCTCTCCAAGGACCAGTCCCTCCTTGCAACATGCCCAGAGTATGTCAGATGAAGCTTCAGAATCCTTTCCTCCAGCGAGCAGCCTGGCTTCACTCTCTCCAGGACAAACCTGTTTGTCTTCCTAGCAGTCCATGGTATATTCAACACTCTTCTCCAACACCACAGGTCAAAGGCATCAAAATACCAATTGTTAATTTCTTCTTATAACTGTTTCTCTTCCTGTGTGTTTCCAAATTTGAGGGTGCAGCTTCAGTTTCCATTTGTGTTAGTCTACCTTAAGTGTACTCTAAGTGTACACACACACACACACACACACACACACACACGTACACATATGTATGGCAGAACAGTGGTTATGTGCTGAAAAGCTAATGGTTTGAACACACTAGTGACTCTTCAGAAGAAAGATGTGGCAGTTTGCTTTTGTTCACACATACATAGCACACACATGCATATATATATATATACACATGTACACAGAGTGAGAGTGAGGGATGCTAACTAGAAAGTTGATGGTTGGCACCCACCATTTGCTCCATAGTAGAAAGTAATTTGGCAGTCTACATCTATAAAGTCTATGGAGACTATGGAGTTGGAATTGACTCCATGGTAGTGAGTTTTGTTTTTGGTTTATATAGATGTATATACACCCCCTTCTCTCCATGCCCCCATATACACATAGTAAAGAGCTCTGGTCACACAAAGTTAAGCATTTGGTGGCTAAATTAAAAGCTAACAGCTCGGTGGCCTACAGCTTAGGTTATTTTTTTGTGGTGTGGCTGTTAAGCAGTTCTGTAATTTAGCAGTCATATAATGATGCATTTAGCAGTTACAGAAAAATATAAACAAACAAAATCAATCTTACTGTCCTTGATTTGGTTCCTACTCATGTTGCCATCAACCAGTTTTCTAAGCCCGTTTATGAGGTGACACTGCCCATCTTTCTCAGAATGATTGTTGTGTCAAAATTGACTCATAGCTGACCCTCCATTGGGTTTTCCAGAGGTAGTAAGTTACACAAAGGGAGTTTGTCCATTCTTCTTCCATAGGGCAGTTGGTGGATTCAAACCAGGTAAATGTGTGTTGGCAGTGCAAGTCTTTATCACCAAACCACCAGATGAAACTAAGGGCCTAAGACATTTGCTGCAGGAGGTCAAGGACTTCAGCTTTATGGATTGAAGTTCAACATCAAGAAAACAAAGATACTCAGCATTGCGCTGATTGGCAGCAACATGATAGACAGCGAAGAGATTGAGATTGCTAATAGCTTCAGTTTGCTTGGCTCCACAACCAACACTCTTGGTACCTTCAGCCAGGAATTCAAAAGATGAATTGCATTGGGAAAGTCTGCTGTCAGGGACCTCTCTGGAGTACTGAAAAGCAATGATGTCAGTCTGGAGATTAAGGTGCCCTTTATCTGGGCCATGGTCTTCACAGTAACTTGCTATTCATAAGAAAGCTGGACAATGGCTAGGCATGATAAAAGAAGAATTGACGCCTTTGAGTTGTGGTGCTGGAGAAGAGTATTGAATACACTCTGGACTGCCAAGAGAACAAGCAGGTTAATCCTAGAGAGGGTGAAACCAGATTGCTCCTTGGTGGCAAGTATTCTGAAGCTCCATCTGACATACTTTGGGCATGATGAAAGGAGTGGCCAGTCCTTGGTGAGGGAAGGAATGGAAGGGTGGAGGGGCAGCACAAAAGAGGAAGGCCCTAGATGAGGTAGATTGAGTCAGTGACTGAAGTAATGGAGGTTGGTGTGTCAGAGATTGTAAGATTGGTTCAGGATAGAGCAGAGTTCAGAGCTGTTGTATATAGGGTCATCATGAGTTGCAAGCAACTCGACAGCACATAAAAACAATACAACAACAGCAGCAGCACTAAAGCTCCCTACAGAGTGACTTATGGATGTAAATTGCCATCCTATCAGTTAGTAGCCTGATATGTTACTCACTGTACCACCAGGCCTCATATAATGATGTAGCCATACTCTGTTTTGGGATCTGATGTAGTCAGCCTTAATTTTCAGGCACAAGATATTTGCTTAATGATCTGATCTTTGAAACTTAACCTTATACAGAAGTGCTCATGCTCCATGTGAGAAATCCTGGTGATGCAGTATGTTATGTGTTAGACTGTTGAATACAATATTGTATTCAAGATCTTCTATAAAGATCTGCAGACTTGGAAACTCAGTGTTGTTCTGCGCCATTGACTGGCAACTGACTCACAGCTGACCCTCCACTAGGTCTTCATAGGCTGTACATCTCATGGAAGGTGTTAGGACTGCAGAGCTGCTCTCCCTCCTTTTCCTAGAATAGCCACTGAAATGAATCACAGGAAGCTGCAACTGTGGCTCTCCTTGTCTCTGTTAGGGCAGAGAAATTGTTCCTGTCTCCCAGGAATAACTGTTTGCCAGCCCCAGTCTGCTCCCTTATCTTGTAAAAATCAACTCCCTCAATTTCCTTGTAAAACAATATAAAATCCATTCCAAGTGGTGGCTGCGAGTCAGCCTGGCAGTTTCTCTTCAGTAAACTGTCTGTCTTGAATTGAATTGAGTTCTGTCCTTCCTCAATGACTTTACAGAAGAAGATTGTCCATCTTTTTCCTTTGGAGCAGCTGGTGGATTTGAACAGCTTGCCTTTTTAGGTTGACAGCACAACTCTTTACCCTCTAAACCAAAAGAGAGCTCTCTCTGGTGTAGTCATTTTCCGTTTTGAGATCACATGTGTTGAGCTTCGATTTTCACATAAAAGAGAATTTGCATAATTACTTGGTGTTTGAAACTTAATAGTGTCTTTGGAAACGCAATGGAAGGCTATTTTAAATTCGAATCAACTTGTTGGCAGTGAATTTTGTTTGGTATACTGTATAAAGTGAGATCAAAGAGATGAAAAATCACATATAATTTATAAGATGTTGAAGGATACAATTTACAAATGTGACAATAATGAACATTTTAATATCAAACTTCAGACTCAGCTAGGATCACAGGCAACTCAGAATCTATTGGGTGAAATCTGCCCAGTTAGGTCTAAAACCATGGTGAAGTATAGAGCATGGGGAGCATGGTGGAATATGGGGAACATGACAGAGTGCATATGCTTTCTCAGGGCAGCTGGCTCATTTGGGGATGTGATGGGAAAAGGACTAGACTATACATCATTACTCTCCTAAACTCATCAATCAAGTAATAGACTCTACATTTCTAGGGTGAGAAACTCCTTTACAGGAATCTGAGCACAGATAGAAAATTTTCTAACTATATTTCTCCAAATAATTTTTAGGTGTTCTTCTCTTACCTTACGGAGTTTAATCCTAAACCCACTGCTGAGGAGAGTGTCTTACCCTCCAGTTGTTTTTAGGTGCTGTTGAGTTAAGTATACCTCATAGGGACCCTGGGAGCAACAGACTTGAATCTTGTACTATCCTGTGCCAACCTCGTCGTCTCTGATACTATTGAGCCCGCTGCTGCTGCCACAGTGTTGATTCATCTCGTAAGGTGATGGTCTTTCCAATTGCTTGCTATGCATCTGAGAGCTAGACAAGGAATAAGGATGACAGAAGAATAATTGATACCTTTAAGTTCAATTGCTAGAGAAGAGTACTGAATATCCTGTGAAATGGCAAAAAAATGAACAGATAGATCTTGGAAAAGGTGCAGCCAGGATGCTCCTTGGAAACGAGGGTGGCAAAGTTTCTTTCTCATACTTTGCACACATTGCTCCAAGAAATGCTATTCCTTGGAAAGGGATCTCACACTTGGATGGAATTTTCTCTCTAGAGGGCAGCAAAAAAGTCATTCTGTGCTAAGCTTGAAAATTTCCCCTCTTCTTATTCCCAGGTCAAATTATATTCAGTTAGGTTGTCTGAGTTTATTAGAGATTTTGCAATGATATCAAATAACCTCATGAAGCTGTTCCAACAATAACATGCCAAAAAACTAGATGCCTTGAATTTAAATATATTTTCCTGCCTATTATTAAATTCCTCAGCAGAAATTTAAGAGCAAAATTTAAGCCCCACTGCATATTGCTAAAAGGGTCAGAAAAAAAAATATTTCACCGTTGTAATTTTAAAAAAAAAAAAAAAGAAAAAGAAAGCAAACAAATTCACACTCTCCAACTTCTTGCTATGACAAGCATCAGTGAAAGAGTTTTATGGCTGGAGTGGGGGTTTTTCTGCCTCCCCACCTCACAGCTGCAGCCTAAGCTGTTTCTCATGGAATGGGTGGAGCTCTTTGGCAGCCCCAATGGGAGCTTAAGTTCAATACCAAGTTTCTGATGTCCCTCCTTTATTTTGAAAGAAGGTCCACAGGATTATCACAGAACTGGCCCCTTTATCCACTATTATGACCCGAATTGTATCCCCTAAAATAAAACTTAGAATCTGACTTCTTACTCAGCTTGATGGCTCCTAACGACAACAACAGCAACAATCACCTGATTTCTACACCTGTGGGTGTGATCTTATTTGCAACAGGATATTTTTTGTTACATTTACGGTGGCCCTAGCAATATAGACTTAAAACTCATACTCATTGCTTGTTTTTGTTTGACTCCCGGCTGGCCCTCCATTGGGTTTCTGAGGCTGTAAATAAGATGAGCAGAGATTTCCCATCTTTCTAACAGCTAAAGTAGCCTTTGGGCTAGTAATACAACTCCCTATGGACTATGCCACCATAGGGGGTGCCCTAAATGTAATCACTTCTCACTGATTGAAAGAAAAAAGCAAATTCTGAGACAAATGAGAAGGGAGTGAAAGGTCAAATGAAGATCATCAAGGAACTGAGGAATTCTGTGACTAGAAAATCTGAAGGAAATAAATATCTTCCCCTAAGTAAACAGAGGGCGAGCCTTAGAAATTGCCCTGAATTCGTAATTTGAGTCTCCTGAACTGTGCAAAAAGAAATCTCTATTCTTTAAAGATACGTGTTTGTAGTATTTTGTAGCAGAACTAGGAAAAAAAAGATACTCACCAACTTAAGAGGAAAAAAAAAATTTCTGACTCCATAAAGCAGTTATCCTAGGGGGGAAATGTGTTCCCCAAACTGAGTATTTATCATTCCAAAGCTTCCAGAAGAGACTCTGAGGTCTTAGAGGAGAGTCTTGGGTTTTATCTCATCACAGAGTTCATCTGTGCCAGTTCTTCCCAGTCTATGACTTGGGAAGATTCTCTGGGTAGTCCAAACACGTAATGCTGCCAACAGAAAGCTTAGAGATTTGTGCCCACCCACAAGTACCTGGGAAGGAGTGCCTGGTGGTCTGCTTGTGAAAAGTCAGTTACTGAAAAGTGAAGGGAGTTGTTCTTCATTGACATACACTGGGTGGTTGTGAGTTGGGGTTGAAGGTAGCAGTTGAGTTTTGTAAAATTTTATGACTTGGGAGCTTGAAGTAGTGGGAGAAAAATCATTCATCAAGATACTACTTTTGGGTCTTTCCCAATATCTGACAGGGATCTGGAAAGATAGGATAATGGTCAGCATAGTTTAAAGGTGATTGGTTTTATAAAACATAATGAATGAGAATGATTGAAACATAATGTGAATAAAGGATAGCATGAAACACAAATGAATACAAACTATGTATACAAACCAATGTAAAAAAAGAACAAAATAAAGGGAAAAATATACTACTTTTGGTAACAGGAATTACCAATTTTTAAGGGAAAAATTGTTGGAGAGGGACATCCTGCATGGAAGGTTGAGGGGTGACACAGAAGAAGAAAGACCCTTTTCTAGGTGGGTTGACACAGTGACCGTGACAATGGGTTTGAGTATGTCAGAGATTGTGAGGATAGCATGGGATAGGACAATGTCCAGGTTGGTTTTTCATAGGGTCTCTATGAGTCATACTAAACTTGAGGCACCTAACAACAAAAAGGGGTGGGGGAAATCTAGCTATGTAGTTGATCACTTCTAGAAAAGGGACATTTGAGACATACTGGGAAGCTTAGGCACTTGTAATGATGTCTACAGTCTCCTTTGATATACTCTCTCTTCCTTTGTGTATGTGTTAAGGCATCCTGGCGTGTTAGTGGGTATTCTATCTATAAAGCATTCTATCCAACCTCTTGTGAGTGTGTCTTTCATTTCCATTGCCATGTGCCGATTCTGTTTCTTTTGCTATGGAATTGCTTGACCTGAAAAAATCTCCCCTCCCCTTCTATAGAAGACTTATGTTTTCCCCTCTTAGATGTCATACTCATTCTTCAACTGGAAAATCATCCTCAGAGATCTGAATTGACTCTGTTGGTGATATTTCCTGAAACATGTTACAAGGAGGGACTGTCCTTAAAGAGAGACAATACAAGAGAGGAGGACCCTGGATAAGATGGATTGACTCAGTGACTGGAGTAATGGGGGCAGGTGTGTCAGAGACGATGGAATCGGCTCAGGATAGAGCAGGGTACATAGGGTTGCTATGAGTCATAAGTGACTTGATGGCACATAACAAAAACAACAACAACAGTAGTACCCTTCAGGAGCTCTGGTGGCCTAGTGATGAGGAGCTACACTATAAATCTGAAGACACACAGTTTGAATCCTCCAGTTGCTCCGCAGGAGACAGACGGATGATTAACTCTCCTGCTACTTATTGCTTCTGAAAATCTACTGGCGGGTCAGCTACGGGTCAGTTCCAACTTAACAGCATTACCCCATGAGTTTCAACCCCCCCAGCTGCTCTATAGCAGAAAGATGGCAGTTTCCTCCCCCCAATTTAATGCATCTGAAAACACACTGGAGAGTCAACTATGAGTCAGATCCAACTTGATGGTACATAACAACAAATAAAGTTAGGGAGCTATGGTGACATAGCTACTAATTCAAAGCATGAGGTTCGAACCTACTAGCTGTTCCATGGGAGAGAGAAAGACAATCTCCTCCAGTGTGGCTTACAACCTCTGCAAACCTACTGGAAGGGTCAGCTATGAATCAGTTGCTCCTGGCTGGCACATACCAATTGTTCCTTTGGGGCAGAATTAATGACAATAGAAATTCCCTATGTTTTTAAGAAAATGTATCCAGCCTGCAAATCTAAAGGCTCAAGTTCAAATGTCTATGACCTGAAGTATTCTTAAAACTTGGATGTCTACATTGTAAAGCCAATGCCTACATACTTGGTTGAATAGTTTCACCCATTGTCTGAATACAATAAGCAGTTAAAGATTATGCTGTAGTAGCCAGCTTCAAAGGTCCCTATGGCCCATGTAGATTTGTTTAAGGCTTGGAAACCTTGCCTGTGTAAAACCAACCTCCTCACTGTCTAAAATTAGCCACAAACCTGTTTGGGATTGGCCATCATAAACTGAAGTTCTCTGTTATTGTTTGTTGTTATGTGTTGTGAAGTCATCTGCAACTCAAAGCGACCCTGTCTATACACAATAACTCTGAACCCTCACCTATCCTGAGCAAATGGGAAAAAAAAAATTCCGTTGTGATTTATCTTCTTAAACTTTGAAATCTGAAGCTGTTGCTTAGATCACACCAGACAACCTTGAAAACCAGCTGCATGACAAAATACTGTTTTTGTTGTTAACTGCTGCTGAGTTGTCCGTAGTTCATGGTTATCATATGCGCAACAGGCTGAAATACAACCTGCTTCTGTACCATTCCCATGAATAGTTTGAAATGGACTGCTATAATCTATGCAACTTTATTGCATGGTTTTTAGGAAAAAAAAACAGGTTTTCCTTCCTAGTCTTGGTACAAAGTCAATTACTTGCTATGCATCAAAGAGCTGGATAATGCCTGAGGATGACAGAAGAAAAATTGATGCCTCTGAGTTGTGGTTGCTGGAGAAGAATGTTAAACATACCACTGGTTGTTTGCCAAGAGAATAAATTTGGACATGTTGTAAGAAGAGACTGGTCCTTGGAGAAGGACATCATGCTTGGGAGGGTGGAGGGACAGCGCAGGAGGGGAAGGCCCTCTATGAGGGGGATTGATTCGGTGACTGGGGTTATCGGGATGGGAGTGTCAGAGACAGTGTGATTGGCACAAGACAGAGCAGAGTTTAGGGCTGTTGTATATAGGGTCGCTATGAGTCGCAAGCGACTTGACGGCACATAACAACAACAACATCTTGGAAAGGGTGAATCCAAGTTTCTTCTTATAGGCAAGGATTCTGAAGCACTGTCTCACATACTCTGGGTACTTGGTAAGGAGGGACCAGTCCTTGGAGAAAGCCATCATGCTTGGAAAGGTGGAGGGACAGAGGAGAGGAAGACCCCAGATATGATGTATTGACATAGTCACTGGGATAAAGGGGGTAGATGTGTTGGAGTCAGTGGATTGGCTTGGGATAGGGCAGGCTTTAGACCTGTTGTACATAGATAGGGTCACTATGAGTCACAGGCTAGACTGAAATGTAAACTTCTGGAAACCACTGAGATCAACTACCCACATAGCCTAAGATTTTCAACCTTCAGGGTTATGAAGACACTATATTCCGTGTCTATTTCTGTGTTCCTGATTCAAGTAGCATCCTTTGATTCTTAATACTTCCTTGGACTGAACTTCCAAATTTTAAATAGAGACAGAGTTGTTGTTTAAGATTTTGGATGTGGTGAAGGAGATGAATACCTGCACTTTATATATAACTGGGAACTAAAAGGATGGGGTAGATAAGACCAAACCAAAAATCAAAAGAAAACACAACATGTCTAACTCTAATTCTTTCCTGAAACATATCAGTCAGGTAACTCACTGCATATTCTGCTCTCTTGCTCACGCTTGTGCTCTCTCTCTTCCCCACCCTCTGTCTTTTTCTCTCTTCCTCTCTTCCACTCTCCCGCTCTCCAACTTTCCCACTCTCCCTCTTCCCCCTCTTTCCTTAATGAAAACGGAAGAATGAAGTTCTATTCTTCCTTAACGAAACTTGATTGGATCTTTTCCCTGTGGTCCCCTTTACTAGCCTATTCTTGAAAGCAATTTAATATTTTAGAACGAGAAAACCAAACCGAACCAAAAAACCTCCAAAGGTTTATGTGTTTTAAGTAATGAGAAGCTCAACAGTTGAATGACTTAGCTGATGCCTCATCAATTTAGATTCTGCTGCAGAAGTTTCCCCAGGTGCTTTACATATGTTAGCTGTAACTGATCTCTTCAGATGGCTAATGTAACACGTTTCTGGAAATGCTTGGTTGAGTCTGGCTTTCTAAAAGTACATTGCAATGATTTCAAATAACATGGATAGAAAAAAGGTGAATGAATAAGAAAATGATTCTTAGTGCACATTGACACAGGAGGGTGAAATTATGTCAAATGAGGTAATACTTGCGAAAGGATTTGGCAACTTTGTAAAATGCCATATGAAGGTAAAGTTTTAATTGTAACATTCTGTTATATGAATATTAATTTAACGCCCATATGGAGCTCTGGTAGCCTAGTGGTAAAGAGCTGTGCTACCAACCCAAAATCATGAGGTTCGAAATTACTGGTTGCTCTGCAGGGGAAAAAAAAAATAATAATTGTGCAAACTCCTCTGTGAGTTTTAATGCCTCTGAAAACCTGGTGGCGTGTCAGCTATGGATCTGTTCTGACTCGATGGAATGTAACAACCACCACCCCTACTGTGGAACTTTCGTCTCACATACTTGAGCATGTTTTCAGGAAGGGCCAACACCTGGAAAAAGACATCATGCTGGGAAAAGTAGAGGATCAGAGAAAGAGGAAGACCTTCAATGTGATGGATTGGCACAATGGCTAGCTCAATGGATGTGAACGTGACTAAGATCCTGAGGATGGTATATAATAGGGAAAAGTTTAGATCTTAGTTCCTAGGGTCCCCGTGAGTGATAGGGTACGTGGCAGCACCTGGCAGCAATCCTCGTCGTAGAGATAGGGTGACCAGTAACCAGGCACTGTGGAGCTGATTCCACTTCACAGTGACACCGTGTGCACCAGAGCAGGACTGTATTCCACAGGATTTTCAGTGGTTGATTCGTCAAGTGTAGATTGGCAGCCTGTCTTCTCAGGTTCCTATGAGTGACCTTGAACCTTCAACCTTGTGGTTAGCAACTGGACTTGTTAACCATTGGAGAGACATCAGCAAGTACTTTAAAATTTAGTTCTACTCTTTTTTTTTTAAGAAATGAATGCCTTATAGTGATAAGATTTAGAGTCTAGGATCACTGATATAGTTTGGATTGTGTATTTCAAAGTTAAATATTAAAGTTCTAGCCTCCTTTCCCATGGATGTGAACCTTTTGGAAATAGAGCTTTTTCTTTTGGTGTTTTAATTAAACTTTTAAAAAAATCATTTTTTATTGGTTTGCATGTACTTGTTCATATAGATCATGATTTGTACATGTATTTTGTGTTTTACACAGTCATTAATATACATATTTCACATAATTATTGGTGCTCTATATGTCTATTATCAGCCCATCTTTTCAAGTCCTCATTTACCATTTCCCATCCCTTCACCCCACGTCTGCCCACAGACCTCTACTACGCCAGTGAGGATTTCCCCCTTCCCCTTCTTTTCCCCCCCTTTTTGCCTTCCCCTTCTTTTCTTATGGATCATGCCTTTTAAAATATCAATATTTTTATCATTTATACATATTTTGTTTAATGCATGTGTTGTTGTTGTTATGTGTCGTAGTCACCTGTGACTCATAGTGTCCCTGTGTACAACAGCTCTGAACCCTGCTCTATCCTGTGCCATTTTATTTTCTCTGAAACACCACCTCAGTCACTAAATTGATCCATGTCATTGAGGATCTTCCTCTCCTATGCTGTTCCTCCACCCTCTCAAGCATGATGTCCCTTTCCAAAGACTTGTCCCTTCTTGTGACATGTCCAAAGTATATCAGACAGAGCTTCAGAATCCTGCCCTCCAAGGAACAGCCTGGTTTCACCCTCTCCAGGATGAACCTGTTTGTTTTCTTAACAGTCCGTGGTATGTTCAATACTTTTCTCCAGCACCACAGATCAAAGTTATCAATTCTCCTTCTGTCATCCCTAGTCATTGTCCAGCTTTCTTATGCATAACAAGTAACTGGTTTCAGACTATGACCTATATCAGGCACACCTTAGACTCCAGACTGACATCATTGCTCTTCAGTATTCTGGGAAGGTCCCTGACAGCAGACTTTCTCAATAATGCATTTTGTCTTTTAAATTTCTTGACTGCTGCTGCCAAGAGTGTTGATTGTGGAGCTAAGCAAACTAAAGCTGTGAACAATCTCAATCTCAATCTCTTCACGGTGAGAATCTTTGTTTTCTTGATATTGAGCTTCAATCCATATTGGAGGCTGCTGTCCTTGACCTTCTGCAGCAAGCGCTTCAGGTCCTCCTCAGTTTCAGCAAGCAGGGTTGTGTCATCTGCATAACGCAGATTATTGATGAGTCTTCCTTTACATTTCCTGATGTCACATTTCTTCTCATAGAATCCAGCTCTGTGTGTGTGTGTGTGTGTGTGTGTGTGTGTGTGTGTGTATGTATGTATGATCTATCTGTATATCTATCATCTATATGTCTTATTATCTATCTATTCTCTTTCTCTCTCGTTGTTAACTGCTATTGAGTTGGAAATGCATCATATCTGACCCTCCAGTGGGTTTTCAAGGCAGTAAATCACCTGTGGGAAGACTGCCCATCATTCTCCTGTGGAACATCTGCCTTTTGGGATCTATTTCTTTTCTGTGTTCAGCTTGTGTTTCTGGATTTCTTGGTGATCTTTAAGTGGCATCTATTTTCCACCATCTATTGTTCCTTGCTTCTGCCTAATCTACCATTTATCATCTCAAAACTGACTGACTTAAGATTTACTCTACACTTCTAGTGTCCTGGTGGTGAGAAGCTGTGTTACAATCCCAAAAGTACTTGGTTTGAATCCACCAACAGCTCTGCAGGGGAAGGACGAGAAGCAACCTCCTCTCATGCAATTTACTGTCTCTGAAAACCTGCACGAGGGTCAGGTATGAGATGGTTTGGAATTGAAGGCATCCAACAGTGAAAACAATCGTATGGCTACATGAGCATAACAAATAAATCCTATTTGCAGAAGAGAACCTATAAACTCACTCAGTGACATCAATTTGATTCCATTTCATAGCAACTCTCCACTGGGTTCATGAGGCTGAAATCTTTGTAGGAGGAAACTAAGCACTTTTCACCTTTAAATCCCTGGTAGATTTGAACACTTGGCAATCCAAAGGTGGGTTGTTTGAATTCACTAGCTTTTCCAAGGGAGAAACATGGACGACCTTTCCCCATGTGAGTTACAGCCTCTGAAAACCTGCTGCAGTGTCAGCTGTGAGTCAGTTCTGGCTCAATGGCAGTGAGTGTGTCAGTTAGCAGCACAATATTATAGAGCTCCTTATTCATACACAGAGGGGAAGGAGGTTATAATGATTTTAAATTCAATTCAATCCATGATGGCATAAAATAATTTTATTAGCAATAGCTTCTTTGAAAACTCATCAGACATGGGAAATTGAAAGAATCTGGTCTGGGAAACAATGTATTCAAATTTTGTAAATAAACTAATGTAGTTATTAAAAAGAACAAAACAAAAAATCCTTCATAAAACAGTAGCACAACATGTTCTTGTCCCTGTCATACTTCTATATTAATTTAGTTTATATAAACATTTTAAGGTGTGCCTGATACAGGCCATGGTCTTTGCATTCACTTGCTATGCATCAAAGAGCTGGACAATGACTAGGGATGATAGAAGGAGAATTATTGCCTTTGAGCTGGGCTGTTGGAGAAGAGTATTGAATATAACATGGACTGCTAAGAAAACGAATAGGTTTGTCCTTTAGGGGGTGAAGCCAGGCTGCTCCTTGAAGGCAAGAATTCTGAAGCTTTGTGTGATATACTTTGGAAATGTTGCAAGGAGGGACCAGTCCTTGGAGAGGGATGTCATACTTGGGAGAGTGGAGGGATAGTGCAGGAGAGGAAGACCCTCAATGAGATGGATTGATTTCAGTGGCTACGGTAATGGGGGTAGGTGTGTCAGAGGCAGTGAGATTGGTTCTGGATAGAGCACGGTTTAGGGTTGTTGTACATAGGGTCACTATGAGTCGCAGGTGACTCGACGACACATAACAACAACAACAACATGTAAATATTTTATTCCGAGGATCAGAAACTAGTTCTTTTGATCAATCTATTACAAGTGGTCAATTCAATGATGCATTCTGTTAAATCTTTAACAAAGTATCATCTTTCAAGGAAAAAAGTATTATTTTGGTTTTATTTTTAATTTTACTTTACAGTATACAGGAAGGTCTACTATGACATTTATTTTGAAAATGTAAAATTGCTTCAGAAAACTTGATGTATTATGTCAAGGAACTGCCTGAGTGAAACAGATTTTGCCTTTGCTTTTGCACCGTTTGGTTTCCCATAGGTGCATGCTAAAAATTGCAGCCAGCATAGCCCAGCTGTGCAGCAAAGATGTGCACATGTAAATGTGTCAAATATCTCCTTGTTACCTTGGCTAGCCATGTGCTGTGGATCACAGATCTGGTATTGGGACTTTCAAACCCATTTTAGATAACTCTCTTCCATCACTTCACAGTAATCAGCCTATAATCCTTCTGCAAATGTATGGACTTTTTCAAGGTAAAGTGCCATATTTATTATAGTATTTGTGTATTTCACAGCCATTTCACAGAAACAGAACTATGTTCCCACATTTATTAGGCTCTTATCTTTTCCTTCTTGGTTTTGAGTGTTGTGCCCTGAATCTGATTTTCTCTGTAGTTTTTATTATGCATTTTGCATTGTTCAGTAGTTTCTAGGAATGCCGATGTTGCCTTATAGCAGAATTGATTGTATTTAAAAATCAGTTTTTAATTTTAATTTATATTTTGGAACAACATACAATGTGATTCTCTCTGCCCACATTCTTTCCCTCCACTTCTTGTGACAGTACAGTTCGCTTATTTGCATGATCTCTTTTAGGTATTTGCTTGCATGTTTCTGTAGGCAACAAGCTGTCTTGATATGCATGGGTTACAAATGAGTTCTTGCAAATAAATTAATTGAAGCTGAGCAGAAATAAACCTGCAGCATTGACAGCAATCATGTTTCCCTAGCTTATTCATTTGCATTTGAGAATAAGCTTAACAGATAAGTCTTCATACATAATATTTAATAAGTACACATATGCAGTAGAAAGAACCCTGGTGGTATAGTGTGTTACGTGTTGGTCTGTTAATGGTAAGGATGGCAGTTCAAATCCAGCAGTGGCTCCATGGGAGGAAGATGGGCAGTCTTCTCCAGTAAAGAGATACCGTCTCTGAAATCCAATGTAGGGCTGTCATGAGTTGGAATCAACTCAGTGGCAGTAGGGTTTGTTTTTCTGTTGTTGTTTGTATGGAATATATATAAGAAAAGAAAAATATCCTCACCCAAACTCCTTTTTTATTCCATGCCTATAACTCAGGCCAGCTGAAAAATATCATATTATATGGTAACATGCATTTATTATAAGCTTTACTTTGCATTTGTCTTTAAAAACGCCTTCAAATTTTTATATTCGTTATCCCATCTATTATGTACTGTGTTTTATAAATAGTACATTTTTGTTGTTGTTGTTGTTGTTGTTGTTATTATGCACTGTAAAGTCAGACCTACTTCATAGCATATCTTCCAGTGGGTTTTCAGAGGCAGTAAATCACATGAAAGGAAATTGTCCATCCTTCTCCAGTAGAACAGCTTGTGGATTTGAACCACATGCCTTTGGGTTGACAGCACAATTTCTTATCACTAACCCTGCTTGCTGAAACTGAGGAGGACCTCATGCACTTGCTGCGAAGGGTCAAGGACTGCAGCCTTCAGTATGGACTAAGGCTCAATGTCAAGAAGACAAAGATTCTCGCCACTGGACCAATTGGCAGCATCAGGATGGATGACGAAGAGATTGAGAGTGTTCACAGCTTCAGTTTGCTTGGCTCCACAGTCAACACTCTTGGCACCAGCAGTCAGGACATCAAAAAGCGTATCGCGATGGGAAAGTCTGCTGTTAGGGACCTCTCTAAGGTACTCAGGAGCAACAGTGTCTCTCTGGAGACTAAGGTGTGCCTGATACAGGCCATGGTCTTTGCAATCGCTTGTTATGCATCAGAGAGTTGGACAATGACTAGGGAGGACAGAAGGAGAGTGGATGCCTTTGAGCTGTGGTGCTGGAGAAGAGTACTGAATGTACCCTGGACTGCCAGGAAAACAAACAGATTTATCTTGGAGAGGATTAAACCAAGCTACTCCTTGGAGGCAAGGATTCTGGGGCTTCGTCTGACATACTTTGGACATGTTGCCAGGAGGGACGGGTCCTTGGAGAGGGACATCATGCTTGGGAGGGTTGAGGGACAGTGCAGGAGGGGAAGACCCTCTATGAGATGGATTGATTCGGTGATTTGGGTAATCGGGATGGGTGTGTCAGAGGCGGTGCGGTTGGCGCAGGATAGAGCAGGATTTAGGGCTGTTGTGCATAGGGTCGCTATGAGTCGGAAACGACTCGATGGCACATAACAACAACAACAACAACAACAACAACAAACCATCAGAGTGCTAAGAATGTGTTTTTTTTTTGAAGTAGAGAAAATACTCACACGAGTGAAGGCTACTTTATTCATAAAAACAGAGAAGCGACGTTGATATTTATTACTTTCTATTCAGAGCTGAAAACAAGCTATCCTGTTTACAGGTAGCATACTTTATTTATCTTTACGTTAACCCTTATAATTTGTGCTTTTTATAGGAGGAAATGAAGTTTCTAGAAGAGCTTTAGCTGCTTGAATATCAAATAATGCTACTCTTGTGTCATTTTGGGTCCCCTGTGAAGCAGAAATAAAGATGAAATTAGGTGTGCAAACATTTCATTGGGGGCCAGTGAGGGAGGGTGTAGGAGAATGTTCAGATTGTGATGTAGATCTGAACCCTGGGCATGGAAAGAGTGAAGGAGGGAAGACTGGGCAGGAAGTGCCTCAGATTACATGCAATTCTGAGAAAACCTCAGGTTTATGTGGAGTCCTTGAATGAAAGTTGACCATAGGAATCCTGCTTTGTTGCAGAATGAATCGGTTTCAGTTCCATGACTAAGTGTGGTTCTTGTGTTAGAGTAAAAGAGTCTTAGTATGAAGTCATGATGAGTCCAAAGGTGGGTGTGGATAGTGGGATGCTGTCAATCAATTGTGGCCCAGGAACAAAGCCTTTCTCTTTTTAACTTTCTATCGTTGGTGAGAAGCACAACTCCAGATAGACTATGTCACCAGAACTCCTAGTCTAGCTGTTCAGTTCCCCTAGTGGCTCCACAGAAGAGAGATGGGCATTTCCAGTCGCAGCCTGCTGGAGGGTGCTGGAGTCAGTACTGACCTGATGACAATGAGTTGAGTTGAGATTGTGTGATGGAATGTCGATGAGTAGGCGGGCTGTGTATGTGCTGCTAAACAAAACTCAGTGGTTTAAATCCACCAACTGCTTTATAGGAGAAAAATGATCAGTCTCCTCTGGAGCATTTATCACCTCAGGAGGTTGGGATCAGCCCATTAGCAGTGGGTGCTTTATTTTATTGTGAGTTGACTGAAGGTTTACAGGGAAGATCAGCTTTCCTTTAAACAATTCATACACATATTAGACAAACGTTTATAGAATAAATTGGTTTTACGTTAAACAGTTTATATACATTTTGTTTTGTGACATTGATTGCAACCCCTACAATGTAAAATCTCTCATCCTACTTCTTGTGTTTTCTATGTTCATTCCTCCTTTCCTAACTGTTCCTACTTTCTGAATGCTACATGCAGAACAAATTGTCCAGGACACTAGGCTCTATGAGGAGAAATGTGGCATCAGGATTGGAGGTAGACTTTTCAACAGTATGCATCATGCAGATGAAATAATTCTGCTTGCTGAAAGTGAGGAGGACTTGAAGTGCTTGCTGCAGGTCAAGAACTGCAGCCTTCAATACAGATTGAAGCTCAACATCAAGAAAACAAAGATACTCACCACTGGGCCGATGGAAAGCATATGATGGATGGTGAAAAGATTGAGACTGTTAACAGCTTTAGTCTGCTTGGCCCCACTATCAACACTCTTGGCACCAGCAGCCAGGAAATTAAAAGACAAATTGCGTTGGGAAAGTCTGCTGTCAGACACCTCTCCAAAATACTAAAGAGCAATGATGTTAGTCTAGAGACTAAAATGTGCCTGATCCAGGCCATGGTCTTTGCAATTACTTGCTATGCATGGGAAAGCTGGACAATGACTAGGGATGATAGAAGGAGACTTGATGCCTTTGAGCCATGGTGTTGGAGAATGGTATAGTATAGTACTTCGGACATGGTGCAAGGAGGGATCAGTCCTTGAAGAGGGACATCATGCTTGGGAGGGTGGGGAACAGGACAAGAGAGGAAAACCCTTGATGAGGTGGATTGATTCATTGACTGGGGTCATAGGGGGTAGGTGTGTCAGAGACAATAAGATTGGCACAGGATATAGCAGGGTTTAGGGTTGTTGTACATAGGGTTGTTATGAGTTGGAGGCGACACGACAGCATATAATAACATATCAACAACAATGGCAACATCATTCTATTTTTTGCTATTGAGTCAGAACTGACCCATAGCTGACCCTCCAGTGGGTTTTCAGTAAATGCATGCGAGAAGCTTGTCCATCCTACTCCTATGGAGCAGCTGGTAGATTCTAACCTATTGCTGTTGGGATTGCATTTCAGATTCTTACTACTAGGCCACCGAAAAAAGATATTCTTTAGTCTTCACTGTTCTACATCTAAGACTTTACTAAACAGAAATTTTCTAGCTGCCACTTAAGAGCTAGGACATAGATGTATTTTTCTTAAAGCAATAGGTCTCTCTCTTGGCAGCATATTAGAGTCAGAGTGAGGAGACTGCAAAGATATCCTATAACCAGGCTGTTTCTCAGACCAATTAAATAAAAATCTCTAATAGTGAGACCTAAACATCAGTGTATTATGATGGTCCTCAGGTGATTCCAGTGACCTTGTAAGATTGAGAGCTGCTGTTGTAAAAGATATCACACCTTTGAACACTCTTCGAAGTGCCTGTTCTCTGCCAGTCCCGCTCATTCATGCCTACCCCAGGAAGCTTTTTAATTAGCTCAGGAATGTTCCCAGAGGCCATCACATTTAAAAATGGATGTTTTAATCTTTGTCATAAAAATTCTGTACAAGGTTTCCGTCAACCTGTTTTATATTTGCTTTACCCATTTTATATTCATTTTTGTTTTCACTATAAACTAATTTGAGCACATCTGTTATGTATTTTAATAAAGCAAAAAGAAATGACTTTTAAAAATATTTTATAACAAAGAAGTTATAGGCAGCAACATGAATTTCAAATATGTCTAGAACCCTAGGGTATAGATAGCAAGACAGCTTCCTTTTGTCATATGGGAAGAAATTGTTCTTGTTGTTAGGTGCTATCAATTTGAGTATGACTCATAGCAACTCTATGAACAATTGATCTGAACCCTGTCCTCTATTGTGCCTTCCTCACACTCTAGATCACTGTAACAGTCACTGGGTCAGTCCATCTGATTGAGGGTCTTCCTCTCTTTTGCTTGACTGTTCACCTTTCCAAGCATATTGTCCCTCTTCAAAATATAACCTCTCCTACTAACATGCCTGAGTATGCGAGATGAAGCTTCATCATCCTTGCCTACAGGAAGCACTCTAGATACATATATTGCATGACATATTTGTGTGTTCTTTTGCTGTCCTTGGAATTTTCAGTGTTCCAACAACACAGCTCAAAGGCATCAATTCTCCTTCCATCCTCCTTAGTCATTGTCCAACTCTCTGATGTATAACAAGTGATAGCAAAGACCATGGCCTGTATCAGATGCACCTAGTCTTCAAAGAGACACCATTGCTCTTCAGTACTTTGGAGAGGTCCCTAACAGCAGACTTTCCCATAGCAATGCACCTTTTACTTTCCTGGCTACTGGTGCCAAGAGTGCTGACTGTGGAGCCAAGCAAACTAAAGCTGTGAACAATCTCAATCTCTTCACCATCCATCCTGATGCTGCCAGTTGGTCCAGTGGTGAGAATCTTTGTCTTCTTGACATTGAGCCTCAATCGATATTGGAGGCTGCAGTCCTTGACCCTCTGCAGCAAGCGCTTCAGGTCTTCCTCAGTTTCAGCAAGCAGGGTTGTATCATCTGCATATCGCAGATTGTTGATAGATCTTCCACCAATCTTGACCCCACATTTCTCCTCATAGAGCCCAGCCTCCTGGATAATCTGTTCTGCATACAAGTTGAAAAAGTATGGAGTCAGGACACATCCCTGACACTCTTCCCAATTTTGAACCATGCAGTGTTTCCTTGCTCTGTTCTGACCACTGCCTCTTGGTCCAAGTATAGGTTTCTCATGAGCACAATCAAGTGTTCTGGTTTTCCCATTCTTCTCAGAGTACCAGCCACAGTTTGTTATGATCTACACAGTCAAAAGCCTTTGCATAGTCAATGAAACACGGATAGACATTCCTCTGGTACTCCCTGCTTTCAGCTAAGATCCATCTAACATTAGCTACAATATCCCTAGTACCACAACCCCTCCTAAACCCAGCCTGGAATTCTGGCAGTTCTCTGCTGATGTGGTGTTCCAGTCGTTTTTAGATCATCTTCAGTAGAATTTTGCTTACATGTGAAATCAATGAGATTGTTCTACAGTTTCCACACTCTGTTGGGTCACCCTTCTTTGGGATGGGAACAAATATAGACCTCTTCCAGTCAGTACATTCATCAATGTACATACAGCTATTGGTATGCAATCTCCATTGTAAGATTAATTTTCCTCTAATCAGGAAAAACAAAGATATCAATTCACCTCAAGATATCGGTTCATCTACTGTTGTGGATTAATGATAAAGTATAAAGGTCTACACTGGTTATAGGTGATCAGAGAGGGTATGAGCTATAGTAAAAGTAATAATATAACCAACCACCCAACCAAAGATCACCATGCAACTGGTAATTCTCAACAATCTCAATGATAAAATACTGTTCTAAACTTCAAATTAGTACGGTTTTATTGCTTATTCTGTAACAGGGAGATCTGATGGCCTAGTGGCCAAGGAGTTTCACTACTAATCCAAAGAGAAGCACACTGAATCCACCAGTCTATGTGGGGTAGGAAGATGGACAATCTCCTTTTGTGTCATTTACCTTGAAATGTGAAATTACTCTGAAATATGGCTTACTCTGAAAACCCACTGGAGGTTCAACTATGTGTCAGCTCTGACTTGATGACATCTAGAGAGAAATAAATCCTTTAATAAACATTGATTTCCCCATGGGGTGTTTGCTTTATGTAAGTAACCTCTGATACAAGTAATATCACTCATTACATATCTAATTGTCAGCATTCGCTTGTAAAGGTTCAGCATCCTTCAGCCCTGCGTAGGGCAGAGTTGGTGTCTTCAACCCCTAGGATGATAGATATTTCTGCATTTAAAGAGTAAATAAAGGATAAACAATGGGGACATAATTTGTGTAAAGATAAGGAGGTGCAACCTGAATTATTTGAATTTTGTCATTCTTTACAATCACTTTGGAGTTCTTTTTTGTAAAACAATGAAAAAGTATAAACTGTCAAATGTACCATTTTTTTGTTTCATAAGCGCAAATTTGAGTTCCTTATATGAAATAATACTTTGAATAAAAATGTTGTTGTTGCTTGCCTTCGAGTCAAGCATGACTCATAGTGACCCTATAAACAAAAGGCCTGGAGCCCCTCAACAACTATTAACATTTATTAATGTTTCCAGAGGCATGTTGCTTAGGAAGTGGATGCCACTCCTGCTTCCACTGAATAAAAATAACATCTTTAACATTGAAATTTGCTCCTCTTTTATAGATAATAATTATTGTCAGACAAAATAAAAGCACATCAAGAAAATAACACAATCCTCATTTCATATCATTTAGTAGTTGTAGTCATTCTAGTTTTGCTATATGCATGAAATTGCATACAAAAGTTAACTCTATATATGTTCCACTATTATTCATTCCATTTCATGTTTATTACTAGGAATAACTTTGTTGAATAGAGTAGGGGATGCTAATCCCTCTGGGTGTCAGAGATGCCAGGTATACCATTGCTCAATTGCTTTTACAAATAGATAGAAACTCCTTGTAATGGGTCTCGCTCTTTGTTCTGAAACCTGTTCTGCCTTTGTCTCTATTGCTGCCCTTCTTTGCTTGCTCCCAGCACTCAAACTCCAGGACAACAAATAGATCCTAGAAAATGAAGAAAGAAATCACTAATTGTATTTACAGCCTGGTTTCCCCTGTGTTGTCAAAGCAGCTTAAAATAATCCTGCCTCAGACCTGGTCAAAGATAAGCTGTGAAAGCCAAGAGAAATCAGTGAGATTGATTTATCCATTGGTGAAGGAGTTGCGAAGAGTATTCCAGGGAGAAAGGTAATCTGATTTGGGCTGTCAAAAGGAGATTGGTCAGATTAAACAGTCACCGTAGACTCTGAGTTCTGTTCAGGAGAAATGTTCAAATATTTAATTGCTCTTTAGTTGGGAAGCAAAGCTGACAGCTTCTTTTTGAAGGTGTACGGTTGAAGGTGAAAGGGAAAAATGAGTTCCCATAGATACAGGGTGTAAAAGTGTGGGAGTGGAAGAAAGATAAGATTGGAGAAGTCATTTCACACCTGTACACCTACTTCCTAATAGAATGACATCAAAATACCCTCGAAGAACTGCAGGGCAGAACATAGCAATGGGAGGACTTGCAGGTGGCGTTCTCGCTTCTCAGAGAATTTTTGTGCTAAACAGTTGTGTGCCAAAGGCAAACCACTTACTCTCCAGGTAAAAAATGGAAGGATTGAGTAATAGAACTTAGGAAAACTGCCTTTCAAACTTCTAATCATATCTTAAAAGTTAATTCAGAAAAAAATACTACAATGATATTCTTTAACCTTTTTTTGCTTTGGTTAACAAAAATGATTCCTAAAGTCATATGGATTTTCACAAACATAGGCTAGAAGGAATAATATCCATTAAAACACCCAGTTTTTGCAACAATGACTGATTTTTATTTTAAATGTGATCTAGGGGAGGAGAAAGGAAAGGGGACGGAGAAAAATGTGCAACAATGAATGAATAAAAATCCAACTTGTCTGTAAACTTTCATTAAAATGACAGTTAGCTACCTCCCTCCCCCTGCATGAGTGAAAGCTGCCATCATACACGGTGACTATCCAGACCAGCAAGTTCATGGCCAACTGACTACTGTGGTGGAAGCAAATGGTTTATTGATGCTCTTCACCCTACCCTCGGAGGGCAGCAGTTTCTAAGACGGAAATTCTAGAAAAAAATAGCAAAAATGTACAAGAATACACCAGATGTCATCTGTGTGTTTGGATTCAGAACCCCACTTTGGTGGTAGCAAGACGACGGGCTTTGGCATGATTTATGACTCCTTGGATTATGCAAAGAAAAACAAACCCAAACACGGGCTTGCACGACGTGGTCTGGATGAGATGAAAAAGACGTCAAGGCAACAGCACAAGGCCCCCAAGAACAGGATGAAGAAAGTCAGGGAATGCAAAGGCCAATGTGGGAGCTACCAAAAACGAGTAAACATTCTTTAGTGACTTGACCTGCGATGACTGCAGCCTTTTAACCAGAGGATTAATAAACTATAAATTCCTTAAAAATCACAATTAAAATAAAAAAATTATTATTAAAAAAAAGAAAATTTCCAGTTTTAAGACTCAAATACCTCCAAAACATTCAAGATGGAATTAATAATCAAATTAAAAGGATTAGTAAAGATTTTTGATTGCTTGTATTATTGAGCTGTCTTTCAAGCATACAAACAATTTGGGAGATTCATATAAAAATATCCATGAACCTGACATAATTATTCAGTTATTATTTTGGTATATTTGCTTTGGAGTTCTGAAGAAATCAAACACAAGGATCACTATTGAGATGCTGCATCCTGCTTCCTCCTCTTGCTTTTCTCTCTGTGTAGGGTTCAACATTACCCTAAGTTTTGTATTGACATTGCCATGTGTGATGGGGTCCAACACTCCCTGCATCTAGTCTCAGAGCCCAAAGCAATGATGTTAGTTCTTGCTTCTTTGTACAGGTCTATGGTGATGATACTGGACACCTCTGAGAAATTGAAAACACTGCAGATCTTTTCATTATAGCTTATCTCTGGGATCTTTGACCACTCATTGTTACCAGACCCACTGCTGTGAAGACTAAATTTTTATGTAGGTGCCAACTTTCACACAGGTGCAATCAAATGGCACTCATGCTCTCTCATGTCCTGCCCTGTTGTCTCTGATGGAGAGATGACAGGTAATACTATTGTTCCCATCTTGTACAGTGAGCACGGTATTTGAGGGGTGGGACACTATGTTGTACACCCTTGCCCAGTGGGAGATAAGAACCGGAAAAGAAATTATTCTTTCTCTCTTCCATGGATTGCAAAGTCATTTATACAGCCTGTCCTCTCTGAAGACAATCTCCTGAGATGAAACAATCAGTCACCCTTAATACATTGAACTGATTTTTTTTTTCTCCTTCACATCTCATTCTTCCTTTCCTCACTTCTGCTCCACAGAATTGTAATACCTAGTGAAATAGTAAGCCTTGCCCAAGGTTACATATTCTTGGGAGCCCAGGTTAAAAATGGGATATTTATCTTATTCCAATGTTGTCTTTTTGGCTTTATCTTTCCATATATTATCTATCATTGCTATGTGTTTGGAACAGAGGCAATGTATCTTACTAGAAGTCATCTTGATTGAAAGTCATTGATACAAACTTTTTTCTTGATACAGTAGTTTTTCTTGGTTAAAAACAACACCATAATTTTCTATTCATTATGAAATATTTAGCATTTGCTATTCATATATTTCCTATGACACATGAAACAGTATGAACAAACTTTCAGCATAATGCCTGATGGAAAAGGAATTTAATAGATGTTAATTCCATACTGGTACCTTCCCTGAAACATTATTCTAAAATAATACTAGGGTATTTGGACAAAATTTCCTATGTGTTATGCATAATGAAAGCATAATAAGTAAATCATGGGATTTTTTTCCCTCTCCCAGTATCTACTTTTACACTAAGACTGTGAACGTGAGGACAGGAATTTTGTCTCATTCATTTTTCACAGACATCACAGTGCCCAGCACCACTGATTCTGTTTGTAAATGTGGAATAGATGTAACATTTGGTGTTTGTGAATATAAATAGGCGTAAACATTTTGAGTACTCACAGGCAATTTCCTTAATTTCTGTCCTGAATGTAGAACTGTATTGGTGGATTGTTGGCATTTCACTGTCATGATGCCATGTGTGATCCCTGCTGGGAAGTGCAGCTGTTTGAGCAAATGTGCTCCCCAGTGTGACGGTTAGTCTAGAAAAGGGAATCACTCGGCAAATAGCCTACTTCCAGTAAGTAATAACATAACTCAGAATGGGGACTCTGATATCACAAGACAAGTGTCTCATTAGGAATAAAAGCTATTAATGTCACTACTCTGAATGAGAGATTGAAGCAAATTTCCTCACTAAAATAAAAGGGTTAGAGTGATTCAAGAAACATCGTGGACGTAGAAGTGGTGAGTGAATGAATGTTGGGAGGAAGAAAAAAGCTTCAATCCAAATAGACTCCAAGTTTGAGATTGTGGGTGATGTTGTTGTTGTTATGTGCTGTCGAGTCGTTTGCGACTCATAGCGACCCTATGTACAACAGCCCTAAACCGTGCTCTATCCTGTGCTAATCTCATTGCCTCTGACACACCCATCCTGAGTGCCCCAGTCACTGAATCAATCCACCTCTTAGAGGGCCTTCCCCTCCTGCGCTGTCCCTCTACTCTACTCAGCATGATGTCCCTTTCTAAAGACCTGT
>NW_006399792.1:4687634-4697456 GCF_000299155.1 Elephantulus edwardii | reverse complement strand
TGTTCTGTAGTTTCCACACTCAGTTGGGTCATCTTTCTTTGGAATGGGAACAAATATAGATCTCTTCCAGTCAGTTGGCCAAGTGGTTGTTCTCCAGATTTCTTGGCACACCTTGGTGAGCACTTCCGGGCAACATCTGTTATCTGAAATGCTTCAGTTGGTATACCATTTAGCTCTGAACCTTTCCCTATCCTGAGCCAGTCTCTTCATCTCCAAGAGGCCTAATACCATTTCTTCAGTCACTTAGTCAATCCATCTCATCCAGGGTCTTTCTCTCCTGCACTGTTCTTCCACCCTTCCAGGCATGATGTTCTTCCTTCTGGCTATGTGCCCAACGTATGTGAGACATAGTTTCAAATCCTTGCTTCCAGGGAGCAGCTTGGTTTCACCCTCTCTAATACAGACCTCTTTGTTCTCCCGGCAGTCTACAGTATGTTCAACATTCTTCTCCAGCAAAACTCAAAGGCATTGATCCTTCTTCTGTCATTCTGGATTATTGTCAGCTCTCGGATGCATAGTAAGTAATTGTGAAGACGGTGGGCTGGATCAGGCACACCTTGGATCAGACTGATATCATTGCGCTTCAATACTCTAGAGATGTCCCTGTTAATATACGTTCCCAATGCAATTCATCTTTTGATTTCCTGACTGCTGGTGCAAACAGTGTTGATTGTGGAGCCAAGCAAGCTGAAGTTATTAACAATATCAATCTCTTTTCCATCTATCATGAAGCTGCCAATTGGCCCAGTGATGAAAATCTTTGTTTTCTTGTTGTTGAGCTTCAATCTGTATTGAAGACTACAGTCCTTGGCAATCATCTCGTGTCCTCCTCAATTTCAGCAGGCAAGGTTGTTTCATTTGCATATCATAGGCTCTTGATGAGCCTTCCTACAATCCTGATGCCACATTCTTCCTCATAGAGCCCAGCCTCCCTGATGATCTACTCCACATATAGATTGAAAAGGCATGGTGATAGGACACATCCCTGACATACACCCTTCCCAATTTTAAACATACAGTGTTTCCATGCTTTGTTCTGATGACTGACTCCTGGTCAAAGTGTAGGTTTTGTATAAGCATAATCAAATGTCTGAGATTTCCATTCTTCTCAGAGTTACCCACAGTTGGGGTCCACACAGTCAAATGCCTTTGCATAGTCAATAAAATACAGATAGATATTCTTCTGGTACTCCCTGCTTTTCGCCAAGACCCATCTAACATTAGCTATAACATTCCTAGTAACATGGCCTCTTCTAAAGCCAGCCTGCACATCTGTCAGTTCTCTGTTGATGTGTTATTCCAGTCATTTCTGGATAATTTTCAGCAGAATCTTGCTTACATGTGATAGTAATGATATTGTTCAATAATTTCCACACTCTATTGCGTCACCTTTATTTGGAATGAAAACAAATATAGATCTCTTCCAGTCAGTTGCTGGGTGGTTGTCCTTCAGATTTCTTGGCACAACTTAATGAGCGCATTCAGGGCAGCATCTGTGGAAATATGTCAATTGATATGCTGTCAATTCCTGAGGCCTTGTTTTTTTTTCCTTTTTTTTTTCTCTAGTTCCTTCAGAGCAGCTTGAACTTCTTCCTTCATCACCATAGGTTTTTGTTCATATGTTGTTTCATGAAATTCTTCTGTGTGAGCCAATTCTTTTTGGTACAGTGATTCTGTATACTCCTTTCATCTTCTTTCAATGTTTCCTGTATCATTTAATATTCTGCCTAAAGCATCCTTAAGTATTACAACTCAAGGGGAGCTCTGGTGGCCTAGTGGCAAGGAGCTGCAACTACAATCCCAGAGGAGCATGGTTCGAACCCACCAGATGCTCTGCCAGGGAAGGAGGGACAATCTCCTCCTGTACCAGTCAGATCTGATTTGATGGTACACTCACACAAAAATGAAAAAAAAAGTATTACAACTCATGGCTTGAATTTGTTGTTTAATTCCTTCAGTTTAAGACATGCTGAGTTCTGTCCTTTTGGTTTTCTTACTCTAGCTCTTTGCACATTTCATTATAATACTTTGTCTTCCAGCACTGCCCTTTGAAATACTCTGTTCAGCTCCTTAATTTATTTCTTCCCTTTGCTTTGATTTTTTGGCCCTCTAGTGCAATATTAACAGTCTCATCTGACATCCTTCTTGGTCTTTTCTTCTTCCTCTGCTTTGCAATGACCTTTTGCTTTCATCCTGGTTGATATTCTTGATATCTTCCCATAGCTCATCATTCACTCCTTAGTGTTCAAGGCCTCAGATCTATTCCCGAGATGGTTTTGAAATTCAAATGCGATAAACTCAAGATCAAAGTTTGGTCGCTGTGGATTTGTTTTAACCTTCTTTACCTTCAGCTTGAACTTACATATGAGTAGTTGGTGGTTGTTCCACAATCAGCACCTGGCCTAGTTTTCACAGCTGATTTTGAGCTTTTCCAGTGATTCTTCCAACAGATGTAGTAAATCTTATTCCTTCAAGGAGGAATGTGGCATCAGGATTGGAGGAAGACTCATCAACAACCTGCATTATGCAGATGACACTACCTTGTTTGCTGAAACTGAGGAAGACTTGAAGCACTTGCTGCAAAAGTCAAGGACTGCAGCCTTCGATATGGACTGAAGCTCAACATTAAGAAAACAAAATTTTGGTCCACTGGACCGATTGGCAGCATCATAACAGATGATGAAGAGATTGAAATTGATATCAGCTTTAGCTTGATTGCTCCACAATCAACACTCTTGGTACCAGCAGCCAGGAAATCAAGACAAATTGCACTGGGAAAGTCTGCTGTCAGGGACATCTCCAGAGTACTGAAGAGCAAAAATGTCTGTCTGGAAGCTAAGGTGCAACTGTTCCAGCCCATGGTCCCCACAATTATATGCTATGCATCAGAAAGCTGGGCAATGACTAGGGTTGATAGAAGGAGAATTGATGTTTTTGAGCTATGGTGCTGGAGAAGAGTATTGAATATACATGGACTGCTAACAGAACAAGCAGATTCATCCTGGATATGGTGAAACAAGCTGCTCCTTGGAGGCAAGAATTCTAAAGCTCCATCCGACGTACTTTGGACATGTTGTAAGGAGGAGCCATTATGTTTGGGACATTATGCTTGGGAGAGTGGAGGGACAGAGCAAGGGAGTAAGACCCTCAATGAGATGAATTGCCTCAGTGACTGTAGTAATGGGAGTAGATGTGTCAGAGACAATGATGTTTGCTCAAAATAGAGGAGGGTTCAGAGTGGTTGTACCTAGGGTCACTATGAGTCACAGGCAATTCGATGCCACATTACAACAACAACAACAACAACAGTAACAACAATGTACTCCTTACTATTCCTCTTGCTAAATCCTGTCAGAAATACCTTGTTGAAACAGGAAGATTCTGCAATTGTAGTTTAACACTCAACAGCAATTCCTTAGGAATTTGGTCATATGGGTGTTATCCATCATATAACACTTTACTCTTCCTAGGGAAGACACAGATGGGTAAGAATAGTTAATCCTTATGAGCCAAAGACCAGGTGACTTCTTAGGAAAAGCAGAAAAACTAGAGAGAGTTCACCCACCATTTGCAACTAGAAGTCTTGGCATTTGCCTGGGACACTCAAAGGACATGTTCTTCAGCTGGAGAGCTATCTGAAGTACATGTAGTATATGTGTAAGAATAATCTATTTCTGGGGGAATTCAAGGTCAAGCCTACAATTCAGAGTTCTTTTTCCCTTATTATTCTCAAAGAGTCAATCTTTTCCTTCCCCCACCCCCAGAATTGAGAAAGCCAATATTTTCTTAAATCAGTTTTGTTGAAACAAATATTTTTATATATTTTGCTTTAGAGAGGCTAAGCCATTTGGCCTCGTAAGGGTGTTGTAAGGATGATGAAAGAAGAATTGATGCCTTTGAGCTGTGGCTTTGGAGAAGAGCACTGAACATCCATGGATGGCCAAAAGAACAAACAAATATGTCTTGGTTAGGCTGCAGCTGAGTCCTCTTTGAAGGCAAAGATGATGAGGCTTTGCTTTACATATTACAGGCATGTTGCTAGGATGGGCTCTTCCTTGACCTAATGCTCAGAAGAAGACACTTTGACAGCAATGGGCTTTAGTGTGTCAGGAGGTGTGAGAATGGCACAGGTTAGGACAGGGTTCAGATATGTTGTTCATAGGGTAACAATGAGTCCTAATTGTTGTGATAGTGCCTAACAACAACAGCAACAAGCCATTTAGACAGAAGGCAAACTAGCAAACCTGTTTAGTCTGAACAATTAACATTATAAATGATCACAAAGTATTAAATTTTATCTTTGATATCTACTAATTAAATGACTTGAATCTTTTGAAACATTTCATTTTATACTGGTTTACATACAAAATTCATAGTTTGTATACATTGTTTTTCACACCAGATCTTTCCCCTTTCCTTTACCCATCCCTCCCTCCATCCATCAAAATGTGCAACCCTATGATAAAGCTCCCCCTTACCCTCCTTGGATCCTTGTACACCTTCTTTAACAATGGTCTTATACAGTACTTGTCTTTATGAGACTGAGTTAGTTCAGTCAGTATAATGTTCTCCAGTCCCTCCCATGATAAGTAATAATTTACAAAATCATTTCTCCTGCATGCTGCATAGTATTCCATTGTGTGAATGTACCATAATTTCTCAATCCATTCCATTGTGATTAGGCATATGGGATGTTTCCATGTTTTTGCTATGGTGAATAAGACTGCTGTGAACATTGGTGTACAAGTCTCTGTTTGTGCCTCAGTTCTCATTCTCTCAGGGTATATTCCAAGCAGTAGAATAGCTAGGTCATATGAAATTTCTATGTTTAGCTTTTTGAGGAAACACCAAACTTTTTAATAGGTGGATTTTATGCCCTGACTTTTAATATTTGCTAGTGTGTTACAGACCATGACCAGAGATTCCTTTGTTATGTCTTTGTTATTTTTCTTTTGAGGTAAATGTTTGGCATGAGAGTTAGGAATTATGTGTGTGAATTAAATCTCCTCACTTATTCTCTCTTCCTATATTAAGCTCATTGCTAATGAGACAGAAGTGATTCATAGCTAACAGGAAGTGATTGTCCATCTTTTTCCCCTGAAGTGGCTGGTGTATTTGAACCATCTGCCCTTGAATTGGGGGAGAAAAATGAGAAATGTCCTCGTCTATGATTTACTGCCTCTGAAAACCTGCTTGAGGGAAAGCTGTGAGCTAGTTCCTGTTTTACCATACAAAACAACAAGCCTTAGCATCGGTAGTGCAAGTCGTCACTATTGTTTGTGTCAAAGTGCACTTTATTTATAGACATAATCGTTGCCTTATTTAAAACAAAACAAATATAACAACACAATCTATTTCTTGTAGGATAGTAAAGATAAATTCACTTTGGTTGAAAGGAGGACATTTAAAAATTGTGTAACATTATCTTTTATATAAATAAATTTTGAAAGCATTATCTAGATCTGTAGGTTTAGAAGCTGTAACTTCTTACAGTCTTGTTTATTGCTGATAATTATCACTGTTACTTGTTATCAGCTATTGCTGTTTGAAAGGGTGACTCAAATAGCCACAGCTTCTCTGAATGCTGACAGACACTAGTAAATCAATCAAAAGTTATTGATTTTATGTCCCCAGGGCACATAATCACAGACTGCTCCTCTTATCCCAAATTACTTGGCCAGTGTTGTAAATACAGGTTACTGGCTAAAGGAGCGCCCACCCCAGTGTGTGTAGACAACTTTGCACAAATCAATCACCCCTGTCAGAACAACAACTGATGGCACATATTTAATAGCCTTGTGGGGCAGGGTGCCATTTATCTCATTAAACAGGTGAGCTGTTTAATTAAACATCTTCTAATCTGTTCAAATATCCTTTTAGGAGTTAAACAATAAGAAAAGAGAAATGTGCGAGTAGATGACGTGTACATAAATTGTTAAATTATCATTTAATGGCATATGGAAATTTCTTGGAAACTCCTAAATCCACAAAGGTAGAATTGCTTCCCTTCTGCCTCTTCAGTGTGGACTTAATGAAAGGATGTGTGGGCTTTTAAGAATACAGCCTGAAAAAAAAAAAAAAAAAAAAGAAAAAGAATACAGCCTGAGTGAGTTAGTACAATGATTCTCTTTGTATTATACATTTCTGTGAATTGTCATTGAGTTATTGTCAACTCCTAGCAATTCTTTGTACAACAGAATGAAATACTGCCCAGTCCTCCACTATCCACACAACTGTTGTATTTGAGCCTTTTGGTGCTGCAATTATGTACATCCATCTTGTAGAGGGACTTTCTTTTTTCACTAACCCTCTACTTTACCAAGCATGATGTATTTCTGCAAAGAATGACCCTTCTTGATAACATGTCCAAAGTATATTCGCTTCTAGGCGGCATTCTGACTGTACTTATTTATGACCATTTTTTGTCATTCTTCTGGAAATCTTTAGTCTGTGTTATTTTCCAACAACATAATTTAAAAACACCAATTCTTCCTCACTCTTCCTTATTCATTGTCCAACTTTCACATGTATATGGAATGACTGGAAATATTGTGCCTCCGATCAGGCATGCCTAGTTCTCAAATGAACGTGTTTGTTGTTTTAAAAGGTCTTTGGCAGCAGAGTTCCTCAAAGTCATATGAAATTTGATTTCTTAACTTCTGCTTTTATAAGTCTTGATGATGATCCAAACAATAAAATCCATGACAATTTCAGTCTTTACTTCATTGGTGTGATGTTGCTTATTGGTTTAGTTGTGAGGAATTTTGCTTTATTTATATTGGGATGTAATTTATATGAAAAGGTCCAGTCTTTGACCTTTCTGCATTTTAAAACATGTGATCCTTTCCTGGTTCATAAACATGAGGATTGGGTGTTAATGCTTTTGTATGACATGTTGCCACCCTTTAAACCTTGTTACAACATAGGCATATTACCTGTCTGACATGAAAAAAAAAAAACCCAAAAACCAAAAAAACTCCAAAACCCCAAGACCCCATGCAGTATCCCTTTGTTCTGGTTCAAACAACTACTTCTTGATCTATGGAAAGGCTCTGTAAGAATATAATGAAGTCTTCTGGAATCTTCATTCTCCTTAATGTTTCCATAATTTATTGTGAGCCAAATAGTTTTCCATCAGCAATAAAACAAAGCTAAACATCTTCCTAATATTCTGTATTGTTAGTCAAGATTCGCCTGACATTAGCAATGATATTCCTCATTCTGTGATCTTTTCTAAATTTTTGACAGCTTTGATTCCTGGTCAATTCTCTTTGAATACACTACTACAATAAATTTTAAATTATCTTCAACAAAATTTGACTTGTGTGTCATATTAATGATATTGTTCAGTAATTTCCACATTCTGTTGAATAAATTATATTTAGAATGGGCACAAGTCCTTCACATTTCCTCATATAGATGAATGAGCACTTCCAGTACTGGAAGATTTCAATTGTTATTCTAATACATTTCTAGAGACTTCTTTCCCCCCCCCCAACACCTTCAGTATAATTCAGACTGCTTCCACAGTTGCTTAAACATATGCTATCTCCTGAAGTATGTGAACATTCAGCAGTTCTTTTTGATAGAGTAACTCTCTGTTTTTATCCTTCTTCTTTAGTTGCTTTGTGCAGTGTTCAGTATTTTTTTAGATTTATACTTCATACATTCTACTTTTTGATTGTTAATGGATTTTTACAGCTATTTTTTCTTCATTTGAATTGTGTCAAAGAAAGGTTTATCAGTAAATGAAAGTCCTAAAAGCTTTACTTCACCTACATTATTAAGACCAACTCTACTTTAAAGATGTGGCTCTTCACCAGTTATAGTTTCAGTTCCTTTCAAACCTGAGCAGCTCATCTTTAGCACTACACCAGACAGCGTTTAAATGTAAATAACTGTGTTTTCAGCGGATATTTTTTTTTTAGGAATAGATGGTCAGGTCCTTCGTCTTTGTATGGAAGGTGCTGAAACTTCTCTACTTTGGATGGCTCTGCTGGTATTTGAAAAACCAGTAATAAAGCCTCCAGCATCACAACAGCATATGTCCCTTTATAGTATGACAATCTTAAATACAGTTTTTAATAAGAAAACAATACAACAAAAGCCCTTATAATTATTTAGTACCTGCTCTGAGTTAAAAATCAGTAGTGATGTTTCTCTTTCTCTGTGTGTTTGAGTAGTTTCCCCAATATCTATATGTGTGTTTTTCTCTGTTTCTCTCTGTATGTCTCTATCTCTCTCTCTCTCCCTTTCCCTACCACCATTTCTGTCATCTACTCATAGGTGGCCCTCCAGCAGGTTTCTGTTCTGTAAATCGTATAGGAAGATATTGCTCGTCTTTCTTCCTTAGAATTTCTGGTAAATTTGAAACACTCAGGAAAAACCACCTTTGGCCCCCTACTGACTACACCACCAAAGCTGTCTGATATGTGTATTTACAAGAGGCAAATTTGTGATTTTATAAAGCTATGTTGCTAAAAAGTAGAACTTTTGTTATTGTTAGGTGCCACTGAATCAAGTACAACCCATACCAAACCTATGAACAACCTATTGAACCCTGTCCTATCCTGTACCATCCTCGTACTTCCTGACACAATAGAGCCCATTGTGGCAATCACCTTGTCAATCCACTACTTGAGGGTCTTCCTTTCCTTTACCAATTTGCTGTCTTTCCAACCATCATATCCCTCTCCAAAGAATCCTAGCAACATGCCCGAAGTATGTGAGGTGAAGCTTTATCATCTTTGCCTTGAAAAAGCACTCTGGCTGCACCCTGTCCAAGCCATATTTGTTCTTTTGGCCATCCATGGGATGTTCAGAGCTCTTCTCCAACACAACATCTCAAAGGCATCAATTCTTCTTCTGTTATCCTTGTTCTTTGTCCAGCACTTAGATGCATAGGAAGTGATCAGAAAGACCTTGGTGTTAATGAGATGCACCTTAGTCCTCAAACTGACATTACTCCTCAATATTTTGGAGAAATCCCTAACTGCAGACTTTCACACTGCAATGTATTTCTTATTTTCTGACTGCTGGTTCCAAAGGGATTAATTGTGGATTCAAGTAAGAGGAAATTGTTGACAATTTCAATCTTTTCTCCATCTATCATGAGTAGAACTACCCCATAATGTTTCCAAGTCTGTAATCTTATAATTTTACTACAACTCATAGTGACCCTATGAACACATTGCAATCTCAATCTCTTCTCAGGAAAGGGAAGAATTTAGAGCTATTGTTCATAAGGTCAGTATGAGTCATAATGGACTCAATGACACATACAACAACAAAAACAATCTTTATGAACATAACAGCACCACCACTAATCTTTGTGGAAGTCAGCTGGCACATTTTACTGCCAGAGAGGAGCTGTTGCATTCAAATTATTGACATTTCAGTGAGCAAACAAACACTTAACCACTGCATAACCAGGACTCCTTCCATAAGTATTTTTGTTGTTGTTAAAGTGTCATCAAGTTGAATACAACTCATAGCAACACTGTGAACAACAGATTAAACCTTTGAAATCCTATTGCGCATGATGCTATAGTCATCAGCTTTCTGAACTTAAACATCCAGAGCTTATCCTTTCACACATGCCTGCCTTTATTTCACTACTTTCTCTATACAATGTTGTTGTTGTTATGTGCGGTTGAGCAAAACTCATGTTGTTGTTGTTATGTGCCATCGAGTCGTTTCCGACTCATAGCGACCCTATGCACAACACCTCTAAACCCTGCTCTATCTTGCGCCAACCGCACCGCCTCTGACACACCCATCCCGATTACCCCAGTCACCGAATCAATCCATCTCATAGAGGGT
>NW_006399792.1:4686841-4687534 GCF_000299155.1 Elephantulus edwardii | reverse complement strand
GCCGAGCAAACTGAAGCTGTGAATAATCTCAATCTCTTCGCCATCCATCCTGATGATACCAATTGTTCCGGTGGTGAGAATCTTTGTCCTTTTGACATTGTTTATTAGAAGAGGATTATATCATGTTGTGAGGAGCTCTGGTGGGGGAGTCCATAAAAACTTCCTCTGTTAACTCAAAGGTGGTGCCTCCCTGGCAAGTTGAATCCACTGGCTTAGTGATAAGATGTTGCAGGTTATTGGGGAGGAAGGGCCTCTGGCCAGGACAGATCACCCAAGCTCTGGATAAGTGCAAGCCTCCCAACTGCCTTTAATACAGGGTAGAAAAAGCTTCCCTGTGTTTGGCTGTACTGGCTTGAGAAAGCTTGCCACTTCGGAAGACGGCTGCGTCTGTTGAGCCGGGAGTGGTCCCAGGAGGCTGAGGTTCTCCTAACCAATCATATGTCCTATGTCTGTAAGCTCACCCTATCTGGTCTTCCTGTGCATATAAGTGCGCTGCAGATCCCAATAAAATTGAGCTGGATTTACTCTTTGATCCTCTCTCGGAGTGGTGTATCTCCGTCATGCTTACCCCTGTCAGGGTGTCGCTATTAAGTTGCCGGGGGGAACAGACAACAACAATAAGAGTTTGTGCTGCCAACACAAAGGTATGTAGTTTGAATCTATCAACTGCTCTGCAGGAGAAAGATGAGAAAT
>NW_006399792.1:4678530-4682370 GCF_000299155.1 Elephantulus edwardii | reverse complement strand
ATAACGGAGATTGTTGATAGATCTTCCACCAACTTGAATCTTGTTCTGTCCTGGCCATCTCCATCATCTCTGATACATTTGAGCCCATTAATTTTTAAGGTTTTCTCAGAATAGAAGATTGTAAGTATGACAGAGGATAGGACAAGATTCAGACCTGCTGTTCATAGGGTCAATATGAATTGTTCTTGATGGCACCTAACAATGTTGTCTTTATCCTAGCAGTCACCAACTAGCCAAGGTAGGCAATACATTTAACTAATTTGCACAGAAATAATTTTCTTTTATTAAGGCAATGTTGTTGTTATTGTAGTTAGGTACAATCAAGTCAGTTGCAACTTCGAGATTTTATAAACAACAGCTCTGAGCCCTGGCATGGAGAAAGGATACTCCCTGACTCATGATTTTTTTTTTTTATTTTAAACTGTGCAGTGTTCACTAGCTCTGTTTTGACAACAGCCTAATGATCTAGGTATAGATTTTGCATGAGCATAACTAAGTGTTCTGGAATTCCCATTCTTTTCAACCTTAGCCATAATTTGTTATGATCCACATACATACTTTTGCATAGTCAATAAAACACATACAGAAATTCTTCTGGTATTCTCTGTTTTCACCTAAAATCCATCTGACATCAGCAATAATATCCCCAATGCCACAAACTAATGTTCAGAATAATAGCTCTTCTAAATCTCACTTGAACTCCTGACAATTCTCTGTACTTAGTATTTTTGAATAATATTCAGAAAGCTTTTACCTTCATGTGACTTAATGTTATTGCCCAATAATTTTGACATTCTATAGGATCCTCTTTTTTTGTGAATGGGAACAAACATGGATCCCTTCCAGTCAGTTGACTAGGTAGCTGTCTTCCAAATTTCTTGTCACAGTCTGTGAGCACATCAAGGGATTGCGACTGCTTTTTGCAACATGTCAAGTGGTATTTCATAGATTTCTGGGATCTTATTTTTTGACAATGTCTTCAGTGCAACTTGAACTTCTTCCTTCATTACCGTATGTTCTTGATAATATGCTACTTCCTGATATGGTTTCAAGTCAGCCAATTCTTTTAGGCATAATGACTTTGCGTATTCCTTCAAAGGCTGACTTCTGAAGAAGAATGTGACATTAGGATTAGAGGAAGACTTATCAATAACCTGAATTATGCGGATTATACAATTTAACTTATTGAAAGTGTTGTTGTAGTTTTTAGATACCATTGAGCCAACCAACTCATATCTGACTCTCCAGAGGATTTTTGGAGGTAGTTAGTCATATATGAGTGAAGAGACTTAAAGTGTTTGTTGCTGAAGATAAAAGCTACAGCTTTCAATATGAATTTCATCTCAGTATCAAGAAAACAAAAATCCCCACCAATGGACCAACAGGCAGGATCATGATAGATGGAGAAAAGATTTAAGTTGTCACAATTTCATCTTATTTTGATCCACATTCAACATCCTTGATACCTAGCAGTGGAGAAATAACACAAAGAAACAACCACCAACATGTTACATTGTAAAAACCTCCTGTCAAGGACCTCTCCAAAGTGCTAAAGAGCAACATGTTAGTTTAAAAACTACGGTACACCTGATCCAAGCCATGGTTTTTTTCAGTTATTTATTATGCATATGAAAATTGGAAAATGAATAAGTATGAGAGAAGAAGAATTGATTTGATGTGTTTGAATTATGGTATTGGGGAAGAATACCAAACATCCCAAAGACTGCCAAAAGAAGAAACAAATCTGTTTTGTAGAAAATGCAACCAGAGTGCTCCTGAGAAGCAAGAATGGTGAATGTCACCTCACATAATTTAGGCATGGCTCCTTGGGGGTTCATATTACCATGGTAGGAAAAGTGGAGGATCATCAAAAGAGAGGAAGACCTCTCAATAAGATGGGTTGACATAGTGACTGTAACAGTGGGCTCAAGTATATTAAATATAATGATCATGGCATGGGGATAGGTCATGGTTCAGATCTGTTGTCTCTGGGATTGCTGTGAGTTAAGGTCCACTCTATTATACCTACCAACAACAACATTGAAAATAAACTTAGAAAAATCCATGGATCACTGTGGTCAAATCCACAACTACTGATGGGATGGCATAGAACTGGTCACCATTTTAGTCCATTATAAATCAGGTAACCATGAACTGGGGTGACTCAAAGACAGCTAGCAACCACAAGGAAAACAGACTATTACAGTTCCAGAAAATATTCACTGCTTCCTGACCAAGTCCATAGGGAGCTGTGATACCTCTCTGATAATTTGATTCCAGCAGCAGTTCCATGGGAGAAAGATGAAAATCCCATCTGTTGTGATTTATGGCCCAGGAACTCGGTTGGAGGGTCAACTATGTCTTTGCAGCAATCCAGTGTAAGTCTTATAGTTACTAGAGGTATTTTCTTACTTATTTTTCTTGTGGTCTAGTAATGCTAGTCTAATTATCTGTATTATAGTGGATTAAGAACTCTCATAGATATGCACACCCATGTTTATTGCGGCTTTGTTCACAATAGCAAGGAGCTGGAAACAACCTGAGTGCCCATCAACAAACGAATGCATAGAGAAGCAGTGGTCTATTCACACAATGGAATACTATGCTGCATTGAAAAACAAGGAACTCATGCAAAATTGTTCAAAATGGGAGACTCTGGAGGACATTATACTGAGTGAAGTATCTCAGTCACAAAAGGACAAATACTGCATGGTGCCACTGTTGTAAAACAGGACTGACCTCGGGGCTCGGGGGGAGACTGAGAAAGATGTGATAAATAATGTATACTGCATTGAAATAGATGAGGGAAAAAACTGTTTAAAAGGGATATGTGATTAGATATTTTTGTCATGACAGGTGTCTAGAGTGAAGGCTACATGGTGGAGCAGACCTGGGGGAGGGTTTGTAAAACAATGAAAGAATTTTTTTATTATTTTTTTTTATTTTTGTGTGAGTGTACCGTCAAATCAGATCTGACTGGTACAGGAGGAGATTGTCCCTCCTTTTCCCGGCAGAGCATCTGGTGGATTCGAACCGTGTGCCTCTGGGATTGTAGTTGCAGCTCCTTGCCACTAGGCCACCAGAGCTCCCCTCAATGAAAGAATTTTTGTTTTACAAGAGGGTAGAGTACTAGGGGGAAGGGTTAGAAGGAGGGAAAGTGAAACAATGAATGAATGGAAATCCAAAGTCTCTGTAAATTTTTACTGAAATTAATAATAAATTTAAATAAAATAATAGGAAAAAATATTTAAAAAAGAACTCTCATAGATTAAACCACAGCTATGATCTAGAGCAAATAGTTTCAGCTCATCTTGACATCAACAAATAGTATTAAGAATGATCAATAGTCATTTTGATATTGCTGTATGTGTGGTTGGTTACTTTAAAGAGTTAGTCCTAAATTGCCATCTCTTATAGTGCAAAGTTCTATTGAACAACTCAGTGTTTGCAATTTTATTTCTTATTCAATTTGTGTGCTTTAAATTGAACATGCACTTTTCCATTTGCTACTAACCCCATAATCTCTCTTCTGTATATTACATCCACTTGAGAGTTACCTGCCTGGCATTTAATAGTATTTTTCTTTGCTGCTTTTGGTATGAGACACATTGGCAATATAATTGTTGATGAGAAGAGGTATGAAAACCCCAAATCTATTGTGTTTAACAGATTCCAACTCATAGCAATACTATACTGTTGTTGTTGTTACGTGCCATTGAGTCGTTTGCGACTCATAGTGACCCTATGTACAACAGCCCTAAACCTGCTCTGTCCTGTGCCAATTGCACTGCCTCTGACACACCCTGATGTGTTTGAATTATGGTATTGGGGAAGAATACC
>NW_006399792.1:4671480-4676901 GCF_000299155.1 Elephantulus edwardii | reverse complement strand
AAAAAAAAAACCTTTTTACTGTAGTTTGGGTGAAATCTATACATAGACCAAGTTTCTACTCAACAGTGTTTACACCTTTCTTTTCAGTAGATTTGTTGTAATGCACCCTTCTTATTTCTCCCTGAGTCTTCTATTTCCACTTTTCCTTCTTTCCTGTCCCTTTTTGCCTTCTGAGATATTTTTCGTGTATGGGACGAATTGAAGGCAAATGCTTCTCTTTTGCTTGATCGTATTAGTATGTTCCTCATAGTGTTTACTTTGTTGTTGTTGTGTACTGTCATAACCAAACCAGAACGGACCCTCAAGCAGTGAGGCAGTAAGTTATATGGGAGGAGATCGCTCATCTCTCTCCTGTGGAGCAGTGGTTGATTTGAACCATATACCTTTCAGTTGCCAATGCAGTTCCTTACGACTCAGCCAGCAGAGCTCTCTTAGCTACAGAATTAATTACTTTGTAGATGCGTCTTACAATTTGGCTGATCCCCAAGGGTACATTCAGTCCAAGAGCCACTGTATTGTAGTGCCACCAATTACTATCAGGTCAGGAAGTCTAGTGCTTTTTTTAGTTTTGTTTTGTTTATATTATTTTGCATTTTGTTTTACTTTGATCCCCTCTTATTCTTGCAGTAATTTCAATTGTAGTTCTGATCAGAGCAGTCTGTAGTGGTAGCTGGTCACTAACCATTTCTTATCTCAAATTACTGGAGGTTTTAGTTTGTGCGGTCCATTAAGAATGTGATATTATCAAACAATATCACTAATATTATGTAAGCAAACCTCTGCTGAAGATTATTAAAAAACAACTGGTACAGTGCATCAACAGAGAATACCAGAAATACAAACTGCTGGGTTTAGAAGAGGTCATGACACTAGGGACATTATTGCTAATGTCAGATGAATCTTGGCTGAAAGCAGAGAGTACCAGAGGAATGTTTATCTGTGTTTTATTGACTATGAATAGGCATTTGACTGTGTGGATCAAAGCAAATTGTGGCTAACCTTGAGAAGAATGGGAATCCCAGAACACTTATTGAGCTTATGGGAAACCTATACTTGGACCAGGAAGCAGTCCTCAGAACAGAGCAAAGAAACACAGCATGGTTCAAAATCAGTAGTGTGTGAGGGATGTGTTCACTCTCCATATGTATTTTCAATCTATATGCAGACCAGACCACTCAGGAGGCTGGACTTTATAAAGAAGAATGTGGCATCAAGATTCGAGGAAGACTCATCAACAACCTGCGTTATGAAGATGACACAACTTTACTTACAGAAACTGAGGAAGACCTGAAGTGTTTGCTGCAGAAGATCAAGGACTGTAGTCTTCAATATGAATTGAAGCTCAACATCAAGAAGAGAAAGATTCTCACCATTGGGCCAATTGGCAGCACTATGATAGGTGAAAAAGAGATTGAGGTGGTTAAATTTCAGCTTGCTCTGTTTCACAATCAGTACTTTTGGCACCAAAAATCAGGAAATCAAAAGATGAATGGCGTTAGGAAAATCTGCTATCAGGGACCTTTCCAGAGTGCTAAAGAACAATGATAACAGTCTAGAGATTAAGGTGTACCTGATCTAGGCCATGAACATCACAATTGCTTGCTATATGCTTCAGAGAGCTGGACAAAAAGAATCGATGCCTTTAAGTTGTGGTGCTGGAGAGGAGTATTCAACATATCACAGGCTGCTAGGAGGACAAACAGGTTTGCTTGTTTCTTTCCTATCTTGAGGCTACTTATTCTGCTGCCCATACTGCTTAGTTTTTCTTAGTTCTCATTAACCCCCTTCTATTTTATTATTCTAAGTAATTAAATACTCTTCAGGTGACTATAATTTTCTTCAGCTATAGCTAGCCAACTCTTCAACATATTCTTGTTGTTATGTACCATCAAGTTGGAACCGACTCATAGCTGACCCCCCGTGGGTTTTTAGAGGCAGTAAACTGCATGGGAAAGGATCTCTCATCTTTCTTCCTCTGTGTAACTAATGAATTAAAACTGTGTGCCTTTGGGTTGTCAGCACAATTCTTTACCACTAAGCCATCTACATGAATAACTTTAAATACTTATTTCTTAAATGATGTTTCCTACCTATGTTTGTATTTTGTCTCATGGTTCATGTTGTTTTCTTTAAACAGTGTTCTGCTCATTTCAGTTTAGGGATACACATTTTCCCACTGTTTTAACTGACTTCTATAAAGAGTTTTATTTTCTTATGTCATTTGTTTATAATCTTTGTGAAGTTCAAGGGAAGTTGCCTGTCATGGGAGTCCAGAGTCTCCTTCCCTGTGGAAGAATGCATCACTTATTTCAATTTTGCCTCTTTAGGACTCCAGCTGCTTTACAGATAAATTCACATGAGTGTCTGAGACATTGAAATTAGTTTCTCTGAAAAGATCTCATCATCCACTTTACCCCAAGCTTGTTTCTCCTCTTCTGTATTTCTTTCCTCAGGAAAAGGACTAATCAGTTACTCATTACTGGGTTGTGCCTTTCAGTCTCTATCTTCTTATTTCAAATAACAACCATCTGCTCTTGATTATATTTCCTAAATATCTAATTTGTCCACCTTTATTACTCCTCATTACAAGTGCTCCACTTTGGGCCATCATTTCCCCCTAGATAATAGCAGTAACTCCTTGAGTGCTTTCTATGCCCACTATCACATTCTTTTACTCTTCTTTTCAAATGGCAGCCAGACTAATTTTTTGGTAGTAGAATTCCAATGTTTGTCCTTTCTCAAATTTCTTCAAAAGTAAAATAAAATAAAATCCTTTCTCTAGTTTATAGAGCATTGATTTGAACAGAATTTGCTTCATTCCTCTAATCTCTTTTATTTTAGTCTTTTGCTTCATGCTAAATCACTTTCCATTCCTTGCACGGTCTTTCCAGCCTCTGGTTATTTAGCTCTAGTTCTTTATGTATGGAACAGAGTCTCTCCTCCCTTTCTTCTTACTTTTGATGACTTCAACAATGAAAAAAAGGAGGAGAAAATAATTGATGTATTCAAACTGTGGTGTTTGCAAAGAATATTGACTATTCTGTGAACTGCCAGGGCAATGAATAAATGTGTCTTAAAAGTATAGCCGAATGCTCTTTAGAAGCAAATATGAAAGAAATCTTGACTAGCTTTTTTTTTAAAAAAAGCATCATTGTGGTTGTTATGTGCCATCCTAAAATCTGACACATAGTTGACACTCAGTGGAATTTCAGTGGCAGTAAAGTCGTCCAGGAAGAGATCGCCTGTCTTTCTCTTACAGAGTAGTTGATGGAACCGCATTTGAGTTACTAGTGCAACTCTGGACCTACTAGGCCAAAAGAGCCCCCAGCTAAAACTTCAGCTCACTATTTATCTTCCTATTTCTTTTATTTCTAATTTTTCTTTTTCTGATAATAAATGCAGCAAAACACTAATTTTTCAATTTCTACTTAAACAACTCTGTGATATTTATTTTGTTTTTCAGTTTTGTAACCATTCTTACTTTCTTTTATGGAATTGTTTCACCCTTTAACATACATTTATTGTCTTATTTTCTTATTGATATCAAGTAGGAACTGACTCATAGCTGACCCTCCAGGTGATTTTCAGAGGCTGTGATTCACACAGGCCATTCTTTCTCTTGCAGAGCAGCTGGTGGGTTCTGACTATGTGCCTCTGGGTTGGCAACACAACTCTGTATCTACTTCCAATTTGATCCCATGTAGATAGTTGTTAAATGAGCATAATGCTTAACACAAGATGTTTTAAAATGAGTTCTTCTAACTACTTTAAGATTTTATAGAGTATTTTAAATTAAAATACAAAGATTACCTCATTGTAATATTTTCAGGGTTTATCCAAACTTCATGACTCTAGAAAGTCTCAATTCCATGGACATTTTGATTTCTCCATCACTTGATCAGAATCCTCTTTGCTATCCCAAATCATAACGTGTAAGAGTTGAGATAGTCAAGTAAATTGATTGCCTATGGTTCTCTGGTTTGACAGTTGTCCTGTAGTCATTCATTTGATGAGATCTGGTATAATGTAATCACTTCCATGATGAGATTGGCTATAAGCAGCTTATTAGTTGAAAAGGAGTTTTAATGGTGATGTGCCCTACATGGAATATATAGGGGCATCCAGCAAACTATTGGTTGTGTTCCATCTAAATTTTACAGTTTGTCACTGTTACTTCTCACTCTTTGGACTGAACCAGTGGCTTGTCTTACCTACTGACCTTTGAACTGTAAGTCTCTGAAGCCAGCAGTCTGCTATCTGCTCACGTTGAAATCATCAGTCTTAGAAGCTTATAATTTTGGAGAAGCTTCTCTCCTGACCTCTGGGGTCTGACCCATGGATTTGGGACTTGGGAGCCTCTACAACTATGTGAACTATTTCCTTGAAATGAATATCTCTGATTCTGTCTGTCTCTATAGAGAACTCAACCTGGAACAACATATTTCCTTGCCTAATATTATTTTTATTGTGGTAAATGTCAATGACACTAAATGTTGGCCTAATGCAAGAAGCTGATTGCACTAAATAAACTTGGCCTAATCTGAGAAATGGTGAAGAAAAATGGACCATGAAGATTGGAGCAAGAGACATCAACAACCTGTATCATGTAAATGATACAATCTTATTTACTAAAACTGAATTTAAGACTTGAAGCACTTCCTGAAGAAAAATAAAGATATAGCCTACAGTATAGATAACACCTAAACAGAAATAAAGCAGAAATCATCAGAGCTGGACTATTCATTCATCTAATGATAAATTGATAAACAGTTGATATTTTCAAGGATTTCACTTCACTTGGATCTAAAATCAATACTCATGCAAGTGGCAGTCAAACTACATATTGCTTTGGGAAAATGTGCTGCCAAGAGTGTCTTTAAAGTTCTAAGGAGCAAGTCTCTTTAAGATAAACCTGAACTGAGTTACAATATTTTCAGTTACTTCATATGCATCTGAAAGTTGGACAAGGAATGAAGAGGAGAAAGAAAAATGATGCCTTCTTATTGTGGTGTTGGTAAAGTGTATTAAATATACCATGGACTTCCCTAAGAACAAATAAATATGTCTGGGAAGAAATGCCGCCAGGGTTGTTTTTACTCAAAAACATGGTGAGACTTACTTCAGATATATTATCAGGAGGGGACAGTCCTTGGAAAAGAACATCATATTCAAAACAACTATGAGATATCATCTCACCCCAGTAAGAATAACAAAATTTAACAGAACAGCAAGCAAAAAATGCTGGCGAGGTTGTGGAGAAACTGGACCCCTTATTCACTGTTGGTGAGAGTGTAAAATGGTGCAACCACTGTGGAAAGTGGTGTGGCGCTTTCTCAAAAAGTTGCAAATAGAGATACCATTTGACCCAGCAATTCCACTACTGGGAATATATCCCAAAGAGACCATAACTGACATCCAAGC
>NW_006399792.1:4666528-4670885 GCF_000299155.1 Elephantulus edwardii | reverse complement strand
TAAGAACACCCTTAAGGTTATGGATTGACACAATGATCACAACAATAAGCTTAAGTTCAGAAGGTTTTGTGAGGAGGATGCAGGATCTGGCGGAGTTCCGTTCTGCTATCTACGGGGCTATTAGGAGTTAGAATAACTCAGCAGTACCTAACAACAACAACAACAACAAACGTGGATCTTTTCAGCTTTATCTAGATATGCAGTTCATGGAGCTCTGGTGGCCTAGTGGCAAGAAGCTGTGCTGCAATCCTGCTGGAGAAGTGGGGAAAATCTCCTCCTGTGCCAGCTGGATCCGATTTGACTGTACACGACAAGGAAAAAGAAATAGATAATACAGTTAAGTCACAAGAAGTATATTTATGCTATTATGAAATAATGACTATTATCAAAAGAAATGAAAAAAAAAAGAAACAGTAACTTCCTTCAACACCCTATCCAGACTCCACTCTCTGTGGATAATCTTTAATCTCTTTACACTTGACTATTATAAGTATTTAACAGAAATGGAATTTTCCAATGCTTGTCTTTTTGTGACCAACTTATTTCACTCAGCATAATGTTTTCTATTTGTAGCAGGCATCAGGACTTCATGTTTTCTTTATGGAAGAATTATTAGTAGGTATTAAGAAGGAGAATCCCCAGAACTCATGCGAACTAATGTGAAACCTATACTTAGACCAGGAAGCTATTGTAGGGACAGAATAAGGAAATAGTGCATGGTTTAAAATTTGGAAATGTGTGTATTGAGGCTTGCATCCTTTCTCCATACATAATCTGTATGAAGAACAAATCATTAGACAAGTTGGACTTTATGAAGAACAAGGTAGCATAGCATCAGAGGAAGATCTATCAACACCTATGTTATACAGATGAGACCACCTTGCTTACTAAAAGTGAGGAGAACTTCAAATGCTTGCATCAGAGGGGCAAAGACTACATACAGCCTTCAATATGAATTACATCCCAACAACCAGAAAACAAAAATCTTCACCACCAAGACAGATGAAATGTTATAATAAGTGAATTAGAGATAGAAATTGTCATTGATTTAATCTTCCTTGGATCCACACTCAACACTATCTGCCAGGAAATAAAAAGATATGTAATATTGGGAAAGTCAGCTGTCAGGGACTTCTCTAAAGTGCTGAAAAGTAAGGAAGTCAGTTTGAAGACTAAGATGCATCTGATCCAAATTATGTTTTCTTTCAGTTACTTCCGATGCACCTGAGAAGTTGGACAAAGAATAAGGATGGCAGAAGAAGAATTGATGTCTTTGAGTTATGATATTGGAGCAAAGTGTTGAATATCCCATGGACTACCAAAAGGACAAATATGTTTTGGAAAAGGTGCAGCTAGAGTGCTCCTTGGAGACAAAGATAGGGAAATTTTGTCTCACATATTTTGGGCATGTTATTAGGAGTTACTAGTTCTTGGAAGAGGATATCATGCTTGGAAAATTGTAGGGTCAGTAAAGGAAAGGAAGACCCTTAACGGGATGGATTGACACAGTGACTGTATGGCCAGGAAGACTCAGGAGAGGGCAAGGTTCAGAAACATTCCTCATAAGATCACTATGAGTTGTAGTCAACCTGAAGGCATCTAATAGTATTATATATGCCCATTATGTACATACTTTTAAAATAATTTTTGTTTGTTTATTTCTCTCTCCTCTCTCACTAGTGTATAAGCTCTACAGAGACAATACTACTGCTATTCTTCATTGCCATTGGGTCAAAACTGACTCACAGCTTTAGCCCTCGGTTGGTTTTTGAAGGCTGTGCATCACGGAGGAGGAGAGGGCCCATCTTTCTCCCACAGAGCTGCTGGGGGATTACAACCACCAGAGAAGCACTGTCCTTGGGTTATCGGTAATCTCCCTAGTGACTGTGCCAGAGAACTCCCTTCAGCCAGGGACTGTTCAATTTATTGCTGGAATGCCACTTCTTAAAGCAAGTCTGTTATGTAGAAGACACTCATTGTATGTTGGTTGAAAAAAAGGAATGAATTTGTGGAATTTAGTAAAGAAAAGAATTTCAATTATCCATCTTAAATCAGCATAAAATAAATTTCAGGATAGGAATTTGTGTGTATCACAACAAACTGTGGCTGACTCTGAGAAGAATGGGAATCCTAGAACACTTGATTGTGTTTATGCGAAACATATACTTGGACCAGGAGGCAGTAGTCAAAATAGAGCACAACTGTATAGTTCAAAATTGGGAAGGGTGTTCATCAAGGATGTGTCCTATCTCCATATTTTTTTTCAATCTGTATGTGGTAGAGATTATCCAGGAGCCTGGACTCTATGAGGAAAAGTGTGGCATCAGGAACGGAGGTAGACTCATCAACAACCTGCATTATGCAGATGACACAACCCTGCTTGCTGAATCTGAGGAGGACCTGAAATGCTGAAGAAGGTCAAGGACTGCAGTCTTCAATATGAATTGAAGTTCAACATCAAGAAAACAAAGATTCTCACCACTGGACCCATTGGCTGCATCATGATAGATGATGAAGAGATTAAGATTGTTGACAGTTTCAGTTTGCTTGGCTCTACAATCAACACTCTTGGTACTAGCAGCCAGGAAATTAAAAGACGAATTACATTGGGAAAGCCTGCTGTCAGAGACCTCTCCAAAGTACTAAAGAACAATGATGTCAATCTAGAGACTAAGGTGCGCCTGATACAGGCCATGATCTTTGTAGTCACTTGCTATGCATCAGAGAGCTGGACAATGAATGATTCGGGATGACAGAAGGAGAATTGATGCCATTGATCTGTGTTACTGGAGAAGGATATTGAATATACCATGACTGCTAGGAGAACAAATAAGTTCGTCCTTTAGAGGGTGAAGCCAGGCTGCTTCCTGGAGGCAAGGATTCTGAGGCTTCCTTCATCTGACATATTTTGGACATGTTGCAAGGTGGGATCAGTCCTTGGAGAGGGATGTCATACTTGGGAGGGTGGAGGGACAGTGCAGGAGAGGAAGACCGTCAATGAGATGGATTGATTTAGTCACTGGGGTAATGGGGACAAATGTGTCAGAGACAATAAATTAATTGGGAAGAGAGAGAACAGGGTTTAGGGCTGTTGTACATAGGGTTGCTATGAGTCACAGGTGACTGGACGGCACATAACAACAACAACAAACAACAACAACAACAACAACAACAACAGCAATCCTTTGCAAGGCTCACAGTTCGAGACCACCAGCTGCTCTACGGGAGAAGGAATGGGCAAACTCCTCCCAAGCAATTAACTGGCTCTGAAAACCTGTCAGAGGGTTGGTTCTGCCTGTATGGTACATAAATCAATAACAACACTTTTACTGATTTTTTTTTCTGAGTGTGGCAAATTTGTTTTAAACATTCATTGTATCTATGTTGAGTTGTATTGACAGAAAGCTTTATTCGTTTTAAAAAATACAACAAAACCCTGAGTCATAATGTTGTCTTTTCTAGAGTAGTTAACACTGCTAGTGATTATTTGTTAATTAGTTGACAATTATTTCTCAAGCCTGAAATGCTATTAAAAATCACTTATTTTTATTCCGTGTAGAACATTCAAGTAAGAAAAGAGAAAAGGGAATTCAAAGAATGAATTTAAATAGACCAGTTTTCCTATAATAAGAGTAAATGGAGTGGTTTCTTTTTCTTTTTAAAGCTGCCTTTATTTTTTTATTTTCTTTGTCATAATTACTGTCACCATGAGACTGTTAATTTCTTTACTATGAAGTGCTTAGTGGATCCATACCGCCAACTTTTTGGTTCTAGTGTAGCTTGCAGTGCTAAATGCAGCACACCACCAGTGGCACTGGAAAGCCTATGGGTTGTTAAGACTTCTATCTGTATGATGTCAATGAATTTTATTTGGGTGTTACAGGAAATATTGCTATTATGTAAATATGAATCCAGACATTATAGTTATTTTCTTTCAGAACAAATAAGTTAGTACATATTACTTTTTTAAAACTTCTGACAAATATTGCAATATTATCAAATTCAGAAAAAAAATGAATTAAAATTTTAAAATAATGGCCTGATATACCTCTTAAGGCTCCTACATTTTCCATCTTTATTAATTTTGATAGTCTCCTCATAACCAAGAACTTTTAAATCTTATTTTCTACAGAAACAGTAGAAAGATAATTGTTCCTTAGAACATTTATGAACAAAATATATTTTATATCATTATTTAGGAAGGTTTATTTCTTTATCATGTCTTATATTATTGTTGTTATATGCTGTTGAGTCGCTTGTGACTCATAGCGACCCTACATACAACAGCTCTGAAACCTGCTCTATCCTGTGCCAACTTTACTGTCTCTAACACACGTATGCTCATTACTTCAGTCAC
>NW_006399792.1:4663644-4666303 GCF_000299155.1 Elephantulus edwardii | reverse complement strand
GGGTGACTCGATGGCACATGACTAATAACAACGTGAGTGTATGGAAGCACTGCTGCCCTGTGGCGAGAAGCTGTACTGCAAGCCCGAAGGTATGTGGTTCGAGGCCATCATATGCTCCGCAGGAGAAAAATGGGCAGTCTCCTCCCATATGATTAACTGTCTCTGAAAACTTGCCAGAGGGTCAGTTTAGGGTTGCTTCTGACTTGGTGATACAGAAAAATAACAATAGTTAATTAATGTATCCATTTCTTCTATTTAAACTTTATTTCTTATTAATACATTTCAGCTTTTAGTTGGATAATTTTTTTTTTAATAATTAGATTCTCACTGTCAGGATAACTTTTATTGACTGAAGATGTAAATAATCCAATTGGCAGTTCAAATCTACCAGCTGCTCTGTGAGATAGACAGTCTGTTCCCAATAAGATTTACAGTCTTGGAAACCCGATGAAAGATCACTATGAGTCAGAATCTATTTAATAGTAATGGGTTGTTTTTGGTGGGTAGGAATGATTGACTGGATTTTCTACAAAACTTTCGGTTTAATATATTTCAAGCTTTAATGTCTTTTATAAGACATGTTCATGTGACTACACAACCTTTGACTCTACCTTTGCATCCTGATGGTAAGGGAATTGGCACAGTGAGTAATGGCAGCCTTTCTTAAAGCCATACTTATACTAAATTGTTGGCAATTATCAACCACAAACAGAAGTGATTGTGAAACTAATGCATTTGTTATATTTGACCTAAATAAAAACAACCCATGAAATTCTCCTTAACCTGAACTCCCTGATGCCTGGCATCCAGTAAAATGCAATGGAGATAAAGGAAAGTGAACATAGATAGTGATTTTAGCGATCAGTGGCTGAAATCTTTTACTTTTGCAAATTTTACAAGACTTAAATATGAGCACATTAGTAGGACATGGCTCAGGATCTTGGATGTGTCTGCTGTTGGAAGTGGGTGTCCCTGAAACTGATTCTCAATCAATGAAAGCTAAATCTGTCACTGAAAACAAAACTGCCTTGTTTGAAGAGGGGCTGTGGGTAAGATTGGAAACTGTGCATTAAAGAAATCCATTATCCCAAGTATAATTTAGAACATTTTCTTTGTGGAATATGTTGTGCCAATTGACCTCCATGTCCCTCAAGACTGGTTATAAGGAGGGCCCTTTCCTTTAATACGAGGATACCTTTGAGGTACTGACTGTTTGGCTCTCAACCACTGCAATAAAGAAGATGGCTTTCTTCTTTCTCTATCCCTCCACCCTTCCAAGCATGATGTCCCTCTCCAAGGACAGTCTCTCCTTGCAACATGCCCCGAATGTGTCAGATGAAGCTTCAGAATCCTTTCCTCCAAGGAGCAGCCTGGCTTCACCCTCTCTAGGATGAACCTGTTCTCCTAACAGTCCATGGCATATTCAGTACTCTTCTTCAGCACCACAGCTCAAAGGCATCAATTCTTTTTCTTATACTGGCACACTAAAAACCCCTTTTTGCTCATTTGAAATTGACTTTTGGCTGGCCCTCCAGTGGATTTCTTGAAGGCGTGAAGGAGGAGATTGCTCTTCTTTCTCCTGCACAGTTGCTGGTGGATTCAGAAAGCCACCTTTGGAATTCTCTAAACACTATGACACCTGAGCTCTTCTATTGTCAGTGTAATGTAAATATTTAGTATTGCTATGTTGTTGTTATTGTTATTATGTGCTGTTGACTCACTTGCAACTTTTAGCAGCGACCCTCTATCCAACAACCCTGAAACCTGCTCTATCGTGTGCCAAGTTCATGGTCTCTGACACATCTACCGTCATTACTTCAGTCACTGTATCAATCTATCTCATCAAGGGTCTTCTCTTTCTCTGTCCCTCCACCTACCTAAGCATGATGTCCCTCTCCACGGACTGGATTTTTAAAAAACCTCCATCTGCATATGTCCAGGTCATTCCAAATGTGTTTATGTCATGAGTCATCTTAAATAGTCGTAGACTAGTTGATGGAAATGAGGCAATTTGTTGATGATGATCATATTATAAAGGTACATACATTAGGAATTATAATTTATTAGTTTCCGGTGACATCGTTCATAGCATGTTGTGCTGCTAATCAAAAGGCTGTACATTTACAGCAGTTTGAATCCACCAGCAGCTGTGCAGGAGAAATATGAGCAGTGTCCTCTCATTAAAGGCGGGGGTGTCGCACAATTTAATGGGAGAGTGGGCTTAGGGAAATGAGAAGGAACTGGTGTGAAAAACGATGTACTCAAATTTTGTAATTAAACTAGTATAATGAAAAAAAATTACATTGGAAACCCTATGGCAGACAGTTTCAGGCATTTCTTTCCTATTTTGAATATATGGAACAAATCAGCAAGACCTTCAGATGATTTTATTATTTATATCTTGTTCAGAAAATTCTTTCACTTGCTGCAGAAGGTCAAGTACTGCAGCCTTCAATATGGAATGAAACTCAACATGAAGAAAACAAAGATTCTCACCACTGGGCCGATTGGCAGCATCATGATAGATGGTAAAGTGATTGATATTGTTAATAGCTTTGGTTTGCTTGGCTCCACAGCCAGGAAATTCAAAGAAAACTTGCATTGGAAAAGTCTGCTGTCAGAGACCTCTCCAAAGTGCTGAAGAGCAACGATGTCAGTC
>NW_006399792.1:4660779-4663229 GCF_000299155.1 Elephantulus edwardii | reverse complement strand
GGGTGACTCGATGGCACATGACTAATAACAACGTGAGTGTATGGAAGCACTGCTGCCCTGTGGCGAGAAGCTGTACTGCAAGCCCGAAGGTATGTGGTTCGAGGCCATCATATGCTCCGCAGGAGAAAAATGGGCAGTCTCCTCCCATATGATTAACTGTCTCTGAAAACTTGCCAGAGGGTCAGTTTAGGGTTGCTTCTGACTTGGTGATACAGAAAAATAACAATAGTTAATTAATGTATCCATTTCTTCTATTTAAACTTTATTTCTTATTAATACATTTCAGCTTTTAGTTGGATAATTTTTTTTTTAATAATTAGATTCTCACTGTCAGGATAACTTTTATTGACTGAAGATGTAAATAATCCAATTGGCAGTTCAAATCTACCAGCTGCTCTGTGAGATAGACAGTCTGTTCCCAATAAGATTTACAGTCTTGGAAACCCGATGAAAGATCACTATGAGTCAGAATCTATTTAATAGTAATGGGTTGTTTTTGGTGGGTAGGAATGATTGACTGGATTTTCTACAAAACTTTCGGTTTAATATATTTCAAGCTTTAATGTCTTTTATAAGACATGTTCATGTGACTACACAACCTTTGACTCTACCTTTGCATCCTGATGGTAAGGGAATTGGCACAGTGAGTAATGGCAGCCTTTCTTAAAGCCATACTTATACTAAATTGTTGGCAATTATCAACCACAAACAGAAGTGATTGTGAAACTAATGCATTTGTTATATTTGACCTAAATAAAAACAACCCATGAAATTCTCCTTAACCTGAACTCCCTGATGCCTGGCATCCAGTAAAATGCAATGGAGATAAAGGAAAGTGAACATAGATAGTGATTTTAGCGATCAGTGGCTGAAATCTTTTACTTTTGCAAATTTTACAAGACTTAAATATGAGCACATTAGTAGGACATGGCTCAGGATCTTGGATGTGTCTGCTGTTGGAAGTGGGTGTCCCTGAAACTGATTCTCAATCAATGAAAGCTAAATCTGTCACTGAAAACAAAACTGCCTTGTTTGAAGAGGGGCTGTGGGTAAGATTGGAAACTGTGCATTAAAGAAATCCATTATCCCAAGTATAATTTAGAACATTTTCTTTGTGGAATATGTTGTGCCAATTGACCTCCATGTCCCTCAAGACTGGTTATAAGGAGGGCCCTTTCCTTTAATACGAGGATACCTTTGAGGTACTGACTGTTTGGCTCTCAACCACTGCAATAAAGAAATACCACAATATAGAGCATAACATGACATTTTTGGTTTGCCAGAGCTCTGGTGACATATAGGGAGCTGCTCCACTAACAAAGCTTATATCCACCAGAGATTCTTTGAGATAAAGTTGGACAGTTTCCTCTCATGCAATTTACAGACTCTGAAAACCAACTGAAGCTAAGAGTTGGTTCCAACTCCACAACACTTCACTGAGTTGAGTGCGTGTAAAAGTTAAGTTTATATTGTTGTTATATGTGTCATCAAGTCAAGCCTTGGAAGGCCAATGGAGGATCACTGAGTCAGAACAGATTCTACAACAGAATTCTCTACAGAGAATTGCCAACATGAAGCACAGAGATATGAAGTCATTATGTGCAGTTGGAAAAAAATGCCAACAGACTTGCTCAATGGGCGTTTAACACAATCTTTCAATTTGTGAAAAAAAAAATACCTGTGAATGGCAACAAAGCAAAGTGAGATAAAATGAGGTATGCATGTATATGCTTCAAGAACTAGTTTTCTGGTAAGGAAATATTCACATGCAGACAGGAAGCACAATTCCTTTCAACTGAAAAGCTCTTTCATATTTTGAAGACTGGTCCTGTCATTTATTATCAAAAGGATCATTTAAATCTCTATTTCTAAACTGGTGGCAAATATCCAGTTTCCAAATCATATCAGAACAAAGCTGCAGAGACCTTCTTTTGAAAGGAAATGTTAAATTGGTGGGGAGTGCTGCTGTGAAGTCAGCGAGGGGTAGAGCAATCAGGCTGTGATTATAGGTGCATTACCTTAGGCTGCCAAGCCATCAAACCAACCAATAGTGATTAGTTTGTACAATATAAGTGCTTGCCCATATGAACACAATTTAGTAAGTACTGCATGAAAACTTCCAGCCAACAGTATGTAATATTGTTCAAGAAGACGTGATTTCAAGACTCTTTCTGTATACAAAAGTTCACTCAATATGAAAATATTTAAAAAATTTTAATATCCAACTTTGGCTGTAATCTCACTTCCTTGCACATACGAAGAAAGGTTTCAGAATAAAAGTCTTGTCTGTGAGCAGATTCTGGCATGCACTACGTGGTTTAGCCTTAAAAGGATCTTTAGTGGCCTAGTGGCATAAAGCTGCACTGCAATTCCAAATGCATGCCGTTAAAATCCAACAACTCTACTGTTAGGGACCTCTCTAAAGTACTCAAGAGCAACGGTGTCTCTTT
>NW_006399792.1:4616266-4660210 GCF_000299155.1 Elephantulus edwardii | reverse complement strand
ATTTTTTTCATTTTGGAATCTATAGTCTACTTGTTGAGATATACAGAGATGACAGCACAGTAAAGCACATATTCACAGATAATTTATAGCATGTAGAAAGGTGAACACTGTTCTTCCTGCCAAGATGTGTGAGACCTAATGAAATATCTTTGAGTAAATTCTTATGAGTTAAATGTCAAGATTCCAGAAACGAATGATCTGGCCATCTATACAGGAAAATATTATAAAGCCGAGGAGTAAAGGAAGAACTACAAACCAAGAAAGGTTAGCTGGAAAACATCATTTGTATGAGAAAGAATGAGAGTGTAACTGGGAACTGAAAACCTTATGAGTGATTTCACAGTCTGTGTTAGAGGCTAGCGCAAGAAGAGCTAGCATTTCCTGGTCAAAATGAATCAGCATTAAGTCTGGCTGTTAAAAGTAAGATCAAGGAAGCAGGTGGGGAAAACAACTGAGTCAGTCAGCCCTAGCCCTAAAGTTTCCGCTTGATTAGGAGATCATGGTAACAGGCCAATGAGTTTACAAGTTGATGACCAGTTGAGTAGAGGGAAAAACCAAGTCCACTCTTATCTCTGGGGTTAGATTAACTCATAAGTGGACCCTCACCATGGTGGTGTGTCCTTTGCTTCAGTAAATTTGTTTGTTAATGCTGTACTTATTCTTTTATTCTAATACCATCACCCCTCTTGCCTCTTTCGGGACCTGTCCAATGTTCACAGTGGGCAGTGAAGAGAACTTTTTGGACAGTCAGCACTGACATGTTCCACTGAGTATGGAGAGTGTGTAAATGTGAAGGAGTGATGGATGGGTTAGAAGAACTAATGTTGATAGGTCCAATTTAAGCACTATCCAGACAAGATGTCTTAACTAGATATGAAGAGATCAGAAACTCCAAGCATTTGGTCTATTGGTACATAGAGGTGGTACATGACATCATTAAGTATAACAAGACAATTGAACTTTTAATCTCTACATAAACATCTATTACATACTTATCAAATGAACTCTTGTAGAAAATGTGAGGGATGCCAAGCTACCCTTTACCGGAGAGTTCCATTTATCAACTAACTCCCTTTGTTTTAAATCATGCTTCCTAAGCAAATTTTCGAGGCTTAACATTCCTGTGTAGATTTTCAATGGGAAGAGATTCTGACTTAGGAATATTGTTATTAAAGAGCTTAATGTGAGTCTGCTCCTGAGAATCTGGGTTTTTGGTGGTTTTTTTTTTTTTTTTGCTCTTTTCAGTTTATTGCATGAAATAGCTTCACTAGTCCAAGTTAAAAGTGGACCCCAAATGGTTACATTATACAAGCTGTGAAGTTTTAAACTTGTGATAAGGAACAGAAGAAATTTTCTACTCATTGCAAGGAAATCCTCACTTAAGTTTCAGTGAGCCTCAAGCACTTAAAACCCATGAACCTTCAGCTGGTTGTCCTTAGTCCAATCTCTACAAGGAACTGGCATATGTTCTTGCGTTGGTCACCCTGTAGCTGAATTACTTCTCCATATTCTGGATGCTCAATTACAGTACCATTGCAGGCAAACTTCTTCTTAAACGCCTTCACTAGTTTCTTTTAATCTTAATCATCAGCGATCCCTTGGACAGTTGTAAGGATCTTCCTGCCGTTTCTCTGTTGAATTCTTATATGGATATAATCTTCAGTCCCAGCAGGAAGCAGGTCATCACCTTTACTTGCATCAGCAAAGGGGTCGAAAGAGAGGAGGTTCTGGATAGCGGACATACGATTCCTTTTCCTCGGTGGAAAGGGCCTGCGGAAGGCGATGGCGGGAGAAGGCGGGCAGGGTGCTCTGAGTGTCAGGAAGCGAGGGGGCTCGAGGAGGAGGCAGCTGAGTCCTCGGCTGCGGCTCAGTGATTATTCTAATCATTGTTAACAAGTTGGGCATAGTTTACAAGGTATTTACCATTGAGAAAGATCTTCTATGAATCAGCTGTTGGCAGTGTTGATCTTCTTAGGTAATATTCAACTCCATTAGGAATTCTTAAAATGTGTATTATTTCTTATTAATATTAGCTTTTCTTGACCTTTAGTTACTTTTAAGGATGCTTGATGTAATGTACTGGGCAAGGATTGCTAACTAACTGAAGGATTGCTGTTGTGGTTCGAATCCGCTAGCCACTCTGAGAAAGAAAGATGGGCATTCCCCTCCAGTAATTTACAGCCCCACAAACTTGATGTAGGGTCACTGTGAGCTAGAATCAACTCAGGGCAGTGAGCTTGGATTTGTTTGTTTTAGTTACTCTTAAAGATAAAGGGAGTAAGGCACTAGGGAATATACTAATTTTGTCATTTTTTTCAAAAGAATAAAGGGAGCTCTGGTGAGGCTGGAGCTCTGGTTGTTGTTAGGTGCTGTTGAGTCAGCTATGACTCATAGTGATCCTGTGGACAAAGGCTCTGAACCTTGCCTATTTTAAGCAATTCTACATGGTTCTAATCCACCAGATGCTCCACAAAAGAAAGATGGGCAATCTCCTTCCATGTGATTTACTGTCTCTGAAAACCCGCTGAAAGGTCTATTATAAAGAGTTAAATTGTAAAGGTCTATTATAAGAGAGTTCCTGGGTGACATATAAATGGTTAATATGTTCACTATTAACTGAAAGGTTGAAGGTTCTCTTTTACGCACCTCAGAAGAAAGACCTGGCAATGTACCTAAAAAAATACTGGTCTTTGAAAACCCCAAGGGGGCAAAATTTTATTTTTCATACGTGAAATTACAAATTGGAGTAAACTTTATAGGAACTGGTAAGTAGAAAAAAAATACATAATTGCAACAGAATCATGACAGAGGTTAGTTGAGGCTACTTTCTAAAATATTGATAGTATAAGAATTTAGAAGTGCTGTCGAATGGCCTGGAACTCACAGTAACCCTGTGCACAATAGCTGAGCCAATCTCATTGTCTCTGACACACCTCCGCCTATTACCCCAATGACTTGTCAGTCCTTCTCATTCCAAGGCCTTCCTCTCCTGTGTTGTCCCTCCACCTTCCCAAGCATGATATATTTCTCTAAGGACTGTTCCCTCCTGGCAACATGCCTAAAGTATTTGAGATGGAGCTTCAAAATCCTTGGCTCCAAAGAGAAACTTTGTTTCATTCTCTCCAGAACAAACCTTTTTTTCTCTCTTGCCAGTGCATGGTATGCTCAGTACTCTTCTCCATCACAACAACGCAAAGGCATTAATTCTTCCTCTTTATTTATTATCATTATTGAATGTCCAGTTCTCCGATGCATAGTAAGCAATTGCAAAGACCATGGCCTGGCTCAGAGACACTTTAGTCTCTAGACTGACATCTTTGCACATCAGTATTCTAGAGAGGTTCCTAATGGAAGATCTTCCTAATCCAATTCGTCTTTTGATTTCCTGGCTTCTGGTTCCAAGAGTGTTGGCTGTGTAAACAAACAAGTTGAAATTGTTGACAATCTCAATTTCTTCTCCATCCATCATGGTGTTGCCAATTGGCCCAGTGGTGAGAATCTTTGTTTTCTTGATGTTGAGCTTCAATCCATATTGAAGGCTGCAGTCTTTGACTTTCTGCACTAGGTACTTTGGGTTCTCCTCAGTTTCAGGAACAAGATTGTGTCATCTGCATAATGCAAGTTTTTGATGAGTCTTCCTCCAATTCTGATGCCACATTCCTCCTCATAATGACCAACCTTCCAAATGATCTGTTCTGCATATAGATTAAAAGATATGGAGACAGGATGAAGTACCAAAAGGTATGGAAAAAAATTTATACCAGATCTTATTTTTTTCTTCTTCTATTAAAAGGAGATATCTTTCTTAATTTCTTTATGTTAAAAATATAGTATATATATCAATGTTGTTGTTGATTACCTTTAAGGTAAGCACGACTCATAGCCAGCCTATGAACAAAAAACCTGAAACCCCTCTAAACTATCGACATTTATTAAAGTTCATAGAAAGTTAGGAGGTATGTTGTTTAGGAAGTGGATGGCACTCCTGTTTCCAAGGAGAAATAATGAGGGTAGTGGGATATCCAATGTAGGGAAAGAGAAGCACTTTGTAGCTGTGATTTTGAAGGAAATTGTTCTTTCTTTTGTTAATCACATACCCAGAATGCTTGCAACAAAATTTCCTCACCCTGGTGGTGGTGGTAAAATTGGAAACAGAGGTTGAAGCAAATATTGTTGTATTTGACAAGATTTAGTTATTATAAAATATAAAAAGTGACTTATTAGAAGACATTTAGGGTATCATTGATAAATTGTGAAAATATTTCTAATGTAGCTGTCACGATCTTAATTTTTTAAAAAGGAAAACGAAACTAGTTAAAGCTTACTTCTCTCACGTTGTGTGAATTCGTGATTGAGGATTATTTTCACTTGTCATGAAGTTAGTCTTTCCAATATACCTTTAACTTACATTTAGGTTTCATAATTTAAATTGTTGATGTGGTTATGAATATGTTTAAACTTGTTCATATAATCCAAAACAAATATAGAACCTTATAATTTGAGCTAGATATAAATGTGTATGAATTCTAAGAATGGGCAAAGAACCTCTTAAAAAAACAATATTAAATGCATATACATTTTCTAAGTATTTGTTCCTGACTGAAGCATAATTTACTTTCTTCTAAGAGGGATGATAATAAAGGTGCCACCTTTTTTAGTTATTATTTTTTACAACCTTTAACTCTTAGGAAGAGAGAGACTTTTTTCCAGGATTTGGACTATTATGGATAAAAATGCTAACAGCATTCATGTATTTTTATATGTGTAAATATGTGTTTTATTCTATTGGTAAGTACTTAGCAATAGAGCTACTAGATTATAAGATAGATAAATGTTAAAACTTCTAAGAGATTCCAAGCAGTTTCCAAAATTTCCTATTCTACATTCTCCTATGATAGTTCAGTGTGTTCCATGTCCTTGCAAACACTTGACGTTATAATTCTTTTTCCCATTGAAATAGATGAATAGTAGTAGCTAACTATTGTTTTTTTAAATTTCCTTATGGTTAATGATGTTGAACATATTTTCATGTACTTGTTATCTATTAATGTTACTTGTTTTGTGATGTGATTGTGTAAATCTTTTACCCATTTTTATCTGGGTTGTTTATCTTATTATTAATGATTTGTAAGGATTTTTTATTATGTTCTCGAAGAGATCCAATTTTACTCCCATTCCCATGAAAGGTGATTCAACATAATGTGGAAATTATCAAACAATTTCATTAATATTAAATGCAAGCAAAATACTTCAGAAAATAATTGAAAACAGAGTAGTGTGTACATAGGGAACTGACAGAAATTCAAGTGGGATTTAGAAGAAACCGTGGAACCAGGGATATCATGGATCCTTGCTGAAAGTAAAGAATATCAGGAGAATGTCTATTTCTGCTTTGTTGATTATATAAAGGCATTCAGTTGTGTGAATCACAACAAATTATGGTTAACCTTGAGAAGAACACTTAGAACACTTAATGGTGCTCTTATGAAACCTATATGTAAACCAAGAGGCTGTAGTGCAAACAGAGCAAAGGAACACTACATGGTTTAAAATTAAGAAAGAAGTGTGTCATGATTGTATCCTCTCCATAGCTATTAAATCTGTTTGTTGAAAAAATTACTTGAGAAGCTGGACTCTGAAGAGAAATGTGGCATTAGGACTGAGGAAGACTAATTAATAACCTGTGTTATTAATTAGAGATGACACAATCTTGCTTGCAGAAAGTGAGAATGATTTGAGGCACTTGCTGCAGAAGATCAAAGAATATAGCCTTCAATATGGGTTACATCTCAATATCTAGAAAATGAAAATATTAATTACTGGATTGATAGGCAATATAATGAGAGATGGAGAGAAAAATTGAAGTTGTCAACAATTTCATCTTACTTGGATTCACAATAAACACTCTTGGTACCAGTAGTCAGATCAAGAGATGTATTGCACTGGGAAAGTCTAAAGTTGGGAATCTCTTCAAGTATTGAAGAGCAAAGATGTCTACTTGAGAACTAAGATGTGCTGGATTCAGGCCATGATCTTTGCCATCACTTGCTATACATCTGAAATATGGATAATGAATAAGGATGATAAAAGAAAACTTGATGCCCTTGAGATGTGGTGTATGAGAAGAATACTGAATATTAATGGATTACCAAAGAACAAATCAGTATGTTTGGAGTAAGGGCAGTCACAGTGCTCCTTGGAGGCAAGGATGATAAAGTTTCATATTGCTAGGAAAGGTTTTTCTTTTGATAGAGATATCATGCTTGGGAAGGTGGAGGTGAAATGTCTGTGAAAGTGAATATCCTCAACCAGAGGGATTGACACATTGAGTGCTGTAATGAGCTCTTGTGTGTCAGAAATTGTGAGGATGGCACAGGATAAGGACACAGTTCAGATCTATTGTTCATGAGATCACTATGAATTGTACTTGACTCAATGGCACCTAGCAACAGCAATAACATATATTCTGGAAATATGTCTTTTATAACATATATATAACATATATATATATTTTATAACATATATATATTATTTATATATTAGGAACTCTGGTAGCCTAAGTGGTAAAAAGTTGTGCTGCCAACTCAAAGGCAGGTGGTTCAAATCCACCAGTTGCTTTTGGGGAGAAAGATGGCCACTGAAAACCCAATCAAGAGTCAGCTCTGAGCCAGTTACAACTTGATGACACCTAATTACAGCCATAACGTGTATTGTGAATGTGTTCTTTCAGTTTGTGCTTGAATTTTAATTTTTTTTAAGTTTTTTTATTATTTTTGTGTGAGTGTACCATCAAATCAGATCTGACTGGTACAGGAAGAGATTGTCTCTCCTTCCCCGGCAGATCATCTGGTGGATTCGACCCATGTGCCTCTGGGATTGTAGTTACAGGTCCTTGTCACTAGGCCACCAGAGCTCCCCTGAATTTTAATTTTTAACATTTTTTATTATTTTAAGTTTTAGATTTGTCAAGTAAAATTTATTTTTTATTAATCTTTTATTGTTTTTGTGTCCAACCTAAGAAATATTTGCTTATTTCCATGTAGTAAAGATATTTTTTAAAGTTTTCCTCTTGACATTCCATAGTTTTAGCATTTACATTTGGATATAAAATTGATCTAATGTTAGTTTTGAGTAGGATGTTAGTTAAGTTGAAGATTTTGTTTGCCATCAAGCCAGAATCATCCCAAAGCTTACTCTTTGGTGGATTTTCAGAGCCAGTTAATTGCACTAGAGGCCTCCATCCTGGTGCTTTTGGGATTGCAGTGCAGATTCTTGGCTCTAGGCCACCTTTACCTTTGTTTTTTTTCCTCATGGAAAATCTTAGAAAAAAACCCCAAACACCCATGTTTTTCCTCATAAAATACCAACCTCGTTGTCATGAAAAAACCTTTTTTTTAACTCACTGAAATACTTTGATGTCTTTTATCTGTTTTAGAATTTTTTTCAGAAAAGTTGAATTTTCTTTAATATCTATTCTAGTGAAGTTCTGATGGTGATTTTGCAGTTTTGAGGGATATTTTTGCTGGGTATATTATTTTTGGAGGCAATGTTTCCCTTTCTTTCAACATATTAAAGATATTCTAATACCTTCTGACATACCTCACTTATATAAGAAGTTAACAGTATTATTATTTATTTCTTGTCTTCAATTTATCTTTCTTTTTTAAATTTTATACTGTTTTATTTACAAAGTTTGAATACATTGTTTTTCACAAAAGATTCTTCCCATTTCCTTCACCCTCTCACCCATAGAATTGTGCAACCCTGTGATTAATAACCCCCACCCTCCATCCTCACCCCTTTGCTTCCACACTCCCTCTTCCCTTGGATTCTTGTACTCATGCTGCAATAAATGTTTTATATAGTATTTGTCCTGTGGGATGGGTTTAGTTTGCTCAGCAGAATGCTTTCCAGTCCCTGCCAAGTTAGGTAGTAATTTACAAAATCACTGCTTCTATGTTCTGTACAGTATTACAGTGTATAAGTGTACAACAACTTCTCAATCCATTAATTTGTCCTTGGACATCTGGGCTGTTTTCATGTTCTTATGATGGTGAATAATGTTGCTTTGAACATTGGTGCACAAGTCTTCATTTGAGCCTCAGTTCTCATTTTCTTGATGTATATTCCAAGCAATGAAATAGTTGGGTCATATGGAATTTCTATGTTCAGCTTTTTGAGGAAGCATCAAACTGCCTTGCATTTTCCAATTCCACCAGCAACATAAGAGTTCCTATCTCCACATCCTCTCCAGCATTTATCACTTGCTGTCCTGTTAAACTTTGCCACTGCTACTGGAGTGAGATGGTATCTAGTTGTGGTTTTGATTTGCATCTCTCTTCTGCCCAGTGATTTTGAGCATTTCTTCTTGTGTCTGTTGGCCATTTAAATGTCTTCCTCTGTGAAACGTCTTTCTGTGTCCTTTGCCCATTTTGCGATTGGGTTATGTTTTTTTCTTGTGGAGTCCCAGGAGTAGTCTATAAACTTTCGTTATGAAACTCTTGTTTGAGATGGTATTGCCGAATGTTTGTTCCAAGTCAGTAGGTTTTCTTTTCACCCTGTTGGAAAACAGATTTTGATGCACACAGGGATTTATTTTTTAGAAGATCCCATTCATCAATTTTATCCTCTTCAGATCATGCATTTCTGGCTGTATTTGGCAGTCTCTTTATATCATAGACTGGGTCTTTTATATCTTTTTGTTTTTTAAAAAGTTTTTATTTTACTTTGATTTGTTTACAAGATTTGAATACATTATTTTTTTTATTTTTTACAAAAGATCTTTCCCATTTCCTTCACCCCACCTTCCCATCAAATTATGCAACCCTATGATTAACACCCTACTCCTCCATCCTCATTCTTCTATTTCCCCCCTCCCCCCCTTGGATCCTCATACTCATTCTACAATAACGGTTTTATACAGTATTTGTCCTTGTGGGGCTGAGTTAGTTTACTCAGCAAATGCTCTCCAGTCCCTCCCAAATTAGATAGTAATTCACTAAATGATTACTCCTGCATGCTGTGTAGACTAGGCATTTTAAGCTTAATTCCAATTTGTCTCTTATGAACTTTATTGTTTTGGGCTTTACTTCCAGGTCTTTGATCCAATTTGAGGTGATTTGTGTGTATGTTATGAGATGTGGAGTCTGTTTCAGCTTTCTAAAGGTAGCAGTTCTGTTTTGACAGTTTCAACCATTTATTGTTGAGGTTGTCATTTCCCTATTTGATAGGTTTTATTTCTTTGTAGAATATCAGTTAACCATAGATAGCTGGGTCTATTTCTGGGTTCTCAAGTCTATTCCATAGGTCTATGTGCCTATCATTGTATCAGTACCATGCTGTTTTGGTTACTACCACTGTGTAGTAGATTTTGAGGTCAGGGAGTGCTATGCCTCCCACTTCAGTTTTGTTTCTCAAAAGTGTTTTGCTTATTTGGGGTCTCTTTCCTCTTCAAATAAACTTGACAATTTTCCTTTCAATCTCCTTAAAAAATGAATTTAGTATCTGGATTTGGATTGGTTTTGGTAGGATTGCCATTTTCACAATATTGAGTCTTCCTATTCATGAACAGGGCACATTTTTTCATTTCTTGACATCTTTTATTGTGTCTTGCAGAAATGTTCTATAGTTTTGTTTGTATATGTCTTTTGTTTCTCTAGATAGATTCACTCCCAAGTATATGAAGTTGTGGTTGGCTATTGTAAATGGTATTGCTTTCTTGGTTTCCTTTTCTGAGTTCTCTTCGATATTGATGCTATATCCTGCTACTCTACCAAATTGGCCTACTAATTCTAACAGTTTTTTTGTTGAGTCTTTGAGTTTTATTTGTACACTATCATATAATCTGCATTAGCGACAGTTTAACCATCTCTTTGCCTATCTGGATGCCTTTTATTTCTTACTCTTGTTGTATTATCCTAGCAATAACTTTCAATACAATATTGAATATGGACATTCTTTTCTGGTCTCTGTTCTCAAGGAAAATGCTTTTAGTCTTTCTCCATTGAGAATGATGTTGGCTCTTGGTTTTGCATATATGCTTTACACTATCATGAGGAAATTCCTATCCATTCCAGTGTTGCTGAGTATCTTAATCAGGAAGGGGTGTCGGATTCCTTTTCTGCACCAATTGCAAAGATCATATCATTCTTATTATTGACTTTGTTAGTATCGTGAACTATGTTGATTATTTTTCTTTTGTTGAACCATCTTTGTATACCTGTTATGAATCCCATTTGGTCATGGTGAATTATTTTTTTGATGTGCTTTTGGATTACATTTTCTAGGATTTTGTTAAGGATTTTTGTATCTTATATTCATGAGAGATATTGGTCTGTAGTTTTAGTTCTTGGTAATATGTTGGCCTGGTTTTGGTATTAGGGTTATGCTTGCTTAATAAAATTACTCTGGGAGTGTTCCTTCTTTTTCAATTTTTTTGAATAATTTAAGTAGAATTGGTGATAGATTGTCTCTGACTGTTTGGATAGAATTCAGCTGTGAAGCCATTTGTTCTAGGACTTTTCTTATGGGGTGGTCTTTTATGACCGTTTCAGTTTCTTTTTTTGTGATGGGTCTGTTCAAGTGTTCTATATTTGTCCTTGTCAAACTGGGCAGGGGATATGTTTCAAGGAATTTGTCCATTTTCTCTAGTTTTTTTAATTTACCAGAGTATAGCTTTCATAGTTTTCTGGCATTATTTATTTAATTCCTCTGATTCTGTTGTGATACCACTTCTGTAATTTCTTAATTGAGTTATCTATGTCTTCTTTCCCCCACCCCCACCACCTTTTGCTAAATTTCCGAGGGGGTTGTCAATTTTATTGACTCTTTCAAAAAATCAGCTCCTGGTCTTATTGATGGTTTCAATTGTTTTTCTTTTTTCTATCTCATTGATTTCAGCTCATGTAGTGATAATTTCTTTTCTTCTAGAGTGTAGGATTAGATTGTTGTTCTTTTTCTTTTTGATGAAGGTGTTGAGTCAGATCATTGATTTTTCTTTTTTCTTCCTTTTTTATGTCTGTGCCTATTGCTATGAATTGCCCCGTGAGGACTGCCTTAGCTGTATCCCAGAGGTTTTGATATGTTGTATTTTCATTGTCATTTGTTTCAAGGAACTTCTTAATTTCATTTTTTATTTTTTATAACCCAATCATGTTCTAGTACAGAGTCACTTAGTTTCCACATGGATGATTTTGTACACTTTACTTTTATATGGTTAATTTCTAGTTTTATTGCTTTGTGATCTGAGAAGATACTTTGTATTATTTAAATGATTTTTAATTTGTTCAAATTTTCTTTGTGTCCTCATATGTGATTGAATTTGGAGAATGTACCACATGCAGTTGGGTAGAAAGTAAATTGAGTTTTAGTTGGGTATGGTACCCTGAATACATCCACAAGGTCGAGTTGGCTGATTGGATGGTTTAGATCTTCTGAGTCTTTGTTCAGTTTCTTTTGGGTTGACCTATCTTTTGGTGATAGTGGCTTGTTGAAATCTCCTACCACTATTGTGGTGCTATTTCTTTATTCAACTCTGTTAACTGTTGTTTTATGTATTTTGCAGATCTGTCATTTGGTGTATAAATGTTGACCAAAGTTATGTTTTCTTGATCTAGTGTGCCTTTAATCAATATGTAAGGCCCTTCCTTATCTTTAATGATGGTTTTAATTCTGAAATCTACTTTATCAGAGATTAGTATTGCCACTCCCACTTTTTTGAACTTGCCATTTGCCTGGTATTTTTTTTCCAGCCTTTATTTTTGAGTCTTTTTCTTAATTTTTTAAATGTCTCTAGTAGGCCGCATATTGATGAGTTTTGGTTTTTTTATCCATTCTGCTATTCTTTTTCTCTTAATTGGTCCATTTAGTCCATTCACATTAAGTGTGATTATTGTTAAATCAGGCTTTACTTTTGTCTTTGCCATGTTTTTTTTTCTATTGTTTCTTGTTACTATGGTCCATGCACTTTCCTTTGGCATCTCATGTGAAGGACTTCTTTGAAAATTTTTTGTAGTTTTGTTCTTGTTTTCACAAATTAATTAAGTTCTTTCTTTTTGGCAAAAGGTATAATTTCTCCGTATTTGTGGGAGAGCTTTGCTGGATATAGGATCCTTGGCTAGCAATTGTTTTCTTTCAACTTTCTGTATATGCCATCCCATTGTTTTCTAGCTTGCATGGTTTCTGCTGAGAAATCAGAACTTAATCTGTTTCCCCTTTGTAGGTGATTCTTTGTTATTCTCATGCTGCTTTTAGGATTCTATCCTTATCTTTTAATTTGGGTAATTTAACTATGACATGTTATGATGTTTTTCTTTTTGGATCTAATATATTTTATGCTCTCTATGATTCTTGAATGTGAATTTCCTTATTCTTTAAAATACCTGAGAATTTTTCTTCTAGTACTTTGTCCGCAATTTTCTCAGTGATTTCCCTGTCACTCCCCTGTTCTGGAATTCCAGTCATACACATGTTATTCTGTTTAATATCATCCCTCATGGTTCTAATATTTTCTTCATTATTTTTTATGTCCCATCTGATTTTTCTTCTAGTATGTTTTCAGTGAGACTCTTGTCTTCCAGCTCATTGACTCTTTCTGTTCCTTCTGTTCAATTCTACTTTTTTTTTGGTGCTACCAACATGTTGAGCATATCTGTCATTTCAGTCTTAATATTCTGGATTGCATTTCCATGCTTTTTGTTGTTATTTCTAGTACTGTGTTGGCTGGAGCCTCTCTGTCTTGTGATAATTTTTTTAAGTTCTTGTACCTCTTATCTACACTATCAATTCTTTCTTCTATCTTTTGTATTTTCTTCCATAACTGTTCAGAATTCTCTTTATTAAGATATTTCTTCTGGACTGTTGCCTCTGGGATATTTACTTTCTTAATTGCTTCTTCCATCATTTGCATCTTCTTTTTAAAAATTTATTTTAATGAAAGTTTACAGAAACTTTGCAGTTCCATTCATTCATAGTTGCACACTTTCCTCCCTGTCCACCAGTGAACTGGGGTTTACTTTTCTCTTTTAAAAGTAAAAAAAAAATAAAATAAAAATTGTTTCATTGTTATACAATCCCCTTCCCCCTTGTGCCCCAGTCTACTCCACTATGTAGCTTTCATTCTGGAGTCTTGCTATGACAGTAATACCTAATCATATATTCCTCCTAAACAGTTCTCTCCCTCATCTGTTTTAATACAGTATATATTATTTATCCACTCTTCGTTTTCTCCCCACTTTGAAGTCAGTCCTGCTTTACAACAGTAGCAATATACAGTATTTGTCCTTTTGTGACTGAGATATTTCACTCAGCATAATGTCCTCCAGGATCACCCATTTGTATATTTCATGAGTTCCTTCTTTTTTAATACAACATACTGTTCAGATAACTCCACATCAACATATTTCTTTTGGTTCTCTCTGGGGTATTCATTGGGTCTGCTTTTTTAGGAGAAGGGTTATTTTGTTTTTTTCATGATAACTGAGACAAACTGCTGCTTTCTTGACATTATGTGAGTTTTTTCCTAGTAGATGTTAGGTCACTGTAACTATATAGTGACCAAGAATATGGCAATGTTTTTTTAAATTGGTGCTCCCACTCCACAGTGTTGTTTCCCCTAAAGTACCTGAATGGCACATCAAGAAGTCTTTTGTTCCCTTCCAGAACTTGCTCATCTGCCTCCTTGGAGTTGCTCCTGCTCTCCTGTTCCCTTTTGCTTGTGCTTAAGGGGTCCTATGTGGTCTAGCAAAACAGCAGGGATCCCTTCAAAGAATATGAATGGGAAACCAGGAAGCCTTGGTTTTTCCCTTCGATAACTAGCTCCTCTGCTTCACTTGAGCTGCTTCAAGTGTCCTGCTCTCTTCTGCTTGTGCATAAGGGGTCCCATGTGGTCTAGTGAAACAGCAGTGGTCCCCCCAAAGTACCTAGTTAATCACCTGGAATAGATTCATGTCTGCCGATGCAGCTGCAGTGGCTGGTGATGACACCCCTCCTCCTATTCTTGATTGGAACTTACAGAGAGACTGAAATATAACTTACCCTCCAATTTATCTTTTTTCTTTGGTTGCTTTTATGCTTTTCCCTGATTTGGAGAAATTTGAAGGAAATCTCAGTATTCTTCCTTCTTTCTGGCCTAATGACAAAAAGCTACACTGCAATCCCAAAGAAGAGTTGAAGAAATTTGACTATTATATGCCTACATATAATTTTCTGGCTTTGTTTTGAGTTCTTCATTTCCTTTTTATTTATCTTTCAATTTGTTTGGGAAAACATTTGTTTATTGTATTATTATTTTATTTGTTCTACTAAAATTCTAGTAAAGTACATGATATTCAATGACTTCATATTTTTCTTTATGCCATTGAGTCCATTTTTATTTCTCCAATATTTTTGTCTTTCTGTTTTCTAACACCTTTTATTGCTGTATGTCATCCAGAATGTTAACTGAGCCACCGAAAACAAAGTTACTCCTCTCTGCCAGGCTTCATAATTTTCTTCTGCTTTTGCAGAGCAAAAATTTATATATTCAAGTGACTATGCTTTTGCCTTTATCGCTTTCTCTGAGTTTCAACCTTTCTTAAGTGATTTATTTGTAATATTTATTTTATATTATTTTGCACATAAACAAGAAATATTACAATGACTGTCAGAAGAATTTTACATATGTGGGGAGAAGCGCAAGTATCACAAAATAATTTGCACTGCTGCAGAAATTATTGCCATGTAAAAGCATTGTTTAGCTATCTATTTGTGGTGTGTTAAAATGTTTCATTATCTAGGATCAAAGCTTATCATATACAGTTTACTGAGTTTTGAAATTCTGCCAATATATACTATTGGTGATACAGTTAAAACATAGAAAATGTCTATTTTTGTAATACAGAAGTGTTATTACCAAATCCTCTGTGTTCCTACCTAGTGCCCCACCTTATTTGTTATGGTTGTTGTGTACCATTGATTCAGAAGTGACCCATAGATGACCCTCTGGGTGGGTTTTCAGAGGCAGGTAATCAAGGAGGAGACTGCCCATCCTCCTTCTGAGGAGCAGAGGGGAAATTCAAATAGTATGCCTTTGGGATTGCAGTGCAGCTTCTTGCCACTAGGCCACAGAGAAAATGAGGAATACTGAGACTTAATTCAAATTGGGACTGCAGTTAATGTTGGAGTCCATGCTATAAAGTCAGTGATGCAATTTTGAATACCACCTGCTCTTAAATACAAGTCTTGATTTAACATCTTACTATGAAGGGAATACTTTTTTTTTCCTATAATTATATTTTATTAATTTTCATAAACATTTACAGAGATTTTGGGTTTCCATTCATTCATTGTTGCACTATTCTCTCTACCCTCCTCCCAGTTTGTTCTTGTCCAAATGCCACAGTGCTTGTCAAAGCCAGTTCTGATTAATCTTCTTTGTCAGTGTGTCCTTTGCCATTCCCTATCACTCCTCCCTGAGAGAGACTTCACCCTGAGTCATAAGGAAAAGGGGATGGCGTATTCTCTTAGCTACTTCCTGCTGAAAAGGGACGCTGTGGGTTTCAGGGTGAAGATCTTCTCTCACTACTCTAAAGGGCCCCTTTGGCAGTAGGAAACACATAGACTATTATGGAGATTGATTTTGGAATTTAGATGCACTCTTATTGATTGTGCTTGGCCATACATGTTCATATCCTTGAAGATGTATCATGGGGGTGTTGCAACCTAGAAGACACAAATATGACTAACAAGTTATAAGTACATGAGTCAAAAATTATGGAAAAGTAAAAGAAAAGATTCTTTAATTGTTTTACAAACCCTCCCCCAGGTCCTCTCCACCATGTAGCCCTCGCTCTAGACTCTTGTGATGACAGAAATACCTAGTTATATATCTCTTTTAAACAGTTTTCTCCCTCCTCGGTTTCAGTGCAGTATACATTATTGAACCCATCATACTCAGTCTCTCCCCAACCCCAAGGACAGTCCCATTCTACAACAGTGGCATCATGTAATATTTGTCCCTTTGTGACTGGGATATTTCACTCAGCATAATGTTCTCCAGAGTCAACCATTTTGAATAATATTGCATGAGTTCCTTGTTTTTTAATGCAGCAGAGTATTCCATTGTGCGAATATACCACAGCTTCTCTAGCCATTCGTTTGTTGATGGGCACTTAGGTTGTTTCCAACTCCTTGCTATTGTGAACAAAGCTGCAATAAACATGGGTGTGCATATATCTGCTTGGATGTCAGCTATGGTCTCTTCACTTTTAAACTAATCCCCTTTCAGTTAATGATATGATTTGCAAAATGCAATACTTAGTTTGACAGGTATTTTTCAAGGAATATTTTATTTCACTGCTATATAATGCTTTTTTAAAAGTTGAGACTAGTTATTCTGTTTTAGAAGTACAAGAGTGGTATGCAGCCTCCCGATTCACCATGTAAATACTGAAGTTCATTGTTTCATTAATGCAGATTATCAGAGAGCTTGTGTACTTCAAAATGCATTGTTTTAGTTCTTTACATTGTTTTTATTAAATTTTCTGTGGTATTATTGAATAGTCTTCACAGGAAGATATTTTAAGAAAAAAGTCTAAAAAGAAAAAGTCTTCAAAATTCCCTTACTGTAATGCAAGACCTCAGAGGAGACATTCATCCTAGGGCTTTTTTTTTAAATCCACTATACTAATTTATTTGAGTTGTCTTTTCTCCAATTATTTGTACTATTTCTTTATACAAAAGATATTAATTCCTTGTTTTTTCACTCGTAAACATCTCATTGTTATTACACCTTTTGTTATAGAGAAATGTATAATTATTTCTTTCTGTTTTCTTTTTTAAAAATTAGGGCTTATTTTGAAGAAGAATTTCGCTTCTTGCTTTCACTTAAAGAAAACTGTATATTGACTAATTTTGTCTCCTTTATTGGGTTGATCATTAACAATCTCAGAATCAAATTATGTCCAACTTTTAACAGATATTGTTCCACCTTTATCTTGTTGTTGTTGTTATGTGCCGTCAAGTCGCTTGCGACTCATAGCGACCCTATGTACAACAGCCCTAAACTCCTCTCTGTCCTGTGCCAATCGCACTGTCTCTGACACTCCCATCCCAATTATCCCAGTCACTGAATCAACCCACCTCATAGAGGGCCTTCCCCTCCTGCACTGTCCCTCCACCCTCCCAAGCATGATGTTCCTCTCTAAGGACCGGTCTCTCCTCACAACATGTCCAAATATGTTAGATGGAGCCTCAGGATCCTTGCCTCCAAGGAGCCACCCTATTTAACCCTTTGCAGGACAAATCTGTTTGTTTTCCTAGCAGTCCATGGTATTCTCAATAGTCTTCTCCAGCACCACAGCTCAAAGGCATCAATTCTCCTTCTATCCTCCTTGGTCATTGTCCAACTCTCTTGTTTAAAAAAAAATCAGGTATTGTATAAATTACCTCAAATTATTATTTAAACAAAGAATGAATACAAATATGGAAGTAAAATATGGAGATTAAACATGCTAAGATTTGTATTACATTTTTTCTTTTTCATCTTTGAGGCTGAAAATAGCTATGTTACAAGAGTAGCATCATTCTATTTTCTTTTTTAATGCGCTTTGTGATCTGCATGTTTCCTGCCACTGATTGACTCAATGAAATATTCTTCCCATTCCCATTTTATAGTGAGGGATGCATTTGACAATTAATTGTCTCAACATTCGAGTTCCTGTAACAGTAATTCTTGTTTTTGGTTAGTAATAAAGGATAAGCCTGTCTTCTTAAAATTAATTGAAGGCTTATTTTTCATAGTGAGCTTTCATGGCATAATCTCTAGGGAGCTACACTGGTAACCCAAAAGTGTAAGTTCTCATCCACCCGTGGCACTGCAGGAGAAAAAGGAACAATTTCCTCCCTTTCAAATTAGAGCCTCATAAAAACACACTGGAGAGTTAGCTATGTTCTGACTTGACAATAGCAAGTTTGAGTTTTATAGTTTATTTTTCATATCATTAAGTATTGCAACCTTCTTTCCTCTTCCTTGATTCTTTATTTGTGTGGCTAATCTGGTATACTTTTAAAGGCTGACTGTAGTTATTACCTCATCCAAGAGGCCTTCTGGGGTTTCTCAGTGTTAAATTGTTGGTGTTAGATGCCATCAAGTCAGTTCTGACTCACAGAGATCCTATGTATAACAGTGTGAAACATCTCTTGATCCTGTGTCCTCTTTACAATAAACTTCTATTGTTTGAGTCCGTTTTTACAGACACTTTGTCAGTCTATTTCACTGAGAATTTTAATTTTTTTTTTCCTGACATGCAACTTTACCAAACTTGGTGACCTTCTTCATAGATTGGCTTATCCTGATAACATGTTTAAAATATGTGCAACAAAATCAGAATGTCTTTTTTAAAAGTGCTTTGAAATTCAGTACCACTTTTATTGCACTGACTGTATTCTTCTATAATTATTTACTCAGGAATTGGATTAGCAGTATAGCAGAATAATCAAAAGCACTTGGCTTTTTGAAGATAGATACTTTATGATTCAATTCAGTTGTTACCAACTCTGAGACTTTGATTAAACTCTCTATTCTTCACTTTGGTCATGTGTAGAAATGAGATTGTCATCCTAATCTACCTCATGAATCACCACTGTAATGGTTCAGTAAGCTAATACATTTAAAATAGAGCTTGATATAATGTATAATTACAAGTATTTTTCATCTTATTATTGCTGTATTGTTATTTTCTTCCACATTTGATGTGAACTAGGGAGCTAAGAATTGTAAGCATTTTGCCTCTATTTACCCAGAACTTAGAAGAATGCTTTATGCCAGGAAATCTTTCTTTGATACTATCAATACATGCCTATATTAGATATAAATTTTGAATGACACATCATATACCATGTTGTTGTTGTTGTTATGTGACATTGAGTCACCTGCAACTCATAGCAACCTGTGTAGAGCAGCCCTAAACCCTCCTCTATCCTGTGCCAGTGTTACTGTCTCTGACACACATACCCACATTACCCCAGTCACTGAATCAATCCATATCATCAAGGGTCTTCCTCTCCTGCACTGTCCCTCCACCCTCTCAAGCATTACATCACTCTCCAAGGAATGATCCCACTTTGCAACATGTCCAATGAAGCTTCAGAATCTTTGTCTCCAAGGAGCAGTCTGACTTCACCCTCTCCAGGACAAACTTGTTTGTTCTCCTAGCAGTCCATGCTATATTCAATACTCTTCTCCAGCACCACAGCTCAAAGGCATCAATTCTCCTTCTATCATTCCTAGTCATTGTCCCGCTTTCTGATACATAGCAAGTAATTTCAAAGACAATGGCACACCTTAGTCTCCCTATTGACTTCGTAGACTTTGAATCATGTGAAAATTGAGTTAGTATGAAATTGAACTCATTGTATTTCTGGGTATGTAATTTTTTTTCAAAGGTTTTCCTTAAAGGTTTATTAGAAAAGATTTATTTAAGAAACTTAGTAAGTTCCAACAGTGTGTAAGATACTGTCTCAGATATTTGGAAATAAAAACATGAAAACCAATTCATGACTTTAAGCAACAAGTCTGGTGGGCTAAAAGAACATGCTTTGTCTTATTTGAAAAGAAAAAAGTTGAAAAGTTTGAAAAGAAACTTTCCTTACATCTAGCAGCTGGCAGTTGTTGTCCTTAGGCACTGTTGATTGAAATCTGACTCATCCTGATCTTATGAACAACAGATTGAAATCTTTCCCTATCCGAGCCATCTTCAGTCTCCAAAACATTAAAGTCCATTATCATAATCCCTGCATCATCCATCTCCCTGAGGATCACCTTCTCTTTTGCTGATCTACTTTTCCAAGCATGATTTTGTTCCCCTCCAAGCCCCACATTTGACTGAGTGTAGGGTATAACGTTTTTCTCTCCTTGCCTCTAATGAGCACCCTGATTGCACTTTCTCCAAGATGGATTTGCTTTTTTCTTTTGGCAGTCTATGGTATATGCAATATTCTTTGCCAAAACCCCCCACAATTCAAAAGCATCAATTCTTTGCTGGTCTTCCAAGAAAATGTGACACCTGTCACATTTATATGAAGCTGTCCAAATGTCACATGCATATGAAACAATTGACAATACCATGGCTTGAGTAAGGTATACCTTAATTTTAAACAGAAGTCTTTGTTCTTTTGATCTTTAAAGAAGTTCTTTTTTCATTATACTGTTTTATTTACAGAATATGAATACATTGTTTCCTAGACCAGATTCTTTCAATTTCCTTCAGCCCCCAACCATCATATTGTACAACCCCATGATTATTCCTCCCTTCTCACATACATTGACAGCAGATTGCCTCAGCTCATCACATATTTTGATTTTTTGACTGCTGATACCACAAGTGTTGATTGTGGATTTGTGACAATATAACAGTGACTATCCTTGAGAAGAATGGGAATCCCAGAACACTTGATTGTGGTCATGCAAATCTACACTTGAACTAGGAGGTGATTGTCAGAACAGAGCAAAGAAACACTGCATGGTTCAAAATCAGGATAGGATTGCTTTAGGGATGCATCATTTCTCCATATCTTTTCAATCTCCATGTGAATCAGATAATTCACGAGGCTGGACTCTATGAGGAGAAATGTGACATCAGAATTGAAGGAAGACTCTGATCAATAACTTGCATTATGCAGATGACACAACCTTGCTTGCTGAAACTGAGGAGGACCGGAGGCAAAAGGTCAAGGACTGAAGTCTTCAGTATAAGTTGAAGCTCAACATCAAGAAATGAAGATTCTCACTACTGGGCCAGCTGTCAGGCAGCATCATGATTTTTGGAGAAGAGATTGATATTGTTAGCAATTTAAGCTTGTGTGGTTCTACAATCAACACTCTTGGTACCAGCAGCTGGGAAATCAATAGACACATTGCATTGGGAAAATCTGCTGTCAGGGACCTCTCCAGTGTACTTAAGAGCCAATCAATGATGTCAGTCTAGAGATTAATGTGTGCCTGAGTCAAGCCATGGTTTTGCAATTACTTGCTATGCACCAAAGAGCTGGAAAAGTACTAAGGATGACAGAAGAAGAATTGATGCCTTTGAGTTGTGGTGCTGGAAGAGTATTGAACATACCATGGACTGCTAATAGAACAAACAGGTCTATCCCAGAGAGGGTGGAAAAGCAAGATGCTCCTTGGATGCAAGGATTTTGAAGCTCCCTCTCATGTACTTTGGGGATCTTGCCAGGAGAGACCATTTACTAGACAAGGACATCACGCTTGGAGGGGTGGAGAGAAATCAGAGGAGAGGAAGACTCAAGATGAGATGAGTGGACTCAATGACTGGGGTAATGAGAGTAGGTGTGTTGGAGACAATGAAATTGGCTCACGATAGAGCAGCGTTCAGAGCTGTTGTACATAAGGTCGATGAGTCACAAACTGCTTGATGGCGCATATATATCAACAACAACTGCATAAATAAGAAAATATCTTATTTGATCAATCTATTTTGATTTTTAATGCTAATAGAGGGAGCTCTAGTGGTTTAATGGCAAGAAGCTGTCCTGCAATCTCAAAAGCACATGGTTTGAGGCTTCAGGCTGCTCTGCGGGAGAAGGATTGGCAGTCTCCTCCTATGTGATTAACTGCCTGTGAAAACTCACCAGAGAGTCTGCTGTGGGTCGGTTCTGACTCAATGTACACAGCAACAACAACAACAAAAACAACGTTAACAGAGTAATACTTAAATTATGCATTCTTACAAAAATTTTTGAATTGCCTAATTCGTTACTTTGGCATATTGAAAAAAAATAGAATTTAGTAGTTTAGTAATGATAGACTTTTTTAAAAAAAGATTGAAATTCATTCATAGTGGTAGATGTATCTTTGAAAAATTTCTCACATTATTTGGTTCATTTTACCAATTGATACTTCAGCCTCCTTAGGAGTGTATAATTCATTACACTGATAGTTGGGTCCTTTGCCTCTAGTTTTTCTACCAGAATACTTTCAAATCAATTATTTGGTGCATGAAGGCAACTCATGAAAATAAATCCTATGCTCAGGGTCTTATGTTGTGCTTTTCATATAGCAGTGCTATGAACTCTTTTAAAAGTAAGATAGTATTTGGGATCTTTTCATTTGTATGATGGAAAAGGTTTTCTTGGGAAATATTCTCCTCTTGGGAGATAATTTCTCCTTGCATGAATACTTCTCCCTTTTAACTTTCAGTTGTATGTGCTTCAGTGCCTATGCTACGCTTTAAAGGGGATGTGATTTCTTCTAGGGCACTTTATTTTGGGAGGTGATTCTTCTATAATGTGTGTAAATTCATAATTCTAGAGTAAAATTCTATCCTTTGTACATATTAGCCAAAATTATGACTAGGGATGATACAAAGAGAAATGATGCCTTTGAACTGTGGTGCTGGAGAAGAGTACTGAATGTACCATGGACTGCTAAGAGAGCAAACAAAGTTGTCCTGGAGAGGATGAAGTCAGGCTGCTCCTTGGAGGCAAGGATTCTAAACATTTATCTGACATACTTGTGAAATGTTGCAAGTAGGGACCAGTCCTTGGAGATGGATGTCATGCTTGGGAGGGTGTAAGGACAGTGTAGGATGGTGGTAGGTAATGGAGGGAGACAGTATTATTGGCACAGGATAGAGCAGGGTTTAGGGTTGTTGTACATAGGGTCACTATGAGTCACAGGCAACTCAACACAGAACAACAACATTGTCCTTAATGCTATTTCCAGTTTTGTTTTTTCATCTGACAATACATTTTCAAGTTTTTACTATCTATGAATCATAGGTAACACTCACAAGAGATTGTCTGTGACTCATTAGAAATCATTGACAAATTTATGATCATTTAATTGTATTTTTTTACTTTTCTAAGTTTTATGAGGAAAATTGGCACACATTTATAATGTAACTTTATAAGAATGGAAGCCAGTAACAGTGATTCCCATATTTAAATCATTTGCTCATGTAACCTCTTATTTTAACCACTCATTAAATCAAGGCATGTTTTGGGGCTTGTGATGAATTACATTTTATCTCCCCTGACCCCCATAAAATTCATGAATATAATGACATAATGTGTAAACTTTTTTTCTTGATGCTGAGCTTCAATCCATACTTAAGGCATAGTCCTGACCTTCTGCAGCAGGCACTTCAGGTCCTCCCCGGTTTTAGCAAGCAATGTTGTATCATCTGCATAATGCAGATTGCTGATGAGTCTTCCTTCAATCCTGATGCCACATTTCTCCTCATAAAAGCCCAGCTTCCATGCAACAATGAATGAATGGAAATCCACAATCTCTGTAAATGTTCATTGAAATTATTATTATTATTAATAATAATAATAAAGCCCAGCTTCAAGGATGATCTGTTCCACATATAGATGGAAAAGGTATGGAGATATTACACATCCCTGAAGTACAACATTCCCAATTTTGTACCATGCGGTGTTTCCTTGCTCTGTTCTGATGACACCTCCTGGTCCAAGCTCAATATGAAGAAAATAAAGATTCTCATCACTGGGGCCATTTGCAGCATCATCATGGATGGTAAAGAGATTGATATTGTTAATAGATTCAGTTTGCATGTCCCCATGCTCAACACTTTTTTTTAAATAAAATTTTTTATTTTAATTGTGAGTTTAACAGAAGTTTACAGAAAAGCTAGATTTTCATTAATTCTTTGTTGCACAATCAGTACTATTGGTATCAGCAGCCAGGAAATAAAAATAATTGTATTAGGAATGTCTGCAGTCAGGGATCTATCCAGATAAGAGCAACAATGTCAGCCTGGAGACTAAGGCGTGCCTGATCTAGGCCATGGTCTTTGCAATTACTTGCTATGTACCAGAGATCTGGACCATGTCAAAGGACCGTAGATGAATCATTGATGCCTTTGAGTTGTGGTTCTAGTGAAAAGTACTGAACACATCATGAACTGCTAAGAGAACAAACAAGCCTATCATGGAGGGTCAAGCCAAGTTGCTCCTTGGAGGCAAGGAATTTGAGGCTCTGTTTCACATACTTTGGGCATGTTGCTAGGAGGGATCAGTCCTTAGAGAAGGACATCATGCTTGGAAAGGTGGAGGGACAGCAGAGGAGAGGAAGACCCTGGATCAGAAGGATTGACACAATAATGGAGTAATGGGGATAGGTGTGTCTGAGACAGATTGGCTGAGGATAGGCAGGATTTAGAACTATTGTGCATAGGGTTACTATGAGTTGCAGGCAAGTCGACAGCACATTAACAACAGCAACAATCTGTAAGAGAATGCATTTCTCTTTATTAAAGCCACCCTTTTGTGGTATTTCTATTATAGCATTACTAGATAACTAAAACAAGACTAGATTTAAATGATCATGAATATAAAATTTATACAATACTACCTGCTTCAAATAAAACACTAAAGTGAATTACAAATTATTCTGTTTCTTATTGATTATGCAAAGGCATTTGACTGTGTGGATCACAACAAACTGTGGCTAACTCTGAAAAGAATGGGAATCCCAGAACACTTGATCGTGCTAATGTGAAACCTATGCTTGAGCCAGTAGGCAGCCGTCAGAACAGAGCTAGGAAATACTGCATGGTTCAAAATCGGGAAGGGTGTACACCAGGGATGTGTCCTGTTTCCATACCTTTTTAATCTATATGCAGAACAGAGTATCCTGGAGGCAGGGCTATATGAGGAGAAGTGTGGCATCAGGATTGGTGGAAGATTAATCAGTAATCTGCATTATGCAAATTACACAACCCTGCTTTCTGAAACTGAGGAGGACCTGAAGCGCTTGCTGCAGAAAAGCAAGGACTGCAGCCTTCAATATGAGTTGAGGCTCAATATCAAGGAGACAAAAGATTCTCACCACTGGTCCAATTGGCAGCATCAGGATGGGTGGTGAAGAGATTAAGATTGTTCACAGCTTTAGTTTGCTTGGCTCCACAATCAACACTCTTGGCACCAGCAGCCAGGAAATGAAAAGATATATTGCAATGGGAAAGTATGCTGTTAGGGACCTCTCTAAAGTACTGAAGAGCAGTGGTGTCTCTCTGGGGACTAAAGTGCACCTGAAACAGGCCATGGTCTTTGCAATCACTTGCAATGCATCAGAGAGTTGGACAATGACTAGGCACAATAGAAGGGGAATTGATACCTTTGAGCTGTGATGTTGGAGAAGAATATTGAATATACCATGGACTGCTAAGAAAATGAACAAGTTCATTCTGGAGAAGGTTAAACCAGGCTGCTCCTTGAATGCAAGAATTCTGAAGCTTCATCTGCATACTTTGGACTTCTTGCAGGGAGGGACCAGTCCTTGTAGAAGGATGTCATGCTTGGGGGGTGGAGGGACAGTGCAGGAGAAAAAGACCCTCTATGAGGTGGATTGATTCAGTGACTGGGGAAATGGGGGGTAAGTGTGTCGGAGACAGTGAGATTGGCACAGGACAGAGCAGGGTTTAGGGCTGTTGTATATAGAGTCACTATGAGTTCCAGGCAACTCAATGGCACATAACAAGAACACCAACAGCAGAAAAATTGTAAATGTTTATTCTCTTTAGATAGATTTTATTTATGAAGGATTTCTTCCTTGTTTACAATGTTTATAACAATGTTGAACTTTGTCACTCACTAGCTACGTCATTTTAGGCATGTTATAGCTTTAAACATTAATTTTCTGATATGGACATATTCGTGAGATTGTTTTTCTAATGTTACAAGGAATTTTATTAAGGTGATTATTATTCCACGTGAAATCCTTTTGTTAATTAAGAATGGTAGAAAAGAGCGAACTGGGGTGGGGGAGGTTGGTCAGGGAGAGAAGTGTAACAACGAAAGACAGAAAATCCAAAGTCTCTGTAAACTTTCACTAAAAATAATAAGGAATAGTACAGAAGTCATTTAAATAAAATATAAATGTGAGGAAGAATTGTGATTAATAAATTTTTTAGGACAAGAAACAGTAACTGATAATCATTTCATTTTTAAAATATTTTTCTTTCCTGAATCTGAGAGGAATAATACATTATTAATTTAAATCTGATGGCCTAGGGCAAGAATTTGTGCTGCAATCACAAGGACACATTTCAAATCCAGCAGATTCTCTGGGGAGAAGAGTGGACAGTCTTCTTTCATGTGATTAGCTACCTTGGAAAACCATTGGAGGGTAACTATGGGTGGATTCTGACTCAGTGGTACACAACAACTACCATGGCCTACTATTTAGCAAGGTTATGCAGATGACACAACCTTGTTTGCTGAAACAGAAAAGGACCTGAGGTATTTGCTGCAAATGATCAAGGACTCCAGCCTTCAATATGAACTGAAGATCAACATCAAGAAAACAAAGTTTCTCACCACTGGGCCGATTGGCAGCATCATGATAGACAGTGGAGAGACTGAGATTCTTAAGAACTTCAGTTTACTTGGCTCTACAATCTTGGAACACCCTTGGTTCTAGCATCCAGGAAATTAAAAGACACATTGTACTGGGCAGGGACCTCTCCAGAGTATGAAACAACAATGATGTCATTCTGGAGACTAAGGCATGCCTGATCCAGGCTATGGTCTTCGTAATTACTTGCTATGCATCAGAAAGCTGGACAATAACAAGGATGTTAGAAGGATGATTGAAGCCTATGAGTTGTGGTGCTGGAGAAGAGTATTGAATACAACATGGACTACTGGGAAAACAATTTTGTCCTGGAGAGAATGAAAACAGGCTACAGTTTGGAGGCATGGACTGAAGCACTGTCTGACATACTTTGAATATGTTGTAATGAGGGACCATCCTTGGAGAGGGATATCATGCTTGGAAGGGTGTAGGGACAGTGGAAGAGAGGAAGACCCAAGATGAGATAGATTGACTCAGTAACTGGGGTAATGGAGTAGTGTGTCAGAGATAATTAGTTTTACTCAGGATAGAACAGGATTCAGAGATGTTGTATATAGGGTCATTATGAATATGAAGCAAGATGGCCTATAACAACAGAAAACAATACCCAGTGAACAGTACTTTCCATAATTTAAGTAAATAATAATTCATATATTTCTTGTTGTTGTTATGTGTCATCAAGTTGACTCTGACTCATAACAACCCTATGAACACAGACCTGAACCTTGCCCTTCCTGTGCTATCCTTACCATCTCTGATACACTCAAATCTATAGTTACAGTCGTCAGTCATATATACTGAGGACATGAACAAGCTATTCACACATACATGCAGACACACACACATATACATGAAGAAATACAAAATGTGTAATATGATTAGAAACAGGTAAAAAAATGATCAATATCCGTAGTAACTGAAAATACACTGAATAAAGAAAGGCACATTGTTTTGCCTCCCTAAGTTGATAGAGACTTAAAGTAGTGCTATCTAGTGCCAACATGACTTTAGAAAATGGGTAGTCTTCTACATTTCTGCAAGAACTCTGATTTTATTATCTAGATATAAAATTGGCAACTTGTTTCAAAAGCCTTAATACTATTCATAATATATTATAATTCTGAAATTTATTTCTTTAAATTTATTCTGTATAATCAGAAAAACTCATAAATATATATGTATATATGTACATGTTGTCACTAACAGTGGGGATTGAAAATAATATAATGCACTACCAATAAGACATAAAATATATTTATTGTACTATCAACAAAAATGTTTCTCCTCTGGCTTTCCCTGGTTCAGTTAAAGGCAACAGGCTCATTTGAAAAACCTTGATATTGTTATTTCTTTTCCTTCCTTCACCCTCCACTGTCTATTTGTTCTCAGGTCTGCATCTTGATAATCTAGACTGAAATGCTTTCTTCTGTAGCATTGTTAGGCAAATGTTTTACTAGAGTTAAAAAGGAACGCTAAAATTTTTGTGAGCGTGCCTGGATTCACTGATTACTACTGACTGGCTAATAATACTAAAGCCAACTATTGACTTAAGTACACTTTGACTTTTCCTGTGTAGATGGGATAATACACATATCCTGTAGATTTAGCAAAGTTGCTTTGAGGGTAAAACGAGATAATGGACATCAAAGAGCTTTATAAATAGTAAAATATTAGAAAAAAAAGCTATGCTTTTCTAAGAATGATTTCATTTACACTTACCTCTGGTGATCAATACAGAAAACAATGGGAATCAGAGAATATGAAGAAGAATGAAATGAGTTTATGTTAATAGTACCATTACAGTGAAATGAAAGAATGTCTTTATCTTGCCTGTGTATACAATGGTGTGAGTCAGATGCTGAGGCAGACACAAGAGCAGGGAAGCTGTATACACTTCCCTGTGCTTTTGATGTTAAAGTTCTTTGAGTCAAGGCTAAAGGATCCCCTTAGTACTGAGTCTGTACCTTGATTGATGAGGGTCTTACTGCTTGAACGTCGCTTAGAAAAGACTGTTTAATAAGAAATTGGGCTTGTCAAGGATTTCATTCAACTTCAATCAAGAATCTATGTCTGTGGAAGCATCAGTCAAGAAAACAATGACATATGACACGGAGATCATTTGATGCAAAAGACCTCTGTAAAGTTTTAAGAAGCAAAGAACACTTTGATGACTACAGTGCGCCTGACCCAAGCCATGATATTTTCAACTGCCTCTCATGCCTGACAAAGCTTGACAAAGAAAGATCAAAGTAAATAGATGCATTCAAATTGTTGTATTGTTGAGGAATAGTAAATATTCCAAGGACTGCCAGAAAAATAAAAAAATAAATAATTGGTCATGGAGAAAATCCAGCTACAATGCTCCATACAAGCCAAGGATTGTGAAACTTGATCTCACTCTGGCCATGCCATCAGGTAAAACCATTTTTAGAGAAGGACATCAGATTTGCTAAATTAGAGGGTCATAAAAAATGAGATAAACTCTCCGTGAGATGTATTGCTGTAGAAGATGCCACAGAGGCTCAAACATACCAAATATACTTACTTCTAATCCAGTGTCATATCCTTTATCCAAACCTATTAATTCTGTAGGCTGAACAAACTACTCAAGAAGTTGGCCTCCATGAAGAAGAATGTGGCATCAGGGCTGAAGGAAGACTCGTCAATAACTTTTGATATGCAGATGGCATAACTTTGATTACTGACAGTGAAGAGGATTTGAAGCACTTGCTGCAGAAGATCAAAGAATACAGCTTTCAATATGGATTGCATCAAAACATCAAAGAAACAAAACTTCTAACCATTGGGCAGTTAGTCAACAACATGATAGATGGAGAAAAGTTTGAAGCTGTCAGTGGCTTCATTATACTTGAGTCCACAATCAGTACACTTGGTACCAGCAGCCAGGAGATTAGGAGACACATTTTCTTGCATCAGAGAACTTTCAAAATGACTGAGGAGCAATGATGTCATTTTGAAGATTAAAGAGTGTCTGAAACACATGGTATGCTGCTGAGAAAAGGACAATGAATGAGGATGATCTAAGAAAAATTAAATGCCTTCCAACTGTGGTGTTGGAGAAGATTACTGGAGATCCCATGGACTGCCAAAAGAACAAACAGATAGATCTTGGAGAGGGTGCAGCCAGAGTTCTCCTTGCAGGCAAAGATGACAATGCTTTGCCTTGTCTCACATGTTGCTAGGAGAGGCTATTATTTGGAGAGGAACATCATGCTTAAAAAAGTGGAGAGATGAATGAGGTTGAGGAACACCCTCAATAAAGTGAATTGACACATGACTGCATCAATGGACACATCAAAGTGTGTCAGAGATGATAAGGCTGGCACAGGATAGGACGGGTTCAGATCTATTGTTCATAGGGTCACTATGAGGCAAACTTGACCCGATGGCACCTATCAACACCAACATCATCCAAAATAGTTATAATACTCAAGTTACACTATTTTCATTGCTTTATTGTTAATATTTGTTATGAATATAATATGAATGCTATTATAGTGTGTTGTTGTTGTGTTCTGTGGAGTCAGAATGACCCACACTTGACCCTCCAGCAGATTTTCAGAAGCAGTTAATTACACAGGAGGAAATTGCCCTTCCTCCCACAGAGCAGCTGGTGGCCTAGAACTGCATGCCTTCAGGAATGCAGTGCAGCTTTTTGCCACGAGGCCACCAGAGTTCCCTATGAATGTGAATATTTTTGAACCTCATGTTTAATAGCAGCTGAAAGATATGTTGTTGTTTTTGTTGTTATGTGCTGTCGAGTCACCCGCAACTCATAGCAACCCTATGGACAACAGCCCTAAACCCTCCTCTATCTTGTGCCAATCTCACTGTCTCCGACACACATACCCCCATTACCCGGTCACTGAATAAATCTAGCTCATATAGTCTCTTCCTCTTCTGTGCTGTCCCTCAACCCTACCAAGCATTATGTCCTTCTCCAAGGACTGTCCCTCCTTGCAACATGTCCAAAGTATGTCACATGAAGCTTCGTAATCTTTTCCTTTAAGGACTGGCCTTGTTTAACCCTCTCTAGGATGAACCTATTTGTTTTCTTGGCAGTCCATGGTATGTATATTCAATACTCTTCTCCAGCACCACAGCTCAAAGGCATCCTTCTATCCTCCCTAGTCATTTTCCAACTATCTGACGCATTGCAAGTGATTGCAAAGACCATGGCCTGTATCAGGCACATCTTAGTCTCCAGAGTGAAACCATTGCTCTTAAGTACGTTGGAGAAATCCCTAACAGCAGACTTCCCCATCGCAATACGTCTTTTAATTTCTTGGCTCCTGGTTCCAAGAGTGTTGACTGTGGAGCCAAGCAAACTAAAGCTGTGAACAATCTCAATCTCTTCACCACCCATCCTGATGCTGCCAATTGGCCCAGTGGTGAGAATCTTTGTCTTCTTGATACTGAGCCTCAGTCCATATTGAAGGCTGCAATCCTTGACCCTCTACAGCAAGTGCATCAGGTCTTCCTCAGTTTCAGCCAGCAGGGTTGTGTCATCTGCATAATCCAGATTGTTGATGAATCTTCTACCAATCCTTATGTCACACTTCTCCTCATACACCCCAGCCTCCAGGATATTCTGTTCTGCATATAGGTTGAAAAGGTATGGAGATAGAACACGTTCCTGGCAGACACCCTTCCCAATTTTGAACAATTCAGTGTTTCCTTGTTCTGTTCTGATGACTGCCTCCTGTTCTAAGAATAGGTTTCACATTAGCACAATCAAGTGTTCTGGAATTCTAATTTTTCTCAGAGTCAGCCACAGTTTGTTATGATCCACACAAACACCTTTGCATAATCAATGAAACATAGACAGACATTCCTCTGGCATTCCCTGCTTTCAATAGCTACAATATTCCTAGTATCACTACCCCTTCTAAACCCAGCCTGCTCTTCTGCTAATTCTCTGTTGTACTGTTCCAGTCATTTTTGAATAATCTTCAGCAAAATCTTGCTTGAATGTGATATCAATGATATTGTTTGATAATTTTCACACTCTCTTGAGTCACCCTTCTTTGGAATGGGAACAAATATAGATTTCTTCAGTCAGTTGGCCAAGTGATTGTCCTTCAGATTTCTTGGCACAACTTGGTGAGCACATCTAGGGCAGCATCTGCTAGTTGAAATATGTCAATTGGTATACCATCAATTCCTGGGGCCTTATTTTTTTGTCAATTCCTTCAAAGCAGCTTAAACTTCCTTCATCTCCATAGGCTCTTGCTCATATATTGTTTCATGAAGTTCTTCTGTATCTGCCAATTCCTTTCACTACAGTGACTCTTTATATTCCTTCCATCTCCTTTTAATACTTCCTGGGTTGTTTAATATTCTGCCCAAAGCATCCTTCAGTATAGCAATTTGAGGTTTGAATTCGTTCTTTAGTTACTTGAGCATAAGAAATGCTGAGGGAGTTCAGACCTTTTGATATTCTGATTCCAGCTGTTTGCACATTTCATTTTAATATTTTCATTTGTCTTCTCTCATTGCCTTTTGAAATCTTCTGTTCAGCTCTTTAAATATCCTTAATTTTTCCTTGTGCTTTGTCTTCTTGGCACTCTAGTGCAATATTCAAAGTCTCTTCTGACATCCATTTTGGTCTTTTCTTCCTCCTCTGTCTTTGTAATGACTTTTTGCACTCTTCCTGGATGATACTCTTGATATTCTCCCACAACTCATCTGGTCTTCGCTCATTGGTATTCAAGGCCTCAAACCTCTTCCTGAGATGGTTCTGAAATTCAGGTGGGAGAGACTCAAGGTCATATTTTGGTTCCTGTGGATTTGATTTAATTATCCTCAGCTTCAGCTTGAATTTGCATATGAGTAGTTGGTGGTCTGTTCCACAATCAGCAGCTGGCCTAGTTTTCACAGTTGATATTGAGCTTCTCCAGCCATTCTTTTCACAGATGTAATAAATCTGACTCCTATCCATACCATCCGGTGAAATCCATGTGTATAACCTGTGTTTATGTTTCTTATAAAACGTATTTGTAAAGTCGTTGATTGTGCAAAATTCAATCATTCTCTCTCCAGCTCCATTTCTGTCACCGAGTCCATTTTTTTCCAACTACTCATCCTTCTTCTCTATTCCAAACTTTTACATTCTAGTCACCTATTATTATTCATGCATCTTGCTTGCACGTTTGATCGATCTCTGACTGTAGAAGTTGATAGAAATTTTCTATTTCTTCTTCTTTGCCTTTTGTTGGTGGTGCATATATCTGAATGATGATGGTATTCACCAGACTTCCTTGTATGCGTATGGATATTATCATGTCACAATGTTGTATTTCAAGACACATCTAGAAATGAGTTTTTTAACTATGAAAGCAACCCCATTTTTCCTAACCTTTTCATTTCCGGAGCAAGAGATGATATGATCGTCCGACTCAAAGTACCCCATACAAGTCCATTTCATCTCCGCAATAACTAGTATGTTAATATTTATGTGTTCCATTTCTTCCTTAACAATATCGAATTTTTCTACATTCGTGGTTCTCACATTCCATGTTACAATCACTAGTGTCTGCTTACAACTATTCCTCTTCCTTTGTATTTCCATACTTGAAAGCTCTGCCTCAGTTGCCCTATCTGTTAGTCTATGTGTGTTCTGTTATACACAGGGTTGTCATAGGCCTGCTATTTCAGAAGTGGATGGCCAATCCTTCTTCCTACTGTCTTAATCTGAATGCTTAGATTTAGGGAAGCATCTGACAGACAAGCATTTTATGGAAAAGAGCAGATGAAAGACATTTCCCAACTGTGGAATTAACCATTAGTTTCAGTGTTGTCCCTGTCCTTCACACAAGTGTCTTGACCCACCCATTTCCCTACTCCACCATCCACCAGCATCCCCTTCCACTCCCACCCACTCCCTTCAACACCTATCTCCCCGTTGTTCAGCCCTTGATCTGATAGTTTATAGCTAAAGCTTTATGGGTTTGTGATAATCCCTCTAATGATATAGCCTATTCTGGTACAAAGATTTCTTCAAAATATTTCAGAGCTTTGGTTAACGGAATTTTCATTAACTACATTTTCAGTTCTTGTGAAACATCAGGGAGCTCAGGTGGCATAGTGAATAAGGCTGTTAGCCACCAGTTGCACTGAAAGAAAAAGATGGGCCAATCTCTTCCTGTGAGGTTTACAGCCTCTGAAGACCTGCTGGAGGGGGGTTAGCGCTGAGTCAGTTCTGACTCAATTGCAATGAGTTCAGGCTTTTCTGTTTGTTTGAAATGTTGAGTTTGGAAATATCACACATTAGCATTAGTTGTCTTTATATTTCATTTTGGAAAGAGGAAGTTCATTGTGTTTGTGTAGATTGTTTATTTAGCAAATGAAATTCCCACAATATATTAAAAAACCTTCCAGTCTACAGGAATTCTATGTTGTGGTATTTGTGCAGCTGGTTTCCCTTTAGCTCTGCCTGCTTATTTTCACAGATCTCAGATAAAAAGAAACTACAAGTGAAAAACTAGTGCTGTACTCTAAATGTAGTCATCACTCTGGTCTAACAAGTTTGATTAGGCCCATTAGCAGGGATGCCCTGCAGGGGACTTTAGAGCAAAAACTTAAAAACCTGATTGTCAACAAAGTCTTGGTCAGATCTGAGACTAGTAGCCAATGTAGAAGTTAATTGTCTCAAGTAATTGGATTTGCTGAGGTTGTTATCAGTATTATATCAGAAATAGGTTTCGTGGTTTGTTGTTTTTTGGGTTTTTTTTTTCACTTGAGCGACATGTAGCAGACTTCCACAGCCTCCTTTATCAAAGCATTTTTTAATTGGCCTTTCATTCACATATTTATATAGATTCCCTCCTCTCTTCCCCCTCCATTTCCTCATATATGTCCTATGTCAACTTGTTAACTGCATTACTCATAGTGCCTTATCGCTCCTTCTTTTCAGAATTACCTTCCCTCCACCTATCCCAATGCCTTGTTCCTTATCTGTGTGTTCTCTTCCTGTCATCTCCACCTTCCCCCAGCCCCAGTATCCCCTTTTCCTCTTGATTTTAGAACAGTTTTCTTACACCACACTTGCTGGAATGATCTGGACTCCTATTGAAAGCATTGCTTAGTCACATGAAAAAGATTTACAAGACTCTAGCCAAGTGGATTTTAAAACACACATACACACACACACCAATCCTTTATTAACTGAATTAATGAAAACTTAGTAAGAAGAAGAGAAATTAAACATCTCTGCTTTTAGTTGCTTGATAATTGACATAAATGTTATTGTGGAATTGTACATACAAAAATTATTAAATTATAGAAATTTGTGCTGCCAATACAAAGGCCTCCTAGTGTAGATATAGGGTTAGCATGAGCACAATTAAGTGCTCTGAGATTCCCATTTTTCTCAATATTAGCTGCATCTTGTGATACACATAGTCAAATGCCTTTGCATAGTCGGTATTCTTTACTTTCATCCAGTATTCTTCTGACACCAGCAGTATTTATCCCTGGTGATGCAGCTTCATGGGAAACCTTATACCTGGACCAGGAGGCTGTTGTGTGAACAGAACACGGGAACACTAGTGAGTGAATTAGTGTTGTGTTCTCTCTCCATACCTATTTCATTTGTATGCTATGTGAACAATTCAAGAAGCTGGACTCTGTAAAGAGGAATGTGGCATCAGGATCTGAGGGAGACTCATCAATAATCTTCATTATGTGGATGACACAATTTTGCTTGTTGTAAGTGCGGAGGACTTGTTGCAGAGGATCAAAGAATACAGCCTTCAATATGTATTGCATCTCAATGTCAATAAAACAGAGTCTTACCACTGGACCGAAAGGCAACATCATGATAGATGGAGAAAAGATTGAACTGTCAATGACTTCATCTTGCTTGGGTCAACAATTAACACCTTTGAGACCAGCAGTAAGGAAATCTGGAGACGAATTGCACTGGGCAAAAGTCTGCAGTTAGGGTCCTCTCCAAATTATTGAGGAGGAATGATGTCAGTTGAGGACTAAAATGTGTCTGATTCAGGCCATGGTCTTTCTGACCAATTGCTATCTATCTGAGAGCTTGACAATGAATTAGGATTACAGAAGAAGAATTGATGCCTTTGAGCTGTGGTGTTTGAGAAGAGCACTGAACAACCCCCCCAAAAAACCCAAAAGAATAAATACGTCTTAGGGTGAAGCTGAAGTGCTCTTTGGAGGCAAAGATGTGAGGCTTTACCTTACATACTTTGGGAATGTTGTTAGGAGGAGCTATTTTTGGAGAGGGATATATGCTCAGAAAGGTAGAGGGTCAGTGAAGGAGAGGAAGACCCTCGATCAGGTGGATGGACACGATGACTGCTGCAGTGGACTTTAATGTGTCGGGAAGTTAGAGGATGACACAGAATAGGATAGGGTTCAAGTCTGTTATTCATATGACTTGACAGTACCTAACAACAGCAACAACATGAACAACCCAAAGGCAGATGGCTTGAGTCCACCAGTTCCTTGACAGAAAAAAGGGAGGCAATCTCCTCCTTTTTGATTGATAGCCTCTGAAAATCTACTGGAAAGTCAGCTGTGAGATAGTCCCAGTTCAAAGGCAATGAGTTTGAGTTTGTTTTACAAAAATAAAAAAAAGAAAGAAAATTAGATGTTAATTTCATCTTCATGAAATTGTTAATGATTTATAGGTTAACATTCTTTTTATATAAATTAAAAGATCATAATGAATTAGAAGGAGCACTTCCTCCTATGTGCCTTTCCCATGCTACAGATTTTATAAGCCATTTATTATCTCAGATTTACAAATTATTTTAAAAAATTACTCTCCTGTGAAAATTCTCTTTGATTTATGACGTTAATGTGGTCCTCTATGTTACTAATCAGAGGTTTTCTATTGATCTTCAACATTCAGCTTTCTCTTCACACTGCTGACAGTGAGAAAATTTCCCCCATGGGCTTCTTACATGGACTAAGTGACAGATGTGTGTGTTAAACATCTGAACATAGTAAGAGGTCAGCACTTAAAAGAAATAAACAAAACAAAGAGCTGAGTTATTTTAAGGAGAGAGGCAAAAGTAGTGTCATTGTTCTGAGTGAGTCATATTGAATATCATAGTCTAGGAGGCAAAAAAAATGGGGCTATTTATTGCTTTCCCTCTATTGATTATGAATAGAACTACTGTTACAATCTTGATCTTAACTAATTTCTGCTCATTTTCTACATAGATCCATGCAGGTATAACTTCTCTGACTTCTGTGACACAGCTCAGATTGGTACCCTATTTTGACAATCCCAATCTTTCTGACCACCTTTCTATGACCACCTTTCTGATTGGAGATGTTCAAGACAAATTTTTGTTCCTCCTGAGGACATTTGTATTTCCAAAGACCAATGGATCAAGGGCCTCCTGTCAGAAATCTTATGGAACTAGGATTCTGCTCTGGGCTGTGTACCATTTACTACCTTAAATTGCTGGGTTTCTTCTATGGTTGAAATAATCTCTTCCCTAAAAAACCTGTAGTTTTAGTTTGCTTAGCTCAACAGTCGACACTCTTGGTATCAGAATACAGGATATCAAGAGACAAATTGCACTGGGAAAGTCAGCTGTCAGGGACCTCTCTAGAATACTAAAGAGCAATGACATCAAGTTGGAGACTAAGGTGTGCCTGATACATGCCAAGGTCTTTGCAATCACTTGCTGTGCATCAGAGAGTTGGACAATGACTAGGGAGGATAGAAGGAGAATTGATGCCTTTGAGCTGTGGTGCTTGAGAAGAGTCTTGAATATACCATGGACTGCTAGGAGAATAAACAGGTTTGTCCTGGAGAGGGTGAAGCTGGGCTGCTCCTTGGAGGCAAGGATTCTGAAGCTTCATCTGACATACTTTGGACACGTTGCAAGGAAGGACCATTCCTTGGAGAAGGACATATGTTTGGGAGAGTGGAGGGACAGCACAAGAGAGGAAGATAATTGATGAGATGCATCGATTCAGTATTTGGAGTAATAAGTGTGTCAGAGACAGTGAAGGTTGGTACAGGATACAGCAGGGTTTAGGGCTTTTGTACATAGGGGTCACTATGAGTCACAAGCAACTCGATGACACATAACAACAACAATAAACCTGCCACCTCCCAGGTTTCCTATTATGGTGAATATCTCACCTTGAATCCAAGTGTTCAAGTCACAGAGAGGAAAGCAATCAGGACTCTCCCCTTTCCTCTCTACTTGCCTCCTCAACAGGTAAACACACCTCATGTGGCTCCTAAATGTCTCCCTATACAATTCCTTCATTTAGGGTGTGATTATCTCTTGTCTGAATGACTTCTAAGGCTTCTAAAACTGTTAGAAGTCCAGAGTGTTTCACGCTTTTCCCAGAACGATATTGCAGTCAAAATGATTTCTAAAAATCTTTATTATTGGTAACCAGTGTGATATTTACTAAAATGCAAATGTGACCTTCTTTATATTCCTGTTAAGACTTTTTTAATAGTTCTGAAATGCTTTTCAAATCAATCCAAATTTCCTAGCATGAAGAACTTCATGGTCTACCCCTGCGTGATTCCCTGGCTTCTTTAACAACTCCACCCACTTTAGACTGTAAACTCCTGTAGTTCTGAGCTGACCACAGAAACTCCCTGCATTGGTGGATGTGGAATGAGTGTTGGCCTTCTGTTCCTGAATATCTGTTAAAGACTACAACTTCAGAAGAAAGCTGTCAGAAAATTCTGAAGGAATTCCTAAACAACTACAAAGTGACTTTTGGTAGTAGAATTTCCCGTAATCTACTTCTAGCCCATATAAAAGAAGGTTAGAATGTTAGAAAACAGTATACTGGAAAGTAGGCACATTAAAAGTGGCCGAGGAAGCTGTGATATTTCACTTCCTTTCCAGTGGAAATCAGAATTAATTGCATCCTCTTCTCCAAGCACAGAGAAACTCAAAGAGGCTGGAGGTGGCTGTGAAGAAAGGTCTGTATCTCACTACATTGTAGCACATGTATAGTCCTGTGATACTGCTCGCGTCAGTGCTGCCATGGCTGGAGTAGAGTGCTGGTATAATTATCTTTGGTGGATTCTTCCGTGCATTGGGAACATAAATGGACATAGTGTCTAGTAATTGTATTTTCTTGATGCACTTGAAATATAGAAGTGTGATCAGGCTTCTAATATAAAAGAGATAAACAGTTGGTTTGTCAGGACAAGAACATATGAGTTCTTCCTGGATTAAGTGGATAGTGTGGTGGGATCTCCCAGTTCTTTAGGGTGAATAAAATTTAAAAGGAAAACCCCCACTGACAATAGTGTAGATTACTTCCAAGAGGCTTATAAGACACATAGAGAAGAAATAAAGTAGAAAATGAGGAGGTATATATTGGAATGGGTAAAATTATTGCAGTAGAAGAGATAAGAAGGACTTACCAGCTAGTAGGTTTATGATGGATTGGATACGGCACATAAAGGACAAAGGAAAACAAACCTCTACAGCCTATGCATTTTCTCCATGTTGTTACATGCTGTCACGTTGCTTGGGACTCATTGTGATCCTATGCACCGTAACTCTGGAACTTTCTCTATCCTGAACCAGTCTCATTGTCTCAGATACACTTGCTCCTATTACCCTAGTTATTGTGTCAATCCATCTCATCCAGGGTCTTTCCTCTTGCACTGTACGGATGGTGAAGAGATTGAGATAGTTAACAGTTTTTGTTTACTTGGTTCCATAGTCAACACTCTTGTTAACAGCAGCCAGGAAATCAGGAGACGAATTGCATTGAAAAAGTCAGCTGTGAGGGATCTCTCAAGAGTACTGAAGAGCAATGATGTCAGGCTGGAGACTAAGGTGTGCTTGATCCAGACTATGGTCTTTGCAGTTACGTGCTATGCATCGGAGAGTTGGACAGTGAATAGGTATGACAGAAAGAGAATTGATTCCTTTGAGCTGTAGTTCTGGGGAAGAGTGTTGACTATACCATAGACTGCTAGGAGAACAAATAGGTTTGTTCTAGAGAGGGTGAAGCTAGAATGCTCCTTGGAGTCAAGGATTCTGAAACTTCGTCTGACATATTTGGGGCATGTTGCAAGGAGGGACTGGTCCTTGGAGAGGGACATCATTTTTGGGAGAGTGGAGGGATGGCACAGGAGAGGAAGACCCTCAATGAGATGGATCAAGTCTGTGAGTGGAGTGGTGGGAATGAGTGTGTTTGAGACGGTGGGGTTGGGACAGGATAGAACGGCATTTAGGGCTCTTGTACATAGGGTCGCTATGAGATACAGGCGACTCAATGGCACATAACAACAACAACATTGTTTCCTTGCTTTGTTCTGGTGATTGCTTCCTGGTCCAGGTATAGGTTTTGCATAAGCACAATCAGGTGTCCTGGGATTCCCATTCTTCTCAAGGTTAACCACAATTTGTTGTGGTCCACATAGTCAAGTGTCTTTGCATAACACAAATAGACATCCTTCTCTTGTACTTTCTGATTTCAGTTAAGATCCATCTGATACCAGCAATGATATTCCTAGCACCACAGCCTCATCTTAATTAACCCATTTGTATTTCTGGTAGTTCTCTGTCAATATATTGTTCTAGTTAGTTTTGGATAATCTTCAGCAAGATTTTGATTGCATATGATATTAGTGATATTGTTTGATAATTTCCACATTCTGTTTGATTACCTGTTTGGGGAATGAGAATAAATATGAATCTCTTATAGTTAGTTGATCAGATAATTGTCCTCTAGATTTCTTGACAAAACTTGTGAGCATATCCAGGACTGCAACTTTATTGTAATATATCATCTGGTATTCTATCAATTTCTGGGGCCTTAATTTTGCCAGTTCCTTCAGAAGAGCTTGAACTTCTTCCTTTATTATCATATGCTACTTCCTGAAATGATTCTGTGTTAGTCAATTCCTTTGGCATAGTGACTCCAGGTATTATTTCCATTTCTTTGATGCTTCTTGAATCAATCAAGATTTTGCCTATAGCATCTTTCAGTATTGCAACTTGAGTCTTCAGTTTGCCCAATTCCTTCAGCTTGAGAAATGCTGAGTGAGTTCGTCTATTTTGATTTTCTTATGCCAGTTCTTTGCATATTTCGTTAAAATACTTTTTGTTCATGAACTGCCATTTGAAATCTCTTCAATTCTTTACCTTTCTCCTTTGTTTTTTCTTCTTCTTGGCATTCTAGTACAATATTCAGAGACCCTTATGACATCCATTTTGGTCTTTACTTCCTTTTCTGTTTGTAAAATGACCTTCATGGATGATATAATTGATATTGCCCACAGCTCACCTGGTCTTCATTTATTAATGTCCAATGTCTTAAACTTGAGAAGGATTTCAAATTCAGGTAGTATAGACTCAAGGTTATATTTTTATTATTGTGAATTTATTTTAATTTTGAACTTGTACATTAATAGTTATTTTGTTCCAAGGTCAGCACTTGTTCTGATTTTCACAGTTGATATTGATCTTCTCCAATGATTCTTTGTACAGATATAATCAATATGATTCTTCTGTAGTTCATCAGGTGATGTCCATGTGTATAGTTGCTATTTGTATTGTTAATAGAAGGTATTTGCAGATAGTACATCATTCATTTTACCAAACTTTTATCATTCTCTTTCCAGCCTCATTTCTGTCACTTAGTCCATAGTAGATCCTTCTTCCTTGTCCCCAACTTTTGCATTCCAGTTATCAGTTATAATTAATAAATCTTAGTTGCATGTTTGATCAATCTAAGTCTGCAAAAGTTGGTTGTAATTGTTATGCGCCATCGAGTCACCTGTGACTCATAGCCACCCTATGTACAACAACCCGAAACCCTGCTCTATCCAGTTCCAATCTCACTGTCTCCTACACACATACCCAAATTACTCTAGTCACTGAATCAATCCACCTCATAGAGGGTCTTCCTCTCCTGAGCTGTCCCTCCACCCTCCCAAGCATGTTGTCCCTCTCCAAGGACTGATCCCTCCTTGCAGCATGTCCAAAGTATGTCAGACAAAGCTTCCGAATCCTTGCCTCCAAGGAGCAGCCTGCATTCACCCTTTCTAGGACAAGCCGGTTTGTTTTCTTAGCAGTCCATGGTATATTCAATACTCTTCTCCAACACTACAGCTCAAAGGCATCAATTCTCCTTCTATCCTCCCTAGTCATTGTCCAACTATCTGACGCATAGCAAGTGATTACAGAGGCCATGGCCTGTACATGGCCTGTATCTGGACACCTTATTGTCCAGAGTGACACCATTTCTCTTCAGTACTATGGAGAGGTTCCTAACAGCAAACTCTCCCAATTCAATACATATTTTACTTTCCTGGCTGCTGGTGCCAAAAGTGTTGATTGTGGAGCCAAGCAAACTAAAGATATTAACAATTGCAGTCTCTTCCCCATCTCTCATGATGTTTCCAATTGGCCCAGTGGTGAGAATCTTTGTTTTCTTGATATTGAGCCTCAATCCATATTGAAGGCTGCAGCCCTTGATCTTCTGCAGCAAGTGCTTCAGGTCCTCCTCAGTTTCAGCAAGCAGGTTGTATCATCTGCATAACACAGATCATTGACGAAACTTCCTCCACTCCTGATGCCACATTTTTCCTCATACAGTTCAACCTTTTGGATAATCTGTTCTGCATATACATTGAAAAGGAATGGAGATAGAAATCTTTTCATTTTTCCTCTTTGGTGATAGTTGTTGGTGTACATATTCGAATGATAGGGGTAAAATAGGTCTTCCTTTTATGCGTGTGGATGTGTATTGTCATTCACAACCTTAAAGATGGATCTATAAATGGTATTTTTCACTCTGAATGCAATCCCATTTTTCTTCACTTTTTCATTTCTGGCATAGTAGACCATATGATTATCTAATTGAAAATGACCAGTATTAATCCATCTTAATTCACTAAAGCCTAGTATGTGAATTTTTATACATTCATTTATTTTTTATCAATGTCCAAATTTTCATATTTTTTACATTCCACATTCTGATTATTTGTGGATGTTTGCAACTCTTCCTCCTCTTTTTGGTGTCTTCCCATAAGAGTGATCAGCCTCCAGTGCTGTATCTAATAGTTTGAGTGTGCTCTAGTGATCATAGGGTTTTCTAAGGCTTGCTAGATCAGAAGTGGATGACCATAACTTCTTCTCAGTCTGTCTTAATCTGGGAGCTCCACTTTATTACAGCATCTGACAAACAATTGCTGTATCCAAAAGAATAGATAGACAAGCAAACATATATGTATCTAAGCAATTAAGAGGAGTAACATGCAAAAACACTTCCAAAAGGCAAGAGAATGACAGATAACTTACAGCCATAAGAGAAAACTGTAAGGACAAGGAAACACACAGATATAATCATGAGATGACAGAGATTCTCACAAGGTGCAAGATGAGGTATGGCCCAGAGGTTATTAGGCCTTGTTCTGGCAGCAGGCCAATGGGTCTCCACTGGCAAATGATAAGGAAAGGCGAGGCCTGGCACTTGTAGGACCTTGTTCCAAGAGTTGCAAATTTTTCACCACTCAGGTGGCCTAATGGGGAAGGAGTTGTGCTTCTATCCCAATGGCAAGAAGTTCAAATCTACCAACTGCCTTCTTGGAAGAAGGATGGACAATCTCCTCCAATATGATTTATAATTCCTGGAGGTCAACTATGAGTCATTCTAACTCAATGACAATGAGTTATTCTTATTGCCTTTGCATGCTGGCAAATTACTACAAAAAGGCTGTGAGTATTGTCTTAGGGCTAATGCATAGATTTCTGCAAGTAGGCAAAATTCCAAATACAGAATTATTTGTTACAAACAGAGTCTTTGGGAGAAATAATTGACTCAATGGCACCTACCAACAACATAAAAATAATGAAATCAAATGAAATTTTTGCAAAGGGAAATTAGTGGCAATATAGAACACAGTTTTGAATATACTATATTCTTGTATTAAGATTTACTTTGCCACATTCTTTTATTTTGCTTGATATTCTCTTTGAATAAAATATATTTTCTACATTAATTTCTATAAATTGCATCACTTCTCTCCAACCTATGCTGAAATGCTGGCTAAATGCTTTATTTGTTCACTGAGGAATAATTGCTTTGGGTGGTTGTTCTGGCTCTTGAGCTCTTTCTAACTTGAGTGCTGTTCAACACTATTAGAGCTGCTGCGTTCTCCTTTGAGGATTAGTCCAAGGCCTAGGCCTTTCTTTTTACCTTCTAGTAATAACATGACTTTCTTGTTAGAATATGAACTGACTACCAAGCCATGACTTTACAACACTGTATCTTACTGTGGAGCATCCTTAGAAGTTCCTTGAGCAGCAGGAATTGCTTGGTGCCTTACTTGGCAACTTCTTCATTCCCAGTGCTGTTTAGGCAGCACACGTAGTCACTGCAACTTGACAGCCAGTTGTTATTTCCTTGTTAAAAGTTATGTGTCCTAAGTAAGCAAGATAGTCTCACCCTCCTCTCCTAAGAGGCATTCCACATCAACAGAGAACTACCAGAAGTCCAGGCTGGGTTTAGAAGGGGTCGTGGTACTAGAGATATTGTAGCTGATGTTAGATGGATCTTGGCTG
>NW_006399792.1:4594239-4615326 GCF_000299155.1 Elephantulus edwardii | reverse complement strand
ATGGGAGTGTCAGAGACAGTGCGATTGACACAGGACAGAGCAGAGTTTAGGGCTGCTGTACATAGGGTTGCTATGAGTCGCAAGCGACTCAACGTCACATAACAACAACAACCACAACAAGACAACTTTGTTTGTTCTTCTGTTAGTCCATGAAAATTCAATATTCACCGACATCACGGTTTAAATGTACCAATTCTTCTGTCTTCAATTTATATTGTAAACAGACCATATTGACTCTGAAGTAAAAAAAATCATCCGAAATACTCAGTCTTTCAGGGGATGTCCTTCTGTATTATCCAGCTTTTAAACTTCTTTATGAATGTATCTTTTGTATGAACACTTTTGAAGAAACCTTCTCCAACTGTAGGAATTAATTCACAAAAGAAACTTAACCTCCTTTCTAGTTACCCTTGGTGGTTATTTTCCATTGTCTGAGTTATTATTTGGAGTAGGATTAGTATCTGAGACCATTCATAGAGACTCATGACATGTTACAGGTCACACAGAACAATGCAGAATAGACCCTCCATGGTTTTCCAACATGAATTATTCTGTAGATCATCTAGTTTTTTCACTCATTCATTCTCTGTCTCTCTCTCTCTCTCTCTCTCTCTCTCTCTCTCTCTCTCTCTCTCTCTCTCTCTCTCTCTCTCTCTCTGACTCATTCAATCTCCTTCCCTACTAAAGACCAAGAGTTTAAGAGTACTCATAAAAGTTTAAACACTTTTCCTGACATTTTCATGTCCTGACAAACTTCAATGAAGACAGCTTCCAGGCACTTTCCCACAGTGAACACTGTGTGCCCAGTTTCCATTCTGATGTTTAATTGCTCATATGCTCCAATAGCCACATTGACTGAAATCTGTATATGTACAATTCAAAGAACCATGAATCTTTATGTAGTCTTTGTGTAGTAATCTGTCATCTTTATGGTTTGGAAGGCTTTATTTTTATATGTGATTGTTATGCATCAAGTCAGAACCAACCCAGAGCTGACGCTCCAGTGTGGTTTTAGACATAGGAAAGAGCATAGGTGGGGATTTCTCATCTTTCTTCTACAGAGCAACTGGTGGATTTGAACCACATGCCTTCAGGATGGCAGTGTAACTAATTACCACTAAGCCACCAGAGCTCATATAGACTTTGGAATAAAGAATGTTAGACTCTAAAGCCCCCGAAAATTGCCGTTTTTATGGCCAATGTCAGATAGATCTTAGTTGAAAGCACAGAGTACCAGAAAAAGAATGTCTATTTATGTTTTATTGACTATACAAAGGCATTTGACTGTGTTAATCACAACAAATTGTGGCTGATATTGAGAAGAATAGGGATACCAGGACACTTAATTGGTTCAATACAAAAGCCATGCTTGGACTAAGAAGTAGTCCTGCAAATAGAGCAAGGGAACACTGCCTGATTCAAAATCAAGGAAGGAGTGCATCATTGGTGTGTCCTTTCTCTGTATCTTTCAATCTATATGTGAAACAGATCATCTGGAGGCTGGACTTTATGGAAAAGAATCAGGATTGAAGGAAGACTAATTTACGACCTGTGTTATGCAGATGACATAATCATCTCACCAAATCTGAAGAAGACATGGAGCATTTGATGCAGAAGGTCAAGAATATTAGTCTTTAATATGGATTGCATCTCAAGATCAAGAAGATTTTCACCACCAGGCAAATTGAGAGCATCATGATAAGTAGAGAAAATATTGGGCTCTTAACAGTTTCATCTTGCTTGGATTGACAATCAACACTTTTGGCACTAGTAGTCAGGAAATGTAAACACAAGTTGCATTGGTAAGATCTGCTGTCAGGGACCTCTCCAGAGTGCTAAGGAGCAGTCTAGAGACTAAAGTGCACCTAATCCAAGCTATGATCTTCTCAATTACTTGGCATATATCTGAGAGCTAGACAATGACTAAGGATGACAGAAGAATTGATGCCTTTGAGTTGTAGTGCTGTAGAAGAATGTTGGACTGCCAAGATTACAAATGGATCTCTCCTGGAGAGGGTAAAACAAGATTGTCCTTTGGATGCAAGGATTTAGAAACTCTCTCTTACGTATTTTGGGTAGGTTGCCAGCAGGGACTAGTCCTTGGAGAAGGACATAATTCTCAGAAGGGAGGAGGGTCAGCACAGCAGAGGAAGACCCTGGATGAGATGGATTGACAGTGACTGTATCAAGATGGACAAGGTGTGTTAAAGACAATGAGATTGGCTTAAAATAGGGCAGGGTTTAGAAGTATTGTTCATAGGGATACTATGAGTTGTAGTCCACTCAACGGCATATAACAAGAACAACAGATGCCCTTGAATGGGGAAAAATAGGGTACATTTTATTACATTGCTGGAAGAAATCCTAACCATTACATGAAACTCTATCTTGATAAATTAAAATTTAAGATGTGGCTCCCTTCTTAGGTGGAATTCATGCTCCTGCTTCCAAATGAAAAGAAACTGACTTCACAATTGTACCTTAGTACTATTTAATTTAACCCCCTACTTAACCAGTGAGGGCATTTATTGGTTTTTTAAACAGAGAATTGCTTCACTGTAATAATATTTCCAATACTTTTTTATATTATTTGCTAACACATTATGCAGTCTGTGAATTGAAACAAAGCACTCATAATGTCCATAGGCATGACATCACTCAAATTCAGTCTCTTTGCTTTTTGACATAAGAATAAAATAAAGGTAATTTAATTACCTGTAGTTGTTATGCAGAAAGTTACCTGTTATGCAATGAACAGAAATATTATGGTTGCTACTGTGATGGGTACACTTTGTCTAGGTCATTCTTAGAGTAATAACCATAATCTAAATACATTTAAAAATCTATACAAATAAAATGAATGGAGAAAATTGCTTCCCTACTGCAAAATGTACTTATGCTGACGATTTTTCAGGAATATCCTAGAGGTTCCATTTATCACTGAAAATTAAATGTGAGTGCTAGTACTCCCTAGTGAGTTTCATAGCTTACAGAGAGGTCTTCAAAACTTCCATTTCACCATTTGATCATATGTGGGTTGATGAGTTCTCTCTCACAAACAATTTTTAATCCAAAAGCATAGTGACTTTCATTTTGTATGGTTTCCCCCTTCAAATTTCTAATTCATTTGATTATATATATATATGTTTATTTGACTGAAGGAAGGTGTATATGTGGTTTTATTTTGATTTTTAGCAATACTCAGCATGATTGATTTTTTAATGTTCATTTTCTCCCTTCTCCTTTAGGCTATTAAATTAGTTACTGGATTATGTATTTTTAAGTAAAAATTATTTTCTATCTTTCTCTTTTAACTTGGTGGAAAGCTCATAACCCTTAGATGTTACTACCTTGGGAGAAAAACCTGGCCTGAAACTGTTACATATATTTTTTTACTATGGAAAATTTGGGAACCTAAGAGTTTTGCTAAACGTGGTATATGATTTGAGAGTAGAGACCATGCTTTTAGATCTTTCAGCAGATATTAACTAGCCATGCGTTGAATGAACTTGCCACACTCAGTGTTGTTACTGTTGTTAGGTGCTGCTGAGTTGAGTATGACTCATAGCAACCCCATGAATAACAGACCTGAACCCTCCTCGCCTATCCTGTGCTGCTTCACAAGTCCTGACAGTCAAGCCCATTGTAGTAGTCAATGTGTCAATCCGTCTGGTTGAGAATCTTCCTCTCTTTTGTCGATTCTCCATCTTCCCAAGCATGATCTTCCTCTCCAAGGAATAAAATTCAGTTAGACAGATAAAGTCAAGATTTCAAGGAGATTAAACTTTATAGTGGAGATAGATTTGTGAATATACTATTGTAATATTATTGATAAGATTATCAGTGATGTGATGTATCATTGCCATCTAGTTGGAACTGTAGTTGACCCTCCATTCAGTTTCTGAGGCTGTACATTGTGTGGAGGAAGATTACCAATCTTTCTCCTAGATTTGTTGGTGGATTTAAAGCACCACCAAGTTTCAACATTTTGGGGCTAGCAGTCATCATAGACTATGCCACTAGACCTCCCTAATAGTAACAGGAGAACATCTCATTCTTCTAGTCTCACAGGAAAGGAACCAGTGAGGATAGGTTTTGAAAGGTAACTAAGAATTGACTTGAAAAAAATAATAGAAAAATGATTTGTGTGGATAAGATTCAAACATTCATTGATGGGAAGTAAAAGGAAGAATAACTGAAGGATTTATGAGAGAAGTTAAACTGGGCAGGAGCCTGTGAAGGAGTTTGAGAAATTGCACTGATATATAAAAAGATTTTTAATCAGAGAAGAAAAATGATATTTACATTTTAGAAACATCAGTCTGGAAACAATTAGGAAGATGAATTGGAAGTAGGCCAGACTGAAAGATAGTATTCTAATTATGATGCTACTTTAATATCCAAGGGAAAACAGGCAAGGACCTTAGTTTAAGGCAGTGATGATAGGAGTAGTGAAGAAGGTACAGATATAAAAAACATTAAAATGATGTCTCTGTAGAATTGATAGCATGTTATGTGGATAAAAAAAAGGAGGAGACTATCATATAACTTCTACATTATTAGAGGAACAGGTCTGTTGATGATGATATTACACAAGAGAGGAAATGCAGAATAAAATAATTTAATTTTGGGGAAGGGAGCTCTAATGGCTTAGTGGTAAGAGGTTGCACTGCAAATATAATTTGAGTCTACCAACAGAAAAGTTTCCTTTCATGCAAATTACTGCCTCTGAAAAATCTGCTGGAAGGTCAGCTATGAGTTGTTATGTATGACAGTATATAATAATAACAACTTTTAAAATATTATTGTTTAGCCTAATATGACAAAGGCATGTATATACACAGTGGAGACCTCCAGTGAAAGTTAAATATGTGTGCGTGAAGGCAACAGATGATTCCAAGTTGAAAATATGAATTTGTGGGTTGAGATGGAAATCCATTAGCAGTGAAAACTGAAGATTTTGGGGTTAATGAGGAAGTCAGACTCTTAGGGAAAAGTTGGCATTTTTGAAGTTTGTGGGAGCGAAACTCGTGCAAGACACTGAAAAAAAATTTCCTTTTTTTTAACCCATTATCTGTACATCTCCATTACCTCATATCTCATCTCTCATTGTTGTCAAGTTGAAACCAACTCATAACTAACTTTCCGAGGGGTTCATAGGTTATAAATCACAAAAGAGGAGATTGTCTATCTTTCTCCAACAGAGCTGCTGGTGAATTCTGTAAAAAGAATAAGAGTCACATGGAAATTACCATGACTGACATTTACCAACTTCACAAGAAGAACTGTCCCTGTCAACAGCACCAATAACACAAAACCAAGTCCCATGAGGTCAGACACGTCCTATATTCCCCCATACCTCTTTCTACTCATATCAATGCCAGTCTTACTGCTTTGCTGTGTCCAAAATCCCATGTAATAGCTCACAGACCACGCAGAACCATGTTGAAGAAGTAAAAAATTTATCATCCAGATTAGTAGCAGAATACAGTCAAGGACAGCTTCTGAAATATGCAGGCAGACATCTCACCCTTGAGCCTGGTGGCTTTAGACTTTGTTACAAAGTTCTCAATTCTGCCAATATTAGCTGCCACTGCTCAGTTTTATCCAGTGTTAAAAGGTCTCAGCCTTAAAAATTATTGGCTCCCTCTCTGAGTTGTCCAACATCTTGGGCAAAGAATCTTAGCTCCAGTTCTGATGGTATAACAATCCCAAAGTCCAGTCTCACATCAGGCTATACCTGTTGCTTTTGTAAGTGTAGCTGGAGCAAGATTGTCTGGTCTTGAAGGGTGACCTACGTTCTCTCACTTCTCTTGCTGCTGGATTGCTCAATTTAACGGTGAGACTGGATAATCTCTTTGTGGATTGGTAGATACTAAATATCTTTCTGAATAGCTTAACATACCACATCCACATATTCCTGCCCATCTACATCGCATAGTCAAACGATGGTTAGGAATGTCACATTGAAAGATAAACTCCACAATTCCAATAATGTGTAAGGTTTGGGCTTTTGATTAGCAGAGCAAGTCCTATGGACTATTTCAGTAAAGTTTTGTAATATGGGGCTGAGAAGAAGATTGAGAAGGAAGTTCAGAAAAAAGAAAGGTTGAGTGAAGAAAGATAATCTCAGAATCAAATATTTCAAGAGACTACAACCCTGCTTGCTGAAACTGAGGAGGACCGGAAGCACTTGATGCAGAAGGTCAAGGACTGAAACCTTCAATATGGATTGAGACTCAATATCAAGAAGACAAAGATTCTCACTACTGGGTCAATTGCCAGCATCGGGATGGATGGTGAAGAGATTGGGATTCTTAACAATTTTCGTTTTCTTGGTTCCATAGTCAACACTCTTGGCACCAGCAGCAAGGAAGTTAAAAGACGTATTGTGATGGGAAAGTGTGCTGTTAGGCTCCTCTCCAAAGTACTGAAGAGCAATGGTGTCTCTCTGGAGATTAAAGTGCACCTGATATAGGCCATGGTGTTTGCAGTCACTTGCTATGTATCAGAGAGTTTGACAGTGACTAGGGAGGATAGTAGGAGAATTATGCCTTTGAGCTGTGGTGTTGGAGAAGAGTATTGAATATACCATGGACTGCTAAGAAAACAAACAGGTTCGTCCTAAAGAAGGTTAAACTAGGCTCCTGCTTGGAGGCAAAAATTATGAAGCTTCATCTGACATATTTGGTACATGTTGCAAGGAGAGACCAGTCCTTGGAGTAGGATGTCATTCTTGGGAGGGTGGACGGACATCACAGGAGAGGAAGATCCTCTATGAGGTGATTTGATTCAGTGACTAGGGTAATGGAAGTAGGTGTGTTGGAGACAGTAAGATTGACAGAGGACAGAGTAGGGTTTAGGACTGTTGTACATGGGCTCGTGGCTATGAGTCGCTGGTGACTCAATGGCACACAACAACAACAACAACAACATGACACCAAAGAAAATGTAGGATAAAATATTGATCTCTATTTTTGTAATCCTTAGGATTGAATCTGATTATTTAAATATTGGGTTCCAATGTATACATAATCTCTGTTACATATTTTGAGAATGTATTTTCTAGTTTCCAAAAGCTTCATAGCTGTTGTTGTAAGATGGAATTGAGCTGGTTCTGACTCATAACAACCCCATGAACAACAGACATGCCATATGGTGTGCCATCCTTATTATCACTAAGGTGCTGGAACCCGTTATTACAGTAACTGACAATCCATCTCATTGAAGATCTTTCTCTTTTTTGCTGACCTTCTATCTTTCCTGGGATGACATCTTTTACCAAGGGCTGACACATCCTGACAAAACGCTCAAACGATTTGAGATGAACTTTCTCTATCTTTGCCTGTAATTAAGTTTCATTGCAGGGTGCGTTTTATGATCTATGTTAGCTCAGAGCTATTTCCTTGTGACATGCCTGAAAATATATCCAGATGCTTAGAGGTTTTAGAGATTCATACTGAATTTTCAAGGTTATCTGTCTTTGTTCTATTTGACATAAATTTGCAAGCTTTGACCAGGAACTGACCATGAATCTAACGTAAGAAATATATTAAGACAGAAATAACAGTATTGTATTCTTAGGGACACTACTTGCCCTCCACTTTACTTCTATAAGGACTTTCAATATTAAGGAGATTACAATGGAAAAACTAAAATTCAAGACATATGAGTACTTCGTATTGCAGCTTTACAATGAATCATGAGCTCTAGTAGATAAAACGACTACATTAAATGACTCCTTCCTCTTCTCTTCTTTCTTCTCTTTCCTCTCCCCTCTTCCTTCTCCCTTCTCCTCCCCCCCCCACTCTCCTCTCCTCCCCACTCTCCACTCTCCTCTCCTCTCCTCTCCTTCCCTCTCCTCTCCTTCCCTCTCTTCTCCTTCCCTCTTCCATCCCCTCCTCTTCTCTCGGCATCCTTGTGTTTTTTGCCCATGAGGTGAAAGCATAAAGTGGCACATAATGAGCTGGTGGCACTGTGCCTCTGTGAAAGCTTCTTACACATTGCATCTTAGGTGGCTTGCCAAGTGACCTATGATCTTGGCTACAGACACATATGGGTCTGACTAGGTTCCCAAAGCCATTCATGTCCTTGATATATCAGTTCATTCTGCTTCAGACAGATAGCTAATTCTCTGAAACAGAGCATATAATCCTGAGGTCAGTGGTGGGCACATGAACTCAGATGACTCTGTCAAGTAATTATTCCCATAGGCATTCACACCTGTCAAGGGTACTAGTGTCCAGATGGTGTAAAGAGAGCATCATTGTGGGGCCTTTGTCTATCATGGGGAGCCAGGATGTAAGCAGCTTGAGTGTGGTACCCACACATGGACAAGAGCATCGTGACATTTGTTTTTGGAGTTTAAGTGGGTTTTACATATTATCCATTGGTCAGTGTTCGGAGTCAGAGCTTGAAATTAAACAAATTTTCAATAAGGACTAGAGGTACAAAGGCACTGGGAGATTTGCTACATATAGGGAATATTCTTATTATGTATACTTCTTAAGGATAATAAGTATTAAGGTTATTAAGGTTTTGAGTCCAGGTTGGAAGTAGTCTGCAGCAGCTGAATTCTACAGAGGTTTGTTTGCTGGTTCTAGTAAGAATTAGGGTAGAATGTTTACTGGCCAAGAGGTGTGAGTTGATTTGATTTGGCCTCCTATTTAAATACACATTTGATCAGCAGTAGAGGGCTGGAATCCAGATTGAAAGTTATCTGCAGCAGCCAGATTCTACAGAGGTTTGTTTGCTGATTCTACTGAGCATTAGGGTGAGATACTTACTGGTCAATGGTGTGACTGGTTTGATTCAGTCTCTTGTTTAAAAAGGCATTTGGGTCCTCTATCCTTTGTCCCTTGGGCCTGGTTTTAATTGGTTTTGGTCAAACATTCTGCTAAATGGTATAGTTCTGTTATAGCGTTTGCTGTACAGAGGTAACTCATGGTTGCTCTGATGCTAAATACTGTGACACTGATGTGTCAAAAGTGATAATGGTTACCCATGGTGGACAGTGTTTGGTGGAGCTTCCCAATTAAAAAAAGCTTGGAAGCAGGAGTGGCATCCACTTCTGAAATAGCTTGCCTCTGGAGACTCTATGAACGTGGGGAAATGATGAAAGTTATACAAGTGTTCAGGTCTTTCATTCACAGGGTCTCTATGAATCGTCTATGATTCGACGGCACTTAACAATAACAACATTGTCTACTGAAGGAGTTACTAATACATGTCAAAGAAGTAAGAGAAAGGAGAAAAAGGAAGACAGGAAAGGACAAAATAATAAAGTGAGAAAGGCCCAAATGAGTAGGCAAGCCTAACAGTGTCAAGGTAGAGTGGACATTTCTAAAATATCCCATCTACTTATATTTATAACAACTGTGTTACAGTAATAGAAGTCCATTTTCAACCTCCTCCATGAAATCTTCAGTAAATTCTGCTTACAAAGCAGTATTTTTTTGTGAGTGATTGTGGACAAAAATGAAAGACATGAAAATTTCATTTCCAGATCAAGATGAGCTAATGTCTCATGTCTTTAGAAGGAGGAAGAGACCATTGCAATGCAAGATCTATAAAAACTACAGGATTATTATTTTTGTGTAGAATTATAGTCAAATATTTTATCTTCTGAACAAAAAAGGAAGATAAGCCAAAGTAACTGAGGAAGAAAGTCAGAAGTTTTTACTTCCAGGTTAATGGGTAGGTTTGGACAGGAAAATATTTGGTAGGATTAAATTCAGAGGCAAAAAGAAATATCATTTTCTAATTATGAGCCTAGAGTGTGGCATTAGGACTAAAGGAAGAGTCATCAATAACTTAGTTTATGCAAATGACACAATAATTTTATTTTCTGAAAGTGAGGAGGACTTGTAAATTGCTACAGAAGATAAAGACTGTAGCCTTCAAAATGGTTAAATATGGATTATACCTCAACATCAAGAGGACAAAAATACTCACCACTGGACCAATAAGTAACATCACAATATATGGAGAAAAGATTGAAATTGTCAATTATTTCATTTTGTTTGGATCTACTATCAACATTCTTGGTACCAGCAGTCAAAAAATGTACACAGCACTACCAGCAACACAGCAACATTTTTTTGTTTGTTTGTTTGTTTTTACGGTGAATAAGTAGTTGTTTTTTGTTAGGTGGCATCGAGTTACCTATAATTCATAACAACATTATAAACAATATAATATGTAGTAGATATGCCGAAAATCTTTCTTTATGACCTGATTAAACAAGCTGTGTTACTCAGTATAATTCTTTGAAGGCCTTGACATTAATAACATTGTAGTTTGTGGATGATACAAAACATTCAAAACACTTGATTTTTAACTGCCAAGGTTGGAGAGTCAAGTCCATCAGCAATTGCTTCCAAAGAAAAGACTGGAGATCTACTTCCAAAAAAATTAATCCATGAAACTCTGTGGAACACATTTCTAGTCTGACACAAATAGGGTCACCATGAATCAGAATCAACGCATCAACAAATAGTTTAACCACATATAAAACATAGATTGTGAATGATCCAGAATATATGCTTGTTGTTAGGTGTAAAAGAATTGCGCAGGACTGACAGTGACCCTATGAACAACAGACTGAAACCTTGCACTGTCCTGGGTCATTCTCACTATATCTGCCCTACTTTGACCTGTTTTTGAAGGCTCTGTGTCAGTTAATCTCATTGATTCAGCCTATTGCTGGCTTTCTACTTTCCCCAGCATGTCTTTTTCCAAGGATTGCTGCCTCAAGACAACGTTTCACCATCCTTGCCTCTATAATAAATGTTTTTAAATTGCAATAGTTTGGGGAGCTCTGGTGGCCTAGTGGCAAGAAGCTGCACTGCAATCTCAGAGATGCATGGTTCAAATCCACCAGATGCTCTGCTGGGAAAGGAGGGACAATCTCCTCCTGTACCAGTCAGATCTGATCTGACGGTACACAGACACACATACACAAAATAATAATAAAAAAAAAATTGCAATAGTTTTTACTATGACAACAAACTTTTTAAAATCTTACTGTGCAATAAATTCTTAAATATGAAATATGTTAAGATTCTGTCTTTTCTTCAGTATGTTTTTAGTCTGAAGGAAACACTGAAGTTTCTTTCACCTATACACACTTGTGCACCACAGTGTTTTACGAGCACAGAGATCTAGAGATCCTTCTGCTTGAAGAGTTTTGAGTGGTGATGAGTGAGGAGCTTGAAGGTGGATATAATATTCGATTGGGACAGAGAGTAAACTAGGTGTAGGTGAGATGGAACATAAAGGAGTAACAAATAGATTTCCAAAAATACTGAACTGACAAAACACTACTATACTTTTCGTGCATTTACACAAGTGCACAACTTTACAATTGAACTATACAGAACGTTAAGAAATCTGTAACAAGTATTAGTAAGTCAGAAAAAAAATGTGAGTGAGACTATAGGGTTACTGTAGCATCACTATACTTTTGCTCTGTTGCTGCTATTGTTTAACATCGAGTCTGAACTGAACCATAGTTGAACCTCCACTGGTTTTCAGAGGCAGTAATCACATGGGAGGAGCTTGCCCATTCTTCTTCCACAGAGCAGCTGGCAGATTTGAACCTCATGCCTTTGAGATTGCAGCGCAGACCCAGAGTCAATGGGTTTGGTTTTTAGGTAAATCTCTATAGAAGGAAATTGTATATTCCATGGTCTTCGTTGTGCCATCTATTGAAAAAAAATTACATGAAGTATCTATTGATAATAAAACTTCATTACACTCCTTGTATTTCAAATGAAAATTCTTTCCCCCATTGTATTAGCCCTTAACAAACATGATATAATTGAACATAAAGTCCTCACTGACTGTCTGCTCCATTGTAATCTAATATTTGATCCACTTATATATACATAGAAGAGTGCGCGCATACACACACACACACACACACACACACACACACGCACCCCTCTCTAACCCTGCCATATATTTTAGGCTATTTTACACTTTTTTGTTATTGTTACAGTTTTATAACCTTGACCTATTCCTATTCACCATTCAAAATTCAGCTCATGAACATCTTTATGTGAGGAAAAGTCTTTGAGGTCTGAAGAAGGAGATGTCAGCTATAAAAGAATGGGGAAGAAGATGTGTAGAGAAGAGCCTTCCAAGAATGTGAAGTGTATGTGCAAAGCCATAGTGGATTCCTCCAAATTTTAGGTCTGAAAATTGTGACAAAAGACGTAAGGACCTTATACTAATCTTATTTTGGGTTTTTCTTATATGTTCCCATGATTTTGTCAATAGGTTTGAGTTAATACTTACAATTTTCAATGTCTGTTGCTGTTGAGTCAACTATGACACAAGAAGATCCCATGTGGGGCTGAATAATCTAAACTCCATAGGGTTTTTAATGAGTGATTTTTTTTTAAGTAGGTCCTTAGGTCTTTATTCCAAGTACCCATGGATGGACTTAAACTTTGAAACTTTTGGTTAAGAGCCAAGCACAGTAACCATTTGCTCCACCTCTAGACTCCTTATTAATAAAAGCACTTGGTATGCTAAAGGGATACTCAAGGATAGTCACCTAACTTTATTTTAAAAATTAATAATAATATAATAAAATAAAGAATATGAATGATTATATAAAACACAATGTACATAAAAGTTAGAAAGTCAACAAAATAATAATATTCTAATAATGAATATAATAATAAAATTCATTGTGCTGATCTTCCATAAGTAATATTTTGTAGAGTTCAAATGAAATTTTAATAAATGCCATATCCTGTCCAGTATCAAAATACATTTACCACCAAAGTAAGGGTTAAGCAAAACAAAAACCTCAGTACGTTAGGAAAATACATCTTGCACAGAAAAGAAACATCTGTTTAATATGTGCCAAAATGCCCTACCTATTCTGCTTTGCCTTCTTTCATAGATACAGTGAAATTTATTTACATTTTTAAGGAAAATTCTGCTGTTCTTTGACTCCAGTTAATTAGTGTGTCAGAGATTCTGATTGTCAGCTGGCTGTTTTAAAAAAAATGCCAGCTTGGCAGTGACAGCGTGTCTGTCCTTTGACTTTGTCCTGAATAGGAGGAATTCCTCTACAGAAGCTCTGCTTATTAGGATACTGAGTTCTATTACCCTTCACACTGTTAACAAAACATTTATGAGTCCGCACTTCTAGATAAACTATGATAATTATTTTTAATATTTCATTTAAATATGCTAACATATCTTGAAATACAGGAATAATATGAATCAAAGAATGGCTATATTTTGTTCCTTGCTAAAAATAGATCTGATCATGACACTGCCTTACTTTTTCTTATTTGTCATAAAGCATTTTTCAAACTTTATTTCATCAAGTACATGCCTGATTAAGAAATTCCTTAACATGCTAATAAGAGTTCCAGAAACAAAAGGACTGTGGTTAAGTAAGTTTGGGGACTACCATGTAAAACAAGGTAAAGTATATTTAGTGTATTTATTTCTGAATTGTAATTATGCTGCTATCTATTGTGAATGCTTTTTAAAAAGGATTCACAGTACTGAAAAATAAGGAACTCATAAACTATTATACAAAACAGATGACTCTCGAGGACATTATGCTAAGTGAAAGATTTCAATTCCAAGAGGATAAATAGTGCATAATGCCACTGTTCTAAAATAGGATTGACATGGGAGTTGGGGGAGTAACTAAGAAAAGAAGGTATAAATAATGAACACTGAATTGAAACATGAGGAAAAGAACTGTTAAAAAGGAATATATGATTAGATATCCTTTGCATGACAATAGTCCAGAATAAGATAGGAAAGTGGAAGGACACTACAAGTGAAAACCAGGAGGAGCTTAAAAAACAATCCAAAACAATGCAGATAAAACAAATGAGGTGTTAGAGGCTCTTGAAAACAAGAAACTGTGATCCAAACTATGAGATCTAATGTTTCAGATGCTGTCAACATGATGAAGGGACACTCGAACAGAGTTGAAGAGATGGAACACAGAACCAGTGAAATAGAAGACAGAATACTGATCTGCTAGAGCAAAAAGGAAGGAAAAAGAATAAAACCTAAGAATAATGTGGGACACCATCAAGAGGAATAATATGCATGTCATTAGAATCCCAGAACAGGAAGAAACAAGTAAAGGCATCAAAAAAAAAAACACTCAATTTGTGAAAATGGCAATCCTACCAAAGGCAACTCATGTTCAGTGCAATCCCAATACAAATACCAATTCTGTTCTTCAATGATGGAAAAAACAATTTCCAATTTCCTTTGGGATGGAAAGAGGCCCCGAATAAGCAAAGCACTCTTTAAAAATACAAACAAGGTAGAAGGCATCTCACTCCATGATTTCAAATCCTCCTATACTGCCATGGTGGTTAAGACAGCATGGTACTGGTACAATGACAGACACATAGATCAATGGAATAGAATAGAGAATCCAGAAACCAGCCGATCTACCTATGGTCATCTGATGTTTGACAAGGAGATAAAATCAGTTAAGTTGGGAAATGACGACCTTTTTAACAAATAATGTTGGCAAGTTTGGAAAACTATCTGCAGAAAACTCAATCAAGATCCACACCTCAGTCCTTACTCAAAACCCAACTCAGTGTGGATTAAGGACCTAGGACTAAAGCCAAGGAGTATAAACTTCATTAGAGAAAAGCTTTGACGAACTCTAGAAGCCCTAATCCACAACATAAAAAATCTTCCAAGCATCCTGAAAAACCTACAGGAGGAGAGGATAAAATAGATGAATGGGACCTTCTAAGAATCAAATCCCTATGCACAAGTTCTTTTCCAACAGGGTGAAAAGGGAAGCCACAGACTGGGAAAAAAATTTGGTAATGACATGTCAAATAAGGGACTTATATCTAGAATTTATAAAATACTTGAACATGACAACAAGATAAAGGAAAACAACACAATTGAAAAATGGGCACAGGTTATGAACAGACACTTCACTAAAGAAGACATTTAGATGGCCAACAAACACATGAAGAAATGTTCAAAATCCCTAGCTCTAAGAGAGATGCAAATCAAAACAACTATGAGATAACATCTCACCCCAGTAAGAATAGCAAAATTTAACAGAATAGCAAACAACAAATGCCTGTGAGGTTGTAGAGAAACTGGAACCCTTATTCACTGTTGGTGGGAGTGTAAAATGGTGCAGCCACTATGGAAGGCAGTATGGCACTTTCTTAAATAGCTGGAACTAGAAATACCATCTGACTCAGCAATTCTACCACTGGGAATATACCCTAAAGAAACTATAACTGCCACCCAAGCATATATATGCTCACCCATGTTGCTGCTTTGTTCACAATTGCAAAGGGCTGGAAACAACCCAAGTTCCCATCAACAAACGAATGGATAGAGAATCTGTGGTATATTCACACAATGGAATACTATGCTGCATTGAAAAATAAGGAACTCATGAGTTATTATACAAAATGAGTGACCCTGGAGGACATTATGCCGAGTGAAATATCTCCGTCACAAGAGGAAAAATATTGCATAGTGCCACTGTTGTAAAACAGGACTGACATTGGAGTTGGAGGGAAGCTAAGAGGGGATAAATATTGTATACTGCACTGAAATAGATAAGGGAGAGAAGGGTTTAGGAGAAATATATGATTAGGTATTATTGTCATGACAAGAGTCCAGAATGAAAGCTGCATAGTGGTGTGGACTAGGGGAGAGGGCATTGTATAACAATGAAATATATATATGTATGTATTTTTAACTTTTCAAATAGAAAAGCAAACTGAGGAGGAGAAGGGTGGGCAGGGAGGAAAGTGTGCAAGTATGAATGAATGGAAATCCAAAGTCTCTGTAAAATTTCAGTAAAATAAATGTTTAAAAATCAATAAGAAATAAAAATAAAAAAAAGATTTACAGAGCTTTTTCAAACTTGTTTGTTTGTAGTATTTGCGAAAACTCTTTGGTAAAGAATAGTGCTGCCATCCCAAAGGCGTGTGGTTTGAATCCACCAGCTGTTCTGAAGGAGAAAGATGGTCAATCTTTTTCTGTACAAATTAGTCTCTGGAAACCCACTGGAGGTTGAGCTATGAGAAGATTTTGACTTAACAACACTTGACAACAACATTCTTAATGTTTCCTAAATATTAATGCTTAATAAAAATTTGCTTACAGAGTAAGTTTTCAGTTACCTAGCACCGGATTCAGACTCTTGTAATTGGAACACAGTTTACATTTCTTGCCTTGCTTCCCTTCAACAGCTGAAGCATACCTACAGTCAGCCCACACCAATCATTTCTCACTTGTGTATCTTTTTTCTGTTTTCTTTCTCAACCCCGACATTTAATTAGTCTCCATCTCCTGGATGTTTAATACCTGACAAATCTCCCCTGTTTCCGTCTCTGCAGTAGTGATTCAAACCTTTCATGATGCTTTTACTCTGAAATAATGGGAAACTTTCTGACACTCCTTTACATTTGTTTCTAAAAACCAACACCACCACCAGTACAATCTGAACTCAGTTCTTCACCAATGAGCAACATTATAGTAACCACGTAGTCTTTCTGAGTTTCAGTTCAGACTTCCACAAAATTGTTATTGCTCCTAGTTGCTGTCTTATCAGGTTCAACTCGATGCCAGTATAGAATTTATTATATGTACAGCAGAAGGAAATCTGCCTGGTCCTGTCCCATGCTCATGATTGTCTGTAGGCTTGAATCCACTGTCATGGAATCAATCCAATTTCTTGAGGGTTTCCATTGATTTTACTCATGCTCTGCTTTACAAACCTTAATTAATATTCTGTTCTACAGAGCTCTGGTAACCTAGGGATGAGGAATCTATACTACCAGGCCAAAGGCATGTGGTTTGAATCCACAAGCTGCTCCATAGGAAAAAGATGGGCAGTCTCCTCCTGTGTGATTTACCGCCTTTGAAAACTCTCTGATACGGTCAACCATGAATCAGTTCCCACTTGACCATGCCAAACAAAAAAGTGTCTTTCTAAAATTCTAGCAACTTGTCTTTCTTGATGATATGTCCAATTTAAGCAAGACATCTTCACTATTTAGAAACATTTTTCTAGAATAGATTTGTTCACTCTTCTGGTAGTCTATGGTGGTGTCAACATTCACCACCACCACCAATCAGGTGTATCAATTCTTCTTATATCTTTTGTATAAATATGGAACAATTGAAGACAAACATGGCCTGGGTTACAAGCACTTTAGTTATCAATGTAATATCCTTGCTTTTAAAAACTTTGAACATCTTAAAGATCTTTTGCAGAAGAATTTACCATTTGGTTCCTTGACTGTTGCTTCATGTTGATCCAATGACTTTCATATTGCTCTTATAGTGGTCATATTTTGTTGTGATCCATGTAGTCACATGCTGTACTTTATCCAAGACATATTTGTGAGTTCACTTGATGGTTCATGAGATATTCAATACTCTTATACAAAACCACAATTCAAAAAAAATCAGTTCTTTTTTAATCATCATTAACTATTTTCCAAGTTTCAGATGCATAAGAAACAATTGAAAATATCATGACTGGAATTAGGCATATATTAATCTTTAAAACTGGTGTCTTCACTTTTTAGGACTTTAAGAAGGCCTACCTTCGTGCTTTGCAAGTAACAGGTGATAAGTAATTGTCTTATAAATGAAGAAAACTGATTATAGTTTAGAACTGGACTTACTAATTTTATTTAACATAAAATGGTTTCATTTGCTCCCTTTTAAAGTTTTTTTTTTCCAAGTTAACAAATATTTGGCTTTTATGTAGTGCTTTTCAATAGAAGGAATTGAGCTTCAAGGCTGAGAGAAATTGTTTCTCATATTTCAAGCACCAGAAGGGGAAAAAAATTATACCTTGGATAGTGGTTTTCGTTATACTTCCTACAAGTTCAAGCCTTGGTAGATGGGGAAGAGTCTTCCTTTAAAAGGCTAACTGGGGCCTCTGAAACAATGTTGTAGAGAATATCAGATTACTTATAGAAAGCTATCTTCAAAGGAATGCGAGTGTAGCTCCATGCATAGCACAGATGTGTCTTGGCCTTTCTGCTCCCCTAGCCAGGTTGTAGGTACTCATTTTAGTAACACTAAGTACTTCTCTGGGGGACTGACATTGTCATTTTACTGTCAGCTTCCATAATAAAAATGAATGCTTAGAACACATTCTGGTTTTATCAGCTTTCTAGTAAAACAGTGGTATTTATAATGACAGGTAAATTAAGTGAAATGAAGAAATGATTATAGCCCAAAAGAGTTGGTAACAATAATGAGAACTATCACTTTGCTTAAAATATTGACTGTTTTTACGCCAGCCAAGAAGCAACTTTTGGTATTGTTCTCGGTCTTATGAAGAAAGTAATGGACTAGATTGCATAATTTGTATAATTTGCTTTTGTGTTCTTCTTAAAGTTCCTCTCTGTGTGTTTGTGGAGGGGTATATGTTGCATAGGCCTTCAAATTCTACTGAAGAGTTACAGAGCATACTTATTAGGAAAACCCATTCTTAGCAGATATGTTAATGGGAAACTAGATCAAGTTCCTTTGAATTTTTCATTAAAATCTTTTGTGTGTTTGTTTGCATATGAAGTTAGTGATTAGTATTTGTGGATTTTGTGTGTATAATCAAGGAAGGTAAAACCCTTCAAAGGAGAAAGGAAAGACATATTTTGAATCATAAAAAAACATGCATAATTTAAATAAGTAAGCGATTTTTAAATACCAAAGCTGGAAATATACACTTAGTGAGGGTTTAACGTAGTGAGACTAGGAAGTAAAAATTTATAAAAGTATGCTCTTGGAAGACAGCAAATGATCTTCCCAAGGAGAGCCAGAACTCTGAGCTGTGCTGTCACCAGTGTAAAATTTTTCTTATTTTTGCCTTTCAGGGAAGCTCTAACTTGCTTCCAAGTCAGATTCTAATGTGAATTTTCCAGGTGGTATCCTGGCTCATAAATTTAGAGAATGCAGACAACTTTCTTTGAGAAGGAAGGTATTTTGGAAGAAATTAATTATCAGAGTTGTTGAAAAATCTTGTACTTACTAACTACATAAATAAACATCTTTACCTTTCTTTTTAAAATGTGAACCAGAACTTAACATATCATTAAATAGAAATGCAAAAAAACTCAAAGATAATGATCAAGAAGGGGGAGAGCCACCTCAAAACATCAAAAAAATTAATATCAGAAGAATTCAACAAGGAAATAAAACCTATCAAACAGGAAAATGACAACCTATCAAATGGGGATGGTGCTGGCAAAACTGGACTGCTACCTACAGAAAGCTGAAACAGGATCCACATCTCACACTGTATGAAAAATCAACTCAAGGTGCATCAGAGACCTGGGAGTAAAGCTCCAAACTGAAAAGTTCATAAGAGGCAAGCTGTCTCTTAGTCTATGGTATAAAGAGACTGCCAAATACAGCTAGAATGCACAATCTGGAGAGGATAAAATTGTTGAATGGGACTTTTTAAAGATTAAATATCTGTGTTCATCAAAAACTTTTTCAAGAAGGGTGAAAAGAAAGCCTACCAACTGGGAACAAACATTTGGCAATACCATTTCAGACAAGGGTCTAATATCAAAAGTTTACACAATCATAGAGGGCCTCTACAAGAAAAATACTGATATAACCCAATTACAAAACTGGCAAAAGACATGGAAAAAGTTTTCACACTGGAGGACATTCAAATGGCCAACAGACACATATAGAAATGCTCAAAATCACTGGCAATTAAGAGATATGCAAATCAAAACCACAATGAGATATCATCTAACCCCAGTAGCAGTGGCAAAGTTTAGTTGGACAACACGCAATAAATTTTGGACAGGATGTGGAGAGGTGAGAACTCTCATACACTGTTGATGGGATTGTAAAATGGTGCAACCACTCTGGAAGACAGTTTGGCATTTCCTCAAAAAGTTGAACATAGAAATTCCATATCCCAGCTATTCCACTACTAGAAATATACCCCAAGGGAATTAGAACTGAGAGACAAACAGATATTTGTATACCAATGTAAATAACAGTGTTATTCATCATTGCAAAAACATGGCAACAGCCCAAATGTCCAACTACAACCAAATGGATTTAGAAATTGTGATACATTCACACGATGGAATATTATGCAGCACTCAGGAACAACAATTTTGAAAAATACTAAGTAACTTGGGAGAGGCTGGAGAGCACTTTGCTGCATAAACTAACTCCATCTCATAAGGACAAATACTACATAAGAATATTATTGTAAAAATAGAAGGGTAACTAGTAAAACAGACATGGGAACTCAAGGGGGCAGGGCTGAGGATGAGTAGTAGCAAAATCACAGGGTTGCACAGTTTGGTGGGTGGAGGGAGAGAGAAAAGGAAATAGGAAGGATCTGGGTGAAAAGACAGGGTAATGATGGGCAAGGTACAATGGTGATTAATTTTATAAAACAATGAATGAGAATGTGTGAAACGCAATGTAAATGAAGAGCAGGGTAAAACACAGTGTATATGAACTTTGTAAAAATGAACAATATCAGGAAGAAAGATAAGAGACAGAAATGAAAAACAAACAACTTTATGAATTAACTCTTCTAAGAAATTTGTTAAGAGCAGTTTCCAGGGTAAGGGTAATTCAGAGAACAAACATATTCTTGAAAATAAAAAAGAAAAATCAATAGAACACTAGAAATCTAAAATAAATGCATTTGTCAGAAGGTAAAGACAAAGTATAGTAGATAAAAAAAGTATCAGAGATAAAGAGTATCTCTTAAGATAAGGAATATTGTCTTAAAAGGCTAATATTGGTCTAAAGGAAATAGAAAAGAGGAAGAACATATAGGAACATGTTTTATATATGAAGAAAAATACTTGTGTTCAGGTTTGAAGTAAGTAGTGAAGATCAGTTAGAGTGACTATAGCACACATAAATATTTTCTGAAATTTCTTTTTTTTTCTATAATTATACTTTATTAATTTTCATAAACATTTACAGAAATTTTGGGTTTCCATTCATTCATTGTTCCACTATTCTCTCTACCCTCCTCCCAGTTTGTTCTTGTCCAAATGCCACAGTGCTTGTCAAAGCCAGTTCTGATTAATC
>NW_006399792.1:4591072-4593574 GCF_000299155.1 Elephantulus edwardii | reverse complement strand
AATATACCACAGCTTCTCTAGCCATTCGTTTGTTGATGGGCACTTAGGTTGTTGAAATTTCTTAATAATAATGATAAGATAAAAATATTCTAAAACTTCTAGAAATAGTTGCTTGGAGAGGGACATCTTGCTTGGGAGGGTGGAGGGACTGCGCAGGTGAGGAAAACCTTGATGAAATGGATTGATTCAGTCACTGGGGTAATGGGGATAGTTGTGTTGGAAACAGTAAGACTAGCAAAGGATAAAGTAGAGTTTAGGACTTTTGTATTTAGGGTCACTATGAGTGACTCAGCTCAACGCGACAGCGTATAACAACAACAACAACAACAACAACAACAACAACATACCTCTTTATTTATGGTTTTAATTCTTCCATTATTTGTAATTTAGCTGTTCATGTAACTTCATGTTGATAAATTTCTTTGGCCTCTCTCTTGGGCATTCATTGGGTCTGTAATCAGTCTTCTCTTTTTAGGAGAAGGCTTGTTTTGTGTGTGTTTGAAGCTGCTTGCTGCTTCCTTGACACTAAGCCAAGTTTTCTTGGTATGGGTGAGACAGTGGATGGTTAACAGTTCCTTATGATGCTATGTTGCAGACTAAGGGTTACCCCTGATTCAGTTTCCCCTTTGGCAGACTTCCCTAGTTATCTATGGGCAGCTCTGCTCTCTGTTTCTTATGGCAAGCTTCTTATTTGGTTTTCCTTTGAAGGGCAGGGAGCTAAGGTCTCTCCCTTTGCCCAGTGGTGGTGGGTCCACTTTTCTGTCCTGTCTTCTAGTCTGATAGAAGGGGAATGTCTTCCCCAGGTATAGGCAAAGTCCCAGGAGTGCTGCATGGAATATTTTTCTCAGTGAAAAATACCCAGGAAAAATGGCACTGTCCTAACACTGCAGCCCCCAAATCTAAGGTGTTAGTGGTTACCCCCATAACTGTATCCTTTACTAAGGCTAGTTTGGAGGGGACTATTTATGTTAATGACCATTCTATGCCCCTGTCTCCTCTTCTGTGGCTGACCAGGAGGGAGAAATTTCCACTTGAGCAGATAAAGTCTAGGGAAGTGGCAAAGTCCCAATCATGCAGTCCCTAAGTCTCTCTGGTACAATGGTTAACTCGTGTACCTATCTCCTCTCCTGAAGTTGGTTGGAGGGTATTGTTCAGAATTAGTGAGCTAGAAAACTAGTTAGACCATCAATGGGAAATTTCTAGAAGAAAAAGAAGCAAGAAGACAGAAGGAAAATGAAGAAAATATTAGAATCATGTTGGATAACATCAAATGGAACAACATATATGTGATCAGAATCGGAGAACCAGGGTATGAGGATGTAGGTAGGCAGCAGTCAGAAAACTGGAGGAGGTACAAGAAGAAAATTCCCCAGGTATCATGAAAAATGAGGAAATTCACATTCAAGAAACTCATTGAACTCCAAACAGAGCAGATTCCAAAAGAAAAACAGGACAATATCATAGTCAAATTCTCTAAGATCAAAGATAAGGACAGAATACTAAAAATAGAACAAGAAAAACAAAAAGTCACCTATAAAGGAGAACCAATTAGATTAAGGTCTGACCTCTCAGCAAAAACCATGTGAGCAAGAAGTCTGTGACACGGCATATACAGAGGGCTGAAAGAAAATAATGACACAGCGCAGGACCCTGTACACAGCAAAGCTGTTCATCAAATATGAAGGAGAAATCAGGTCATTTCCAGAAAACAGCTACTTCAGGAATTTGTGAAAACAGGGTCAGCTCTACAAGAAATACCAACTGCTTTTCAGAAGGAACTGCCAACTTGTAGTGATTCTCCAAAATGATGAACACAAAAGGAAAGCGGAGGGGCGCCGGCTTTATGTTCTCTCGGCCCTTTAGGGAACATGGAGTTGTTCCTCTGGCCACTTACATGTGAATCTACAGAAAAAGAGATATTGTAGACATCAAGGGAATGGGCACTGTTCAAAAAGGAATGCCTCACAAATATTACATGACAAAACCAGAAGAGTCTACAGTGTCACCCAGCATGCTGTTGGCATCGTTGTGAACAAGCAAGGGTAAAATTCTTGCCAAGAGAATTAACGTGCACATTGAGCATATTAAGCACTTTTAAAGGAGAGACAGCTTCCTGAAACAAGTAAAGAAGAATGATCAGAAAAAGAAGGAAGCGTAGTGCCACTGTTGTAGAACGGGGCTGACATCAGGGTTGGGGTGAGATTGAGAAAGATTGGATAAATTATGTATACTGCATTGAAACAGATGAAGGAGAGAACTGTTGAAAAGTGATATCTGATTGGGTATTATGGTCATGACAAGAGTCCAGAATGACAGCTGTGTAGTGGAGTGGACCTGCGAGGAGGGAGGGGGATTGTATATCAAGGAAAGAATTTTTCTTTTACTTTATAAAGAGAAGAATGAAGTGGGGAGGGGTGGGCAGGGAGAAAAGTGCAACAATGAATGAATGGAAATCCAAAGTCTCTGTAAACATTCATTTAAATTAATAATAAAAAATATTAA
>NW_006399792.1:4586272-4590722 GCF_000299155.1 Elephantulus edwardii | reverse complement strand
AATAATAATAATAATACCAGGTGAAGTCCTTCATAGAGAAACAGCAAAGGAAAGTTGGATGGAGTAATCAGCAACATTACAAAAAGGAATTCAGGAACATGACAATGATAAAACCCGGCCTGTGAATAATAACTTTTAATGTGAATGGTTTAAATGTTCTGAATTAGAGTAGGAAACCTGTCTATATGTTGCCTACAAGAGATAGAAATGAAGAAAATTGTAGACTATAAATCAAAGAGTCAAAAAAATTATACCAAACAAATCACAGCTATAAGAAAGTGGGAGTAACAATACTAATCTCTGATAAAATAGAGTTCAGAATGAAGCCACTATGGAAAATAGAGAAGAACACCACATAATGATTAAAGCCACACTAGATCAAGAAGACAAAATCTTGGTTAGCATCTATGCATCAAATAATAGACCTGCCAAACATTAAACAATGGCTAACAGATTTGAAGAAAAGAACAGGTAGAGATGTAGAAAACTAGTAAATCACTCTCATGAAGGGATAGATCAACTCAAAGGAAACTCAACAAAGATGCAGAAGAACTAACCTATACAATTAGCCAACTAAACCTTGTAGGTGCACTCAGGAAAGTTCACACAAATAAAATTCAATTTCATTTCTTCTCAAGTGCACATGGTACATTCTCCAGAATTGATCATAGATTACAACATAAAGAAAACCTCAATAAATCCAAAAACATTGAAACAATACACTATCTTTTCAGACCACAACTTCATAAATAAGAATATAAAAGAGAAAAAGTCATCCACTTGGAAGCTAAATAACACTATGTTTGAGTACTCACTATTCAACTACTGAAGAAATTTAAAAAATGAAATAAAACACTTCTTCAAAAGGAATGAAAATAAAAATACAACATAGCAAAACCTCTGGGAAATAGCTAATATGGTTCTCAGGAAGCAGTTCATAGCAACGTTTGTTGTTATTGTTGTGTACTTTCAATTAGGAATCTGCCCATAGCTGACCCTCCAGTGGGTTTTTGTAGGTTGTTAATAGCTTGGTAGGACTTTGCCCATCCTTCTCCTGTGGAGCAGTCAGTGGATTTGAACTGTGTGTCTTCATAATTGCAACAAACATATTAAAAAATTTTAAAAAATGAAAGGATCAAAATAATTTACCACTTTCATGAAATAGAAAAAGAACACTAAGCTAATCCCACAGACTCTAAAAGAATAAGAACTACTAGAACAAGAGTTGAAATCATTGAGGTAGGAAACAGAAAAACTATTGACATCATCAACAAGACCAGGAGCTGATACTCTGAAAGAGTCAATAAAATAGATAACCATTGGCAAATATAACAAAAGAAAAAAGAAGACAAGACACAAATAACTTGACTAAGAAAGGAAAGAGGTGACATCAAAACAAACCAGCTGAAATTAAATCAATAATAACAGGATATTATTAAAACTGATTAATTGCCTCTAAAAACTCATGGGAGGGTCAACTATGGTTCAGTTCCGACTTGATGGCATACAGTAAAAACAATATTCTGATAAATTTGAAAACCCAGAGGAAATGGGCAAATTACTAGAAACCCACACCTGATCAAGATTGACACAAACAGATATAGAACACTTGAACAGACTCGTTACAAAACAAGAAATTGAGTAGATCATAATAAAATACCACATACCCCGTCTTCTCAAAAAATTATTCTTGCCCAGATAGCTTCACAGGTGAATTCTACCAAACATTCAGACATGAACCATCACCAGTTCTACTTCAATTATATAAAAATTTGAAACAGAAGTAACAGTTCTAAAGTTATTCTGTGAAGCAAACATAACCCTTTACAAAGCCGGAAAACAACATTATCAAAAAAGAAAACCATTATCTAATATCTTTCGTAAACATAGATGTAAAAACCCTGGCCAATAGAATCCAAGAGTATATATTAAAAAGGAATTAATCATGATCATGTGAATTTCAATTCATAATAGGTATGCAATAATGGTTTACCATAAGTGAAACACTCAACATAGTTCTTAACTTTAGCAAAGTGAAGAATAACAAGCCAATGACCCTATTGATTCATGTAGAAAAGACCTTTGAGAAAATCCAACATCCCTTTCTGATTAAAACACTCAACAGAATACCAAGAGAAGGGAATTTCCTCAGCATAGTGAAAAGTATATGCAGAAGACAAAGTTCTAACATCATTCTCAATGGAGAGACTAAAGGCATTCCTATCGTCAACAGGGGGTCAAAAAGGATACCCATTATCGCCACTCCTATTCAGTATTGTATAGGAAATACTAGGATAATAAAAGAAGAAGAGGCATCCAAGGGGAAAAAAGCTGATAAAACTGTTGCTATATGCAGATGATATGATAGCATACACAAAGTACCCCCCAAAAATCATCACCAAAACTCCCATTAGACCAACTCAGTATCATTTCAGGTATCAAGATCAATATACACACACATCAGTGGGATTTCTCTACAATAACAAAGAAAGCACAGGAAAGGAAATTAAAAAAGCAATACCATTTACAATAGCCATCCACAAGATGAAATACATAGGAATAAACTCAACTAGAGACATAGACAGCCAAAAGAACAAACAAATAAGTCTTAAAGTATATTCCTGGCAGTGAAAAATCTTGTTCATATAGTCATCTTTTTTAGGACATGCCAAACTACCTTCCAGAATGCTTGTACCTGTTTTGTAAAATAGGTGCAGAAACTGAAAGTAAGCAAAGAAGCTTTTACTGGGGCCTCTTGGGCGAGATCCGTTGTCCCAGGCCGGAAAGGGGCAGATGTGGTCAAAAAGTCACATGTGACATGAAGGTGAACTGTCTTTTAACCACTCAGTGTGAAGGGACTGTCGTCTCTTGGCAGAGGAAGTGGTTGTGTAGCTCACTGATTTGCTACGGCTACTGGCGCTGGTTGTCAGAGAGTTGGAGATAGAAGTAGAATTGATGCCTTTGAGCTGTGATGCTGGAGAATAGTATTGAGGGTACCATGGACTGCTAGGAAAACAAACAGGTTCATGTTAAAGAGGGTTAAACCAGGTGCTCCTTGGAGGCAAGGATTCTGGGGCTTCGTCTGACATACTTTGGACATGTTGTAAGGAGAGACCAGTCCTTGGAGAGGGACCTCATGCTTGGGAGGGTGGAGGGACGGCACAGGATGGGAAGGCCCTCTATGAGGTGGATTGATTCAGTGACTGGGGTAATTGGGATGGGTGTGTCTGAGACAGTGCGATTGGCACAGGATAGAGCACAGGTGAGGGTTGTTGTACTTAGGGTCGCTCTGAGTCGCAAGCAACTTCAGGGTACATAACAACAATTGGGGCTGAAGACGCTGTTAAGTGGGCTGTCTCTTGGCAGAGGAAGTAAGTGGTCCTGTAGTTCGCTATTTGGCTGCAGCTGCTGGTGCTCATTGCTGACGGTGTGGGGCGGGAGCCAGCTGTTGTGAGCAAGGTAGACTGTGGCATCAGACAGCTTGGGAAAACTTTGCAGCTTCTCTTTCCTTGAGGACATGTCCCAGGATTCATGAGTCAGCCCTGTAGGCCTGTCAGTACCATTTTATAATCCCATCAACAGTGCTCCAGTCTTCATATTTATTATATTTATGCACCCTTCATATTTATTGCTTAAAGTTAAACTTTGCCAGAGCTACTAAGGTGAGATGGAAGCACTCTAGGTCCACCACTCTTGCTGCACCAAGGAACACTATTGGTGCACCCAGACTGCTCCTTGGAGGCAAAGATGATGAAGCTTTGTCTCATGTCCTTGGGCATATTGTTAGGAAAAGTTATTCAATGGAACCTGATGTCATGTTGGAAAGGTGGAAGGATGGCAAAGAAGAAGACGACCCACAAGCCAGGTTGATTGACTCAGTGACTGCAGCAGTGGGCTTCAGTGTGTCAGAAATTGTGCCAATGGCACAATATAGGACAGAGTTTAGATCTGTTGTTTACTTGATTACTATGAGTTGTATTTGGCTCGACAACACCTAACAACAACAACAACAACTACAGGAGATACCAAAGATATAAAAAAAGATGTAAGGAAAAGAATAAAACACTTCTACAAGAAACAAGCTACTAACTACAAAGAAAAATATTCCCTGTTCATGGATAGGAAAATTCAACGTAATAAATATTACAGTCCTTCCAAAAGCAATCTACATGTTCAATGCAATCCCAATACACATACTAAACTCATTTTTTTAAAGAGAGAGAACAGGAAATTGCTAATTTTATCTGGAAAGGAAAGTTGTTGTTGCTGTTGTTGTTGTTGTTATGTGCCGTCGAGTCGTTTGGGACTCATAGCGACCCCTATGTACAACAGCCCTAAATCCTGTTCTATCCTGTGCCAATTGCACTGCCTCTGACACACCCATCCGGATTACCCCAGTCACTGAATCAATCCATCTCATAGAGGGTCTTCCCCTCTTGCGCCGTCCCTC
>NW_006399792.1:4577319-4584872 GCF_000299155.1 Elephantulus edwardii | reverse complement strand
AACTCTAGGTTTGAATTTGTTCTTCAGTTCCTTGAACTTAAGAAATGCTGAATGAAAAAGCAAAGCTTTTCTGAATATAAAAATGGAGTGGAAGCATAGAACTCCATGATTTAAACATAGAACTCCCTGATTTAAAAACCTACTACTTTAACTTTGCTTCGTGGATAGGTATATTTGTTAGTCTACCACAAAGGATTTGGCCAGTGGATTCAGCAGCAGAATTGGGGAATCCAAACAAGAAAGAGGAAGCAGAGTGCATTCTTTAAGCCTAGAGATTGCTATATCAGCCAGACTGGAAACAGCATCAGTCTCAACAAAGAGCCAGAGACCAATCTGAGACTGAGCTGATTTGGGTTTGCTGCTCCACAAAGCCAGAGCTATGGGCTTTGCCCCAAGTTTGCTGGTGGACTGAGAGAAAATGCCATAACTGGCAAATGACGGGAACTTGGTAACACTGGCCTAAGCCATAAGTCTGAAAGTCAAAGGACCCGTGACCATGTTTGAGGAGCTGTATGGACCAAGGGATTATATCCTGTAGCTAACCTGATCTGTAGCCTGTTAACTTCCTTTATAAACCCAACAATGATGAGTAGGGTTTTTAAACAAAACAAGACAGCCTACTACACAGCTACACAGCTCTTGTAACCAAATCAACATGGTATTGGTACAATGACAGACATATAGACCAATGGAATAGAATTGAGAAACCAGAAATCTATCCATCTACCTGTGGTCAATGGTATTTGATAAGGAACTAAAACCTATCAAATGGGGAAATGACAACCTCTTCAACAAATGATGCTGTTAAACCAGACATCTGCTTCCAGAAAACTGAAACAGGATCCACATCTCCCCCTACACAAGAATCAACCCACGGTTGATCAGAAGCCTACAGGTAAAGCCCCAAATCATAAAGACCATAAATGACAAAATGAGACTAAATTAGAAACCCTAGCCTATGAAAAAAATAGGCTTACAAATATAGCCAGAAATGCACAAGAAGAGAATAAAATTGATGAATGGGACTTTCTAAAAACCAAGTCTCTGTATAAAAATTTTTTTCCAATATGGTGTAAAGAAAGCCTAAATAGCGTGAAAAAACATTTGGCAATGACATTTCAGACAAGGGTCTGGTAACTAAAGTTTACACAATACTACAGGGCCTTCCCAGACAAAGACCAATAACTAGATAATAAAATTGATAAAAGACATGAAAAACTCTTAAAAAAAGATATTCAGATGGCCAACAGACAAATGAAAAATTATCAAAATCACTAGCATTCATAGAGATACAAATCAAAACTGCAATGAAATATCATTTCACCCCAGTAGCAGTAGCAAAGTTTAGTAGGGCAGCAAGCAATAAGTTGGAGAGGAGGCAGAGAGATTGGGACTCTAACGTACTGCTGATAGGATTGTAAAATGGTTTAACCACTCTGGAAGACAGTTTGACATTTTCTCTAAACATAGACATTTCTAAACATTTGACATTTTTGCTAAACATAGACATTCCATAAGATACAGATCTTTTACTGTTAGGAATATGCCCCAAGGAAATTACAATTGAGACACAAACCAAGATAAACACACTTAAATTCATAGCAGCATATTCATAATAGCAATAAGATGGAAATAGCCCAAGTGTCCATCAACAAATGATTACATTGAAAAGTTGTGCTACTTGCACACAGTAAAATACTATGCAACACTAAAGAAGAACAATTTTGTAAAATACTGTGTAACATAGGAGAGCCTAGATAGCGTTATGCTAAGTGAAATAACTCTTAAAAGGACAAATACTGCATAAGAGCATTATTGTGAAAATAGAAGGGTAACTGAATAAGATGTATATAAATGGTCAAAAGGGGAAGAGGAAAAAGGGGGTGGAAAAGGGAAAAGAGAAATAGCTAGGATAGCAGAGGTTAGTGGATGGGTATGGATGTGAAGGAATATGAAAGATTTAGTGAGTACTTGAAAAGATGGGGTAATACAAGGCCTAGATCAATAGTAGTTAATTATATAAAATACAATGTATATGAATGACTGTATAAAAGTAATGTACATGAATGAATCACAATGCAAATAAAAAGATTGTCAAAAACACAATGTACATGTGTGAAACACAATGTGTATGAATGATTGTATGCAAACCAATAAAAATATTAGAATGAAAAAAACATATGCATGTGTGTATAAAAGGGAGCTCTAGAGGCCTGGTGGTAAGAAGCTGTGCTGCAATCCCAGAGATATATGGTTCAAAGTCACTAGTTGCTCTGAGGGTGAAGGTTAGTCAATCTCCTCTCGCACGATTTATCACCCCTAAAACCCTCTGTAGGGCCAGCTATAGGTTCTGACTCAATGGGAATCAACAAGAACAAGTGGCTTACACTTGAAAAGGATTTGTGCTGCCAACACAAAGGTACACGGTTTAAATCCACCTACTGCTCCATGGAAGAAAGATGGGAAGTCTGCTCCTGTGCGATTAATAGCTTTTGAAAACCCATTGAAGTGTCAGCTATGAGTTGTTTCTCACTTGATGATACACGCATTTATGTATGAAATAAAGGAAAAACTTCTAGCTGTCATTGAGGTAAAGCCTACTCATAACTGACTCTCCACTGAATGCCAAGGTTGTAAATCACACAAAAGGAGAGTGCTCATCTCCTTTGGAGTTTCAAGGATATTTTAACTGCTAAAGAGGCTTTCTCTTTATATTACTGAGTCTGCCTTTGGGATACTGGGAAGTAGTGTAATAAATTGAGTTCTGATGGGTTATGATTTGCATGCAGAATTCTATACAAAGTTAGACTGAAAATGAAAAATAAGAGCATGATTCAGATGTTTGCCAGTATATAGAAAATCAGAAACTGTCAGCAATATTATCTGGGTGTAAGGATAGTACTTGAACATTCTTTCATTTAAAAAAAGAAAGAAAGAAAAAGAAAAGAAAAAAAAAACACAAGAAAAAAGAAAAGTATCAGGGAAGGGAGGCAGAGGATTATTCCAGAGCATAATAGAATGAAATTTTAAGATGATAGGTGAACACAGTCCAAATTCAAACATAAATTCATATTTATTTTCATAATATTTTCAAGAAGAAACAAATATAATCTGCTTAATGCTTATATGATAAAAAATAAAACCAAAACCAAACTTATAAAAGTTCCTATTAATGCGAGCTCTGGTGCCTAGTGGCAAGAAGCTGCACTGCAATCTCAGAGGTAAGTGGTTCGAATCCACCAGATGCTCTGCTGGAGAAGGAGGAACAAGCTTCTCCTGTACCATTCAGATCTGATTTGCTGGTACACACAAAAAATAATGAAATTTTAAAAAGTTCCTGTTAAGTTGTAAATAGAAATTTTGCCTTGAGGGGAAAAAAACCAAGTAGAATTCAAAGTAAAAAAAAAAAAAAACCACAACAAAAAACCCACAAAAAAAAAAAAAACCACCCAAAACCCAAACAAATGGAGAGGAAAGTCATGGTCCAAACATGTAGCAAATAGAAGATGTGAGTGTATGTGATCACTTGGAGGAATGGAAAGGAAAATAATTCACATGATCTCAAGGTGCATAACATTTTAATGTTGTTGTTAGCTGCTGTTGAGTTAGAACGAACTAATACCTGACCCTCTAGGGAGTTTTTCTGAGGCTGAGGCTACATCACACAGGAGGAGACTGCCCATTTTCCTCCACATATTTTAATAGTCATCAGTTTTTAATCCATAATTTCCTTCTCATTTGCTCATTCAACTAATTAACTTAATAATTCATGGTAATTACATAATTATAATGTTATAATTGCTATATCTGTACTTCTCATTTTACAAATGAATCATTGAACTTTTAATTGTAATTTAAGTATAAGAAGTATGTGCTATACAAACTTTCACCATGTACAAGTGATGATAAATGTGGCATGTGGCATTAGGGAGAGGGAAATTCTATAAAGGAAACATATTAAGATGCTGAGAAATACTGGCTCATGTTAAAAGTGTAGAAATCAAAGTCAGTATGAGATTTTATAGGGCTAATTGATGGAAAAGAACAACTAATACATTTAGGGGTATGTATATGTGATGCTGAACACTGTGACACAGATGTGTCAAATGCGGTGATGGTTACCCATGGTAGACAGTATTTGGTGGGGCTCCTCATTCAAAACAAGTTTGGAAGCAGGAGTAGCAGCCACTTCCAAAATAGCTTGCCTCCAGAAACCCTATGAACTTGGAGAAACTATGAAAGTTAAACAAGTGTTCAGGTCTTTTGTTCGTAGGGTCATTATGAGTCGTCTACAACTCAATGACACTTAACAACAGCAACAACAACAACATATGTGTATGTGTGTTTGTGTGAAGAGGAAGGGAAAAATAGGAGATGGTAAAGTCAATTTGGTCCATTTAATACCAATGACTATGAAGATTGAGTTGATAAACTAAGAAATAAAAGTATAAAAATATTTATTTTGTTTATTATCAAATATACAATATAAAATGTCTCTTGATAAAATTATGATACTACCAGAAGATTTAAAAGCTAAGTACTCCTAAATAGAATTCACAGAAAAAAATTGAGGTGGGCAGATTAGAAATTTCAGGCTTATGTGTGACATTAGTAATAATGTTCAATAATTTTCTCACTCTGTCACATTACCCTTTTTTGGAATGAGAATAAACATGACTCTCTTCCAGTCAGCTGACAAGATAGCTTTCCTCCAGATTTCTTGGCACAACTTGGTGTACACGTACAGGTCAAAATCTGTTTGCTGAAATAGATCAATTGGTATTACATCAATTCCTGGGGAATTGTTTCTTCTCCAATTTCTTCAGAGCAGCTTAAAATTCCTCCTTTATCACCGTTGCCTCTTGAACATATGTTGTTTCCTGAAATTCTGTGTCAGCCAAGTCTTTTTGGTAGTGATTTTGTGTACTCCTTCTATCTCCCCCCCCTTTTCTTACTGAAGTATTTTTTTTGTTCTTTGAAGTTTTTTTCTTTTCATTAGTTTATTTACAAAATTCTAATACAAACTTGAACAAATTCTTTCAATTTCCCTTACCCTGCCACCCATCAAATTGTACAACCCAATGACTAATCCCCAATTCCCCCTGTACATCCACATTCCTCTGCTTACAGCCTCTCCCACCCTTCCTGGATCCATATACTCATTCTACAATAATGGTCTTATGCAATATTTATCCTTGTGGAACTGAGTTCACTCAGCATAATGCTCTCCAGTCCCTCCCAAGTTAGGTAATAGTTTATAAAGTTGGATCACTACTTTGGATTTAATATTTTGTGTCATTCACTATTTTACCCATATTTGTTCCTTTTTTTCCCCTCTGATGACCTTTATAGTTTTTGGTTTAACTCCTAGGTCCTTGATACACCTTGAGTTGATTTTGTGTATGGTGTGATGTGTGAATCTTGCTTCCGTTTTCTACCAATGTTTGTCCAATTTGCTAGCATATTAAAGAGGCTATCATTTCTTCTCTTAATTTATTTAGTCTCCTTATCAAAGATCAGTTGATGATAAATAGATGGATTGACTTGTAGATTCTTGATTCTACTTCATTGATTTATGTGTCTGTTGCAGTACTAGTACCATGTCACCTTGACTACTATGACTGTGTAGTAAGGTCAGAGAGTGTGATGCCTCCAACTTTGTTTTTCTTTTTCAGTATGGCTTTGCTTATTGGGGTTTCTTTCTTTTCTAGATATAATTGGAAATTGCCTTTTCCATCTTGATGAAGAATGGCATCAGTTTTGGGAGTTCATTGAAACTATAGATTACTTTTGGTAGAATTGTCATATTCATTGTCTCCCTATCTTTGAGCGTGGTATATTCTTTTACTTACCTAAGTCTCTTTTTTTGTTTCTTCTTGTTGTTAGGTGCTATCAAGTATGACTCACAGTGACTCTGTGAACAGCCAACCTTGCAGTATTCTGTGTCATCCTCATCATCTCTCATGTAGTAGAGGCCATTGCTGAAGTCACCATGTCAGTCCATCTCATTGGGGTCTTCTTCTCCTTCACCAGCCTTCCATCTTTCCAAGCATGATGCCGCTTCCCAAGCAACAGCCTCACCTAGCTACATGTACAAAGTATGAAAGTGGAAGCTTCATGATCTTTACCTCCAAGGAGGACTCTGGTCACACTTTCCTCAAGACATATCTCTGTTCTTTAGGCAATACATGGGCTATTCAATACTCTTCTCCAGCACCACAACTCAAAGGGATCAATTTTTTAATCATCTTCATTCATTGTACAGTTTTCTGATGCATAGCAGGAGATTGAGAAGATCATGAATCAATCACATTTTAGTCTTCAAACTGATATCATTGTTCTTCAAAATTTTGGAGAGGACCCCAACTGCAGACTTTCTCAATGCAATATGTCTTCTGATTTCCTGTCTGCTGGCACCAAGGATTGATTGTTGACCCAAGAAAATAAAATCACTGACAGCTTCAATCCTTTCCCCATCTATTATAATGTTGATTGTTGGCCTAGGGTGAGGACTTTTGTTTTCTTTGTATTGAAATATAATGCATACTGTAGTCTTGAAATATAATGCATACTGTAGTCCTTGATCTTCTGCAGCAAGTGTTTCATATCCTTATCTTTTTCTACAAGCAAAAGTGTATCATCTTCATAAGACAGGTTCTTGATAAGTCTTCCTCCAATCTTGATGCCACATCCTTCTTCATAGAGTCCAGCTTTCTGATTATTTGGTCAGCATTCAGATTGAAAAGATATGGTAAAAAAAAACCCAAAAAACAGATATGGAGAAAGGATACCTTGATACTCTGATGCACACTCTGTCTAATTTTTAAACCATGCCATGTTCTTACAGGAGTGTTTTGAAATTTCATATAGGTCTTTTATTTTGTGGTTGTTGTTGGTATGTCCCATCAAGTCGCTTGTAACTCATAGCAACCCTATGTACAACAGCTCTAAACTCTGCTCTGAACTGTGTCAATCGCACAGTCTCCAGTATACCTGTCCTGATTACCCCAGTCACTGAATCAATCCACCTCATAGAGGGCCTTCCCCTCCTGTACTGTCGCTCCACCTTACCAAGCATGATGTCCCTCTTCAAGGAGTGGTCCCCCCTTACAACATGTCCAAATTATGTTAGAGGGAGCCTCAGAATCCTTGCTTCCAAGGAGCCGCCTGGTGTAACCCTCTCCAGGATGAATCTGTTTGTTCTCCCAGCAGTCCATGGTACCCTCAACACTCTTCTACAGCACCACAGCTCAAAGGCATCAATTAGCCTTCTATCTTCCCTAGTCATTGTCCAACTCCCTGATGTATAACAAGTGATTGCAAAGACCATGGTCTGTATCAGATGTACGTTAGTCTCCAGAGAGACACCATTGCTTTTCACAACGTTGGAAAGGTCCCTAACAGCAGACTTTCCCATCACAATATGTCTTTTATTTTCCTGGCTACTGGTGCCAAGAGTGTTGACTGTGGAGGCAAGCAAACTAAAGCTGTGAACAGTCTCAGTCTCTTCACCATCCATCCTGATGCTGCCAATTGGTCCAGTGGTGAGAATC
>NW_006399792.1:4573713-4575973 GCF_000299155.1 Elephantulus edwardii | reverse complement strand
TTGCATATGAGTAGTTGGTGGTCTGTTCCACAGTCAGCTCCTGACCTAGTTTTCACAGTTAATATTGAGCTTCTTCAGCGGTTCTTTCTGCAGATATAATTGATCTGATTCCTATGCATATCATCAGGTGAAATCCATGTATATAACCTGTTTTTATGCCTCTCAAAAAAGGTATTTGCAATGAGTACGTCATTGATTGTGCAAAATTCAATCATTGTCTCTCTAGCTTCCTTTCTGTCACCGAGTCCATGTTTTCCAACTACTGAATCTTCTTCTCTCTTTCCAATTTTTGCATTCCAGTCATCCATTATTTTTAATGCATCTTATTGCATGTTGGATCGATCTCTGACTGTAAAAGTTGGTAAAAGTCTTCTATTTCCTCTTCCTTGGCTCTGGTTGTTGGTGCTATATCTGAATGATAGTTTTATTCATGGGCCTTCCTTGTATGCATATGGATATTATTCTGTCACTCACAATATTGTACTTCAAGATGGATCTAGAAATTACTTTCTTAACTATGAAAGCAACTCCATATTTCCTCACCTTTTCATCTCCAGAGTAATATATGATCATCTGACTCAAAATGCCCAGTGCCAGTCCATCTCATCTCACCAATGCCTAGTATTGCAAATACTTATTCTAAAAGACACAAAAACAGCTTTACACGTGGATTTCACACGATAGGAATCAGATTGACTACATTTATGGAAGAAATAATTGGATAAGCTCAATATTGGCAGTCAAAACTATGCCTAGGGCAGACTGTTGGTCAGATACGATCTTAAATCCATTCCATTTGAATTTTATGGTCATCTTAAGAATAGCTTTGATGCATTGAACACCAATGATAGAAGATCAGATGATTTGTGGGATGGTATCAAGGATATCATCCACGAAGAATTGTCGTTACAAATACAGAGGAGAAAGAAGAAATCTAAATGGATGTCAGAGAGACTTTAAAGATTGCATTGGAGCATTGAGAAGCCAAATCTAAAGGAAAACATGTTGGAGTGAAAGAGCTGAGCAAACGATTTCAAAGGGTAGTTTGGGAGGACAAAGCAAAGTATTATAATGGGATGTGCATAGAGCTGGACTTGGAGAATAAAAAGGGAAGAACTGTTCATTTCTCAAGCTGAAAGAACTGAAAAACAAATTTAAGCCTCGTGTCGCAATATTGAAAGATGCTATGGGCAATATATAAAAGAATCGAAAGATGATGGAGGTGACACACAGAGTCACTGTACCATGAAGAATTGATTGACACTGAAAAAATTCAGTAAGTGCCATATAAACAGGAGCCAATGGTAATGAAAGAGGAAGTGGAAGCTATATTGAAGGCATTGGCAAAATTAAGGCCCCAGGAATTGATGGGATACTAATTGACTTGTTTCAATTAACAGATGAAGCCTTGGATGCACTCACCCGTTTATGACAGGAAATTTAGAGGACAGCTGTCTGGCCAACAGATTGGAAGAGATCCATATTTGTTCCCATTCCTAAGGAGGGTGATCCAACTGAATGTGGAAATTATCAAATGATATTATTGATATTACATGTAACAAAATACTTCTGAAGATCATTTAAAAAGTCTCTAACAGGACATAGATAGGCAATTGCCAGAAGTTCAAGCAAGATTTAGAAGAGCCTGTAGCACCAGGGATATCAATTGCTGATGTCAGATGGATCCTGGCTGAAAGTAAGGAATACCAGAAAAATGCCTATTTGTTCTTTATTGACTACACAAAGGCATTTGACTCTGTGGATCATGACAAGTTGGCTGACGTTGAGAAGAATGGGAATCCCAGAGCACTTGATTGTGCTCTTTCAGAACTTTACCTCAATCAGGAGGATGTTGTGCAAATGGAGCAGGGGAGCACTACAAGGTTTGGAATTGGGAAGGGAGTGCATCAAGGTTTTATTCTATTTCCATACCTGTTCAATCTACATGCTGAGAAAATCATCCAAGAAGCTGGACTCTGTGGAGAGGAATGTGGCATCAAGATTGGAGGAAGACAAACCAACAACCTGCATTATGCAGATGACACAACCTTAAATTACTGAAAGTGAGGAGAATGTGAAGTACTTGTTGCAGAAGATCAAGGAATTCAGCCTTCAGTATGAATTGCATCTCAATATCAAGAAAACAAATTCTTACCACTGGACCAATAGGCCCTGTCAGGATGGAGAAGAGATTGAAACTGTCAACAGCTTCATCTTATTTATATCCACTTGATGGCACATAACAACAACAACAGCAATA
>NW_006399792.1:4572831-4573494 GCF_000299155.1 Elephantulus edwardii | reverse complement strand
GTCTTTTAATATGTTGTTGCATTTTGTTGGCCAGTATTAAACATTTTGCAGCTATGTTCATGAAAAATATTGGTCTGCAATTTTCTTTTTTTTTTCAGTACTGTTTTTAACAATCTTTGGTATCAGGATTATATTTGCTACATAGAATGAATCTGGGAGTGTTCCTTTTATTTCTGTTTTCTGAAAATATGTAGTATTGGGACAGTTCATCTCTGAATGATAAAATTTGCTAGTAAATTCATTTGATTCGTGGGAGGGGTTGATTGTTGTTGGATATTATATTTTATTTATGTATGTATGTATGTATTTTTAGTGAACTGCTCAAACACTTCTTTTGAGATGAATCTGTACAAGTGTTCTACTTCAATTTGTGAATTTGTGTCAGTTTGGGAAGGCCATGTCTAAGTATTTGGCCATTTCCATTAGTATTAAATAACTTTCAGGGTATCATTTATAATATTATTTTACTTTTAAAATAAGTTAAATTTATTGTTAAATTTATCAGTTAAATTTATTGCATCCATTTTATTTCTTACTTGCATTATTTTTGTGTTTTATTTCTTACCTTACCTTTGTGAGGTTTTCCAGTGGTCTGTTGATTTTATTGACTCTTTTGAATAACCAACTACTTATTTTATTGTTGTTGTTGTTGTTGTTGTTGTT
>NW_006399792.1:4570905-4572731 GCF_000299155.1 Elephantulus edwardii | reverse complement strand
AAAAAGATGGAAGGAATATACTGAGTCACTTATTTTATTAGTAATTTAAATTGTTTTTCTAGTTTTGGTCCATTTATTTTTGCTCTTATTTTTTTTTCTTTGATTACTCTTGTTTATTGTTCACAGAAAGTTTCCAAGAACAGTGGGGAGGAGCAGGGAAGAGGGGCTTAGGTCGTCTCCCTGAGTGGAGGGAAGGGGGTTGAAAGCACAAAGCCAAAGCAGCTTTAGCTCCTAAAGCAAAGTGTCATAGGAAAGAGAGTATCACAGACAAGAGATCCCAGAGAGACCCAGAAAATTAACAGGATTTTGCTCTTATTTTTATTATTTCCTTTCTCTTAGAGGTTGGGAATTTGTTTACCATTCTTCTTCTATTTGTTGAAAAGTGTTGCACTAAATAATCAATTTTCTTTCTTCCTTTTTTAATGTATTTGCTTATTGCTACACATTGACCTATAAATACTGCTTTCACTTATTCCAGAACTTTGCTAACTTGTGTTTTTAGTTTTATCTATTTCAAGAAGCTTTATTTCTTCTATTACTCAGTAGTCTTCAAGCCGAATGTTATTTAACATTCAGTTGCATGGTTATTTTCCTTTATCCTCTTGTTGATTTGAAATTTTATTGCATTGTGGCCTGAGAAAATGCTGTGCAATAGTTCAATTTTTTTTTAATTTATTGAGACTTTCTTTGTGACATAATATATAATATATTCTGGAGACTGTTTCGTGCATGCTAGAGAAGAATGTATATTGAATTTTTGGGGGGAGGTTCATTGTGGTACACAACAATAATAGCATCAGCCCTGTATATATCTATGAACATAATTAATTGTGTGGTTTAGTTTGTCTATATCCTTGTTGACTGTATCTTTTTAATTGTCATATCTTTAATTGAGAGAAGAGTATTGAAATCTCCTACTCTCATAGTGTCATCTGTTCCTTTTTTCAGGTTGTTAAAATTTGACTTGTGAATTTTGAAAATCTATTAATTGGTATATATTTATTATGTTTATATCTTCTTGTTCTGTTGACCCTCTAAGCATTATGTAATGCTCCTACTTGTCTTCTTGTCTTTTATGGTGCTTTTTAACTTGAAGTCTATTTTATCTAAGATTAGGATTACTATTCCTGCATTTTTTTAGTTGCCATTTGTTTGGTTTTTTGGTGTTTTTTTCACCTTTTGATTTTTAGTTTGTCTTTATCTTTTCTTCTCAATTGTGTCTCTTTTACACCACAGATTGATGAGTTTTGGGGTTTTTTTAAATCATAGCTGCTATTGCTTTCTCCTTTTTGGTGCATTTAAACCATTCATGTTTAGTGTGATTATTGAGAGGCAAGGTTTTATTGCTGTAGTTTTGTTTGATTCTCCTTTGTGTTGCTGCTGGTTACTTTGATCCATCAGCTTTACCATGGTAACTTTGTCCGAAAGATTTCCTTTAGTCTTTCTTATACTCTTGAGTTTGTTTTGCCAACTCTCTTAGTTTCTCCTTTATTGAGACTATCCTTATCTCTCTGTCATATTTGATAAAGAATTTTGCTGGGTAAAGGACTCTTAGTTGGTAGTTGTTTTCTTCCAGAATTTTGGATAACAGCACATCGGCAGAGAACTACCAGAAGTCCAGGCTGGGCTTAGAACGGGTCGTGGTACTAGGGATATTGTAGCTGATGTTGGATGGATCTTAGCTGAAATCAGGGAATACCAGAGGAAGGTCTATCTGTGTTTCATTGACTGTGCAAAGGCATTTGACTGTGTGGATCATAACAAACTGTGGCTGACTCTGAGAAGAATGGGAATACCAGAACACTTGATCATTCTAATGAGAAACC